>NC_090265.1:493097774-493425274 GCF_040414725.1 Anabrus simplex
TCTCAACTATAATCACATAAGACTCTCACCATATTAAATTATGCCATCACATTTTACCATTAACTTTTACCCTTATCACTTAACCATTTTTTACAATCACTCTCTTCCTTACTAACCAAATACCCACCTCATCTTAATTACAGCCTTCCAATACAATCTAAATTCACTACTTCTCCTCTCATTCCAACATAGAACTCTAATCACTCTATTGCATTTTCGATACCTTTGACACCAATCAATATACACACTTCACCATCTACCAATTTAATTACTTAATAACTCTTATCTCAGCTACAAATAACACACACACTACTATTCTCATGTGCTTAAACAATTTACTACTGCTGCTTACTTTTTTACTTCTTGTCACTACGCCTTCGTCCAATTTACTCTTCTTACCCCACATCTCCTTGAGGCTCAAGCTTCCCCCTTTAGCCAAGGCACCTCTTGCTTCTGCCTTCTTGCTGCAAGCTCTGTTCCAATGTTTTCAGATTCGTCACCGTCCCATTTCGGGACCAATTTCCGTGGCTTACTACCAGTGTCTGGCCCCTAATATACGCTCTCAACCCCTGCAGTTTTGCCCTCACTAAATGCTTCTTCAAAATTCTGAAATACATTATCTCCTCTCTTCCCAAATCCCTCTTAATCCCAATTTTCTCACTCTGTAGATTACCAGAGTTCCTTATCACTATATCTGCCATCAATGAAGATAGCAGCCACACTTTTATGGGTATGCGCCCTCTCACCTTGCTTATCCTCTCCACATTGTCTATGTCTACCTCACTGAAGTTGATTTTCTGTTGAATGGCATCCACCACTTTGTAGATAATGTCTACTTTCATTTCCATCTTGTCTTCCTCCACCCCATAAATAAATATGGATTTCTTCTTGCGGTCCTGGTTGCAGACTGCTATTTCTTTCTTCAAATTTACCGCCTGCTCTTCCATATTTTTTATTCCTTCCTTTAGTGATACCAGTTCTCTCTCGCTGTCCTCCATTTTTGCTTTAGTATCTCTCGTGTATTCCTGGATCCACTGTCTCGTCTTTTCGTGCTCCTGGACTTGCTCCTGTAGCAATTTCTTTAGCTCCTCAAACGGGCATAACTCCTCCACTACCTCCTTTAGCACCTTCCTTATAATTTCAATGTCTTTCCAGATGATGTTGCTACTACTCTGTGGCCCCGGATTTATCTCCACTCCTCCACTGACCAGCAGCACAGTAACCACCATTGACGCAAGAAACACCTTCTCCTTCATTGCCATCTCTACCTTACATTCTTTTTTATTATTTGTTCTCTTCCTCATTCTTCCCTGCCATCTCCCGATAGTGACCCTGTACTGTTCAATGCAGATCATCTTCCGAGCTTACTCCATACACTCCACTTGACCCGACCGCTCCCCCACTCTTTCACCACTCCACACAGCCGGCACGCACTGCACAACATGTCTGACCTCCTTGCTGTTTTAAGCTAGACTGGCTTCTCCAGTAGTTGACAAGTTTAAAAGTTCACTGTAAAATATTTGTGTTCCTCTTGTATGTAACCAAGGAGCTGCTTTGTCAGAGTTTTTTGGGTTTATAGGAACTTTTCCATTTGGAAAAGATTTCATACTTGGTACAGCTGATGGCAGTGTGGATGCCAACTTGAATGTGTGATAAGTCCATCGATGTAGTTCTTGGCAACCACACGACAGCTGTTCTCTGCACTGTAATTAAACTCCATAAAGCTTGATACAGCAAATGCTACCTTCTGATCACGTGGAACACTGCCACCTTGCGAATGCAGTGAGAGACAATTTCTCGTAAAATTTGGGCCACCAACTATCGAAGTCAATAATGTCAACTGTTTCTATTACTTTTAGTTGAAACTTGCCTGTTTATCTTGACTTAATAATACATTCAATGTACTTTTTAATACAACATATCCTATCCATCTAATATTTTGCTTCACCAATCCGAAATCTCGATCATTAGGTAAGAAAGAATGGCCCCAATGGGAAAGTAACGAGTGACCATCTTAAATTTGTGAAGAGAGACTAAAGATTCTAAAAATCAGACAACTGTATTTTCCTTTGGAAACTGGAAGAGATAACAGGGAAAAACTGTTACACAAAGCTTATTAAAAATATATTATCAGAAAACTATGTGAGAATATGCGATGATTGAGCAGTCAAAACCAATCCTTCAGACGGTAGGGGTCCTTCAAGGGGATCCTCTGAGCCCACTTCTTTTTAATGTAATAACACGTGATGTTACAGAAGTAGTTGCTACGATTCATGCAAAAATTTATCTATACGCTGATGACACGGGAATTATATCACCATATCGAGATGAACTTCAAAACGCAGCCGCCAATCTGACAAATTGGTCAAAAGAAAACAATTTAGAAATTAATGATCAGAAGACAATAGTCATAGTTTTTAGAAGGGGAGGAAGAAGAGCAGCATCAGACATAATACGCTACGAAGGTTCACCTTTAAGGATTGTCAATACATTCAAGTATCTCGGAATGACTTTTCATACAACTGGAACCACATTTACAGCTCACATAAAGGAAAGGACTCTGGCTGCAATCATAGCAATAAACGACATAGATCACCTTAGCCAACTGTCAATCAAAACGGTCTTGAAACTCTTCCGCCTCAAAGTTACTCCAACTGTCACTTACAGCATGGAAACAATTTGGACCTTCCTGAAAAAGAAATATCTAAAAGAGATAGAAAGGGTGAAAGAAACTTTCCTTAAAAGAGCCCTATGAGTATCTAAATACACACTCTCTAGACTTGTGTATGAACTGACCCGAGAACCTTTCTTTATTGAGGATTTGCGACATACACTCTACAATCAAAAAAGGCACATCAAGAGCTCTTACATGATTTAAAATTAAAGAAGACAAAAATGTGGAGTGATTTCTATATAATGGATGCAATGACAACAGTCAATTGGTGTCAAAGTTGCTTCGACCTCAGACATACAGTGACCCGTGCAGCTGTTCATGGCTTCCATCATAAGGCGTGTGTTGTACCTAGATTTCATGATCCGAACCATGACTGTGTATGTCGATGGTGTGAGAAGTTCTGTGGTCGTTACCACGCACTGGAGTACCCGAAGAGACCGTGTTCTCTGACAAAACTTTGTAGTGATTAAGTTTATACCCCTGCACATTGTGCGCTTTTCTGTGTAAATAAATAAAAACACTGACATTCAACTGTCTCAGGTAGAAAACCTGTTGTACAGGGATTTCAGGAAAATCATGGTTTTGCATGTAGTCCATTGAAATTCTGATAACTTCTTTATTTGATAGAAATTTTTCAAGAATTCTTTTATTGGCCTTGTGGAGCTTGCAGCTTTGTTACTAGCCCAAGCCAAAGTTTGGAAGTGGAGGCCTCGCCCACACATGCTAGAGAGGCATCAATAGTTCCTCCACATGGGTGATACGGTGGTTCAGGTGAAGTGGGTGAAGGCTCACTGCGGGGTGCTGGAACCAACACATCACTTTGCTCTACGTAGCCTGGACGAGACGTAGGTTGTGAAAGGGGCGATCCCAACCTAGGGAGAAAGTCATGGCTGTGAACTCGGTCATGATAATGTCAAGTGGAGACAACGTGAGTAGGCCTACTAAAGGGGGAACAAACCTGGCTAGGTTCGGGCCAGGGCCGGACCGCTGGATGGATGACTGAGGGGGGTAGTCTTTGCTGCAGAGAGCCTGAGTCGGAGGAAGACAATGTCTGGCGGTATGCCTCACCACGGATGGCAAGAGCGACGCTCAGGACCCTAGAAGGGAAAAAACCCTATGATTGACTGAAATATGGATGCTTGTAAGGAACCAATTTCAAAAATGTTGACCTCGAGAGAAGCCAAGGAAGCTCCAGTAGAGCAGATCCGGGAGCAGGCCCAAGATGAAAAAATGGAGACAGAAGTCCCAATTGGACAGGCCGTCTCCCACTCAAAACACGAAATGGCAACAGAAACTCCAGTAGAGCAGACTGCTGTCAGAATCAATCAGCACCGATACCAAACTTCTAACACAACAGTGGAGATTGATGAATGCCACTTTAATCGATAAGACAGGAAGGACAGTCATTTTAGCCCTTGGTGAAAGAGACTTTGAAGAGCTCAAAAAGAGAAGTCTTAAGGCTAAGCTCGGACTTGGGCAGATCAAGTTTCAAGTCATAAGGGGAAAAACGAAGGAGCTAAAGGTCCTTCAGGCCAATTTTCAGCATTAAAAAAGCAGCTGTGGCCAATTTTGCAAGAAAGTTCAAGTCCGAGGCTATTAACGTGGCCCTTATTCAAGAGCCATGGGTAGTCAAGGGCAGAGTAGCAGGACTGGCAGAATCTGGAGGTAAGCTGATGTACGATACAACATCAGAAATACCCAGAACATGTCTTCTTGTGAACAGGAAATTAAAATGTCTTATGTTGCAGGAACTGCCGGCCCCGTGGTGTAGGAGTAGTGTGCCTGCCTCTTACCCGGAGGCCCCGGGTTCAATTCCCGGCCAGGTCAGGGATTTTTACCTGGACCTGAGGGCTGGTTCGAGGTCCACTCAGCCTACGTGATTAGAATTGAGATGCTATCCGATGGTGAGATAGCGGCCCCAATCTAGAAAGCCAAGAATAACGGCCGAGAGGATTCGTCGTGCTGACCACACGACACCTCGTAATCTGCAGGCCTTAGGGCTGAGCAGCGTTCGCTTGGTAGGCCAAGGCCCTTCAAGGGCTGTAGTGCCATGGGGTTTGGTTTGGTATGTTGAAAGAACTCTGTTCACGGGACTTAAGCGTGGCCAAGATTAAACTAGGAAATTGGGAGGGGCCCAGAGAAATAACCATAGGCTCTGCATACCTCCCATATGACTAAACTAATCTGCCGCCATCAGAAGAATTTGAGAACCTAATTTGCAATGCAAAGAGGAAAGGTGAACACTTAGTCCTTGGAGCAGATGCAAATTCACATCACATGGCATGGGACAGCATGAACTACAATGCAAGAGGTGAGTCTTTTCTAGAGTTTATTATTGGAACAGAGTTAACAATACTAAACATTACACTAAGCACTATGCATATTGCAAAGTTTATTCAAGACTGGAAGGTGCTGGAGGAACCATCATTGGCAGACCCCCAGCACATCCAATTTGCTACAGATGCGAGAATATGTGGGATTGAGATGTACAGAGACCCAAACAGAACCAACTGGGAGAGATACAGAGAAGTTCTAGGGAAGGCTGTACAAAAAATTCCAACTAACATGAGAAGACAGAAAGAATTGGATGAGGCAGTGGAACTATTAGAAGAGGCCATTATAGACTCATTCCATGAAAAGTGTCCTCTCAAAGCAAAGAAAAACACCAAAGAAGTAAGGTGGTGGAACAACAAAATAGCCAAAATGAAAAAGAGAGGTTAGGATGTTGTACAGAGTATCATCTAGAAATGGTATGTGGGACATATATCATACAAAACTCACCGAGTATAACCTAGAGATACGGTAAGGAAAAAGAAAATCTTGGAGACTGTTCCGTGAGAAAGTGGAATCACACACTGAAACAGCAAGGCTCCAGAAGGTTCTGAAAGCAACCCACATAAATCAAGTGGGGACACTGGAGAAACCAGATGGGTCATTTACTCAGGCGGGAGGGACACACTGGAGATACTAATCGCGTGTCACTCTCCTGAGGCTGAGTGGTGGTGGTATATTTTGTTTTAAGATGAAGTACAACGGGGCAATCATCCTCTCTGAACAAATTAGTGAAAAATAAATTTAAAATAAAAACAAAATTATTGATTAAACAAAGGAATTTGGAAACAGTACAAAATAAAACAATTATTGAATTAGGCCAAAAAAATTACAAACGAATCAAAAGGGAACCTGCGTTCCCTGAGTAACAGTACACTTGTAATTTATATACCCTTGATTAGTGCACTGTCGCACATAAAGCGGATGACGATATCAGCAGTAGTCGCGTCATCGGCTAGTATGCGTTAAGTGTTTCCAGCAGGCCGAGGCTCCGTCTTAGGCCAGAGAGATCGGCGCACTCTGTGAGGATGTGGGCCATGGTGAAGTCGGCAACACAAGAACACACTGGGGGTCTTCCCTCTTTAGGAGATAAGAATGCATAGATCGTAAATGACCTATCCTCAGCCTACACAATACTATGGCCTCTCTCCGTGAAGGCCGGGAAGAGGACCACTATACGGTAGTTGTCTTCTTAATTGATCTCAGCTTGTTGGGAGTTCGGATAGCTAGCCACTTCGATTCCCAGGACGCCAAATATCTTTAGCAGGTACATTGACAAGTCTTGGAGGTAAAAGTACCGCTTCTTTTGCAGCTTCATCCGCAAGTTCGTTTCCCACAATCCCAACGTGGCTTGGAAGCCACGCAAAAGTGTTTCTGGTGCCAACATCACTTAACCTGGCTAGAAGGTCATGAATCTGCTGCACCAGTGGGTGTTGTGAGAAAATGGCTTCAATAGACTGCAGAGAGCTTAATGAGTCGGTACACATAAGAAAGTAGCTTCTTTCGTCACACAGTGCAAACTGCAGAGCCTTTAAAATGTCGTAAAGCTCCACACTATACACGCTACTTACACTAGGAAGCGAGATCTTCGTGCTCATATCATCGGTGACGAAAGAACAACCAACATTATCTCTGATTTCAGAATCATCCGTGAAGATATGTTTCGCGGCCGGATGTCAGGTCAGAATATATTCTGCTATCGTATGCGACAGTTGCAACACAAGAATGTTAGAGGACGGATATAAATTATACTGGAGTGGTAATCCTGCAGTGGCGAGGAATGGAGTTGGTTTTATACTCCATAAAGACATTGATAGTGTAACAGATGTCTCCTTCATCAATGAGAGATTAATCAAAGCTAAAATATGCCTGAATGTCGAAACTCAAACTGTAATCCAAGTTTATGCTCCCCAGCAGGGTTGTAGCGATGACCAAAAAGCAAGCTTCCTAGAAAAACTAGAGGACATCATTGATGAAGAGAACATAGTGATAACTGGAGATTTTAATGCCCAGGTAGGAACTGATAGGTCAGGTTATCAAGGTATTACTGGTCCACATGGATTTGGTAATAGAAATGAGGAGGGTGAACTGCTTGATCTATGTACACAAAACCAACTTCTGGTGAAGAACTCGTGGTTTCAGAAACAGGATAGCCACCAGATAACGAGATACAGCTGGGATGGTCAGTATAGTTCAGTGATAGACCTTATCATCACAGGTCAAGTGGAGAAAAGGTGTATGATGTAAAAGTGATACCTAGTGAGAGCCTTGATAGTGACCATAGACTCCTCATTGCAGACCTAAGAGTCACCAAACCTATTATTAAAGTAAACAAGGAAAAAACACAAATTAAAGACTGGAAATTGAAAGATGTGGAAGTCAAACAGCAGTTTCAAGAGGAAATCAGAGCTAAAATACCAACAACAGACACAAAGAAAGGTAATGAAGAATGGAATGATTTTAAGGCAAGTCTAGTTGGTAGTGCAGATAAAATATGTGGAAGAACAAGCAGAAGAGTGAGAGAGAAAAGAACATCTTGGTGGAATGATAAAGTGAATGAAGCCATAATGAAAAGGAATAAAGCCAAAAAAAGTTCTTGATGTGGCTAAGTCTGACAGAAGAATCAACAGCGACCGAATAGACAACAATAAACTGGAAGAGATGGCAAAGGAATATAGATACAGAAAGTTGGAAGTCAAGAGAATTGTAGGGAAGAAAAAGAGAAAAGTTGGAAAGAATTTACAAATAAACTGGAAGAAGGCAAAAAGGGAATATGAAAATGATATATGGAATAGTAAAAAGTAAAAGATCAGATAAAGAAGCAATTACAGCTCTGGAGACAGCAGATGGGAATATAGTTCACAATATGAAAGATATCACGGATACAATGGGGCAGTATTTTGACAAGCTCCTAATTGGCCCTAAAGAGATCTCTGTTGAGGATGTAGGACAGACAACAATAGAGGAAGATATCCCAATTACATGGACAGAAGTAGAGCAAGCTCTCCATAGGATGAGAAGTGGTCAAGTCAGCAGGAGCTGATGAAATTACAGCGGACATGATTAAAGCTGCTGGTCCGCCAGGAATACAGTGGCTGTATAGATTTCTCAGAACAATATGGAAGGATAACGAAATACCTGAAGATTGGACAAAAGGGGTGATAGTTCTTATCTTTAAGAAAGGCAGTAGAAGGAAAAGTAAAAATTACAGAGGCATTACCCTCTTATCAAACGGCCTTACAATTATGGAGATCATTGAAGCCAGAGTAAGGGATACACTAGAGCCTATCTTAGAAGAGGAACAACACGGCTTTAGGACTGGAAGAAGCACAACAGATTTGATATTTGCTTTGAGGATGTTATCAGAGAAACACTGGGAAAGAGGAAAAGACCTAATTATTGTGTTTATGAACCTTGAAAAGGCGTATGATAATGTTCCTAGATCAACTATTTGGAAAAGTCTTAGAAAACTTGGTGTACAGGAGTACCTTATTAGGAAGATCCAAATGCTTTATACTAATTGTAAAAGCTGTGTCAGAATTGGAGATGGTCACTCTGAATGGTTCAATACAACCAAAGGAGTACAACAGGAAAGTGCCTTATTCACCTCTTCTATTCACAGCAGTTATGGATACCATTTTAAAGGAACTAAAAGGAAAAGGTAATAAAGATCTTCAGGCTCTGGTGTTTGCAGACGATGTGGCAATATGAGATGAAACAGAGAAGGAAGTGCAAAATAATCTGAATGCATGGTGTAAGAAGTTTGATGATTATGGAATGAAATTGAACCCATCAAAAACAGTAGCATTGAAAATCAGCAGGCATAATACAGAATGCAACATAAAAATACAGGACCACCAAGTTATTTAGGAAGCGTAATGGCTAGTAATAACAGAGCTGAGATAGAAATAACAAACAGAGTAACCAAAGGCTCTAACTTTTATAGTATCGTTAGACACCTACTATGGGATGAGAAGGTCCCACAAAGAACAAAAAAGACCCTGTACAAGTCATATTTCATTCCCATCCTTACATATTCTCTGGAAATCTGCACACTAACATCGAAGGATTGTAGTAGGATTCAAGCCTGTGAAATGAAATTTCTTAGAACTATCCTCCAAAAGCTCCGACTTGATCATGTGAAAAATGATGAGAACCGATCTAACCTAGGTCTAAATGAATCGATGCAGGAAAGACTTAGGTCATCTAGACTTAAATGGTTTGGGCATGTTAAACGAATGAATTTGGAAAAGAGAATAACAGGTAGAAGACCAGCTGGAAGACCAAGAAGAAGATGGATGGACCAACCGAGGGAAGACATGGAGAGAAGAGGATGGAATTGGGAATCTGTCTTGGACAACAAAATGTTTTTGAATAGGCAATTTTGGAAGACGCTCATTTTCAAACACCCTACCCGGGTCGCTGGAAGGGCAAACCGATGATGTTGGTGAACGAAGTATTGGAAATCTATATATATATATAAAATAAGAGTTTTGTCTGTACATTGCTCAGAATTTGAAAAGAATGGTATTTCCATACCTGCCAACTTCTAGAAAACAAAAATAGGAAGATTTTTTAATTCTTGGATTTCATCACATATATTCCACCACGGTCAGGGTGAAAAAAGGTCAACATAAAAGGCATACATATCTACAGTTGCAATGCGAACTGACCATTAAATTTAAAATCATAAACTACCAAAACATAAAAATGGTTACAAGAAAATGTACCTGATCATTCTCATTTATGACACTTCAGCGAATAATAATATTTATGTCACACCGACACACGCAACGAAATGCATAATACCATATTTTCTCGCGTAATTAACGCACTTTTTTGACGAAAAATACAGGCGAAAACTTCGGATGTGTAAATTATTCAAGGAATTCAGATATTTACAATTCATTTACATTTAGAAGATACATCAAATGTAATATAAACACAATTGGTTCAACTCGTTTGCTGTTATCGTCATTTGGCGTAAAATTCCGACGTGAGATTTTTTCTGAAAAGTCAAATAGGATACTTCAGTTAAGTTAGACACGTGGAATTGAAGTACCGACACTGGAAAATATTCTTCCCATTACGAGCTGACAATACGACCTGAACTGAAATAAACATGAACTAATAAAAGTACAATTCATGTAATGTCACAACAATGACATACCGGCAAAAAAAAAAAAAAAAAAAAAAAAAACTGTCCAACACGAGAAGGGCCGGGCATCGAAGGAGGGACCCTGCTACATTACCCCATACAGTTCGTATCCAATCTTGTACGAGTGACGTGACGTGTCCATCCACCCTTCTTCTTGAATACGAACGTGGATCACTCGCAGAAATCTTGCTTTAGACATTATTTTTCGTTTTAGAACAATGTAAGGTGCAAGCTTTCTGACATCAGCTGTTACAGCAAGCATTGCAGTACAACGTTGTTTTTTGCTTCCGGTAGCGTGTACCAAGACCGATTGGAGTCGGTCTTGCGCGTACGATAACACTGTATGTTCCTTTCTTATCGATTGTTCGATTTTGTGGCATATGGAAACTGACTGGCGTCTGACCTGCGGTTCCTATAAGGGAGATCAAATATTCCTTCACTTTACGCTTCTCAATCACAAAGCGATGAAAATGGTTTAAATAATTTGTCATTTTTTGGCACGATGATGTTCTTCGTCGAAGAGGAAATCCATTTCTCTTCATAGAATTAATCAAATACGAGACACTGATTCCATGTGCAACGGTTTTTTCACATTATTTAAAATACTGCATTTCGTGAGGAATGGCTTATCCAACGTTGCGTAACAAAATAATATTTAAGTGCAGTGGGATTACTGCCGGCTAATAACAGCACGTTGCCCTGTATTTGGAACGCCCGCTTTCGCAATAGGAAGCCTGCTACTAGAGTAGTTGACATCTTTATTTCGAAACGCATCCGGAGCTGCGTGATGGATGTTCGAAGTTGTGGGTGCGTCAAAGATGTAAACATTTCTTTTTCTCCACTTTGGACCCAAAAATATTGGGATGCGTAAATTATGCAAGGGCGTTAATTACGCGAGAGAATACGATAGTTTCTTTATCAGACGGTAAAATGAACAGAAATTTATAGGTATCTCTGAACACCTGGAGATAACGTTTGCTATAATTTTTGGCCATAAGGAAAAGAGTACCTGAAACTGTCATCGACACAACCACCTTAAAAACATTCAACTCATTAAAATGATGCACTTAAATACGCGAAACTACCACATATAAAACAATTCAATACGTCCCACACGTTATTAACATACGACTTTGGCAGTGGGGGAAAGCATAGAAATGCAAGAAAAAACAAGTGGCCTATAACTCCGACGAAACTACGCATAGAAACGATGGTAACAGCGTGCGAACAATAACTAACTCGCTTTCATCCCGATTAACTGAGTCGCTAGCGCGCACCAGCCTGTCTTCCCTACAGGACGATAGCCGCCCCGAATTCCCAGTTGTATAAGCCGCACACGCTGCTGTGGTGAGCGAGAAACACAATACACGAAGGCACCGGACGAAACACTCACGAAATAAAGCATCAAATAAACACACTTGAAAATGATGTTTCGTAAATCACACAAGCAGATAACAATTTATCCTAGGGGAAGAGTATTGGCCGTACTAGATGTTATACTGGTCAATAATAGAAGTAAAAATAAATCGGAAAATCAGAAGACGAGTTAAAAACCGGAAAGTTTCCGGGTAAATCGGAAGGGTTGGCAGGTATGTATTTCTGTATCGATCATGTCCACAGTAACAAGAAAATGCCGTTTTTACTTTTCCGTAATTTCTGTCCGTCTGTCTTTCTGTATGTATGTACACGCATCACGAGAAAACGGCTGAAGAGAATTCTTGGGGGTGAGCTGCTACAATCTAGGCTATAAATTATTTTATTCACGCTGAGTGAAATGGTAGTTTAGGGGAAGGCCTAAAATTCAATTCTCAAATATTTATATTATTAGTGGTCATATCGATAAATACTACATAACTAAAGTTATATAGAATTAAATTTCGGATCATTTACATCTTATGCATTTTTACTGTACCGGCTATGATAACACAGATATTCATGAATTTGGATTTTTGTTGCCAAGTCCATATCAACGCCGAGCCTCGACAAAATGGGTACACAGAATTTAATGAAAATCGGTATATAGAGTCGGGGTATAAGAAACTACAGTTTAAGCTATAAACAATGTTATTGACCCAGGGTGAAATGGTCGTTTAGGGGAAGGCACCTAAAATTTAATTTTTAAATACCTATATTCTTGGTCCTATGGAAAAGTACTACATAACAAAAGTTATAGAGAATATAATTTCTGATCATTTATGTTTTATTCAGTTTTACCGTACCGACTATGATAAGAGTGGTATTTCAGACCCGGAAGACAATTAACAATGTGAAGGCCTACAATATCGAAAGCGCGTAACATAGATCAACAATAACATTACACTGACCGTTGTTTGTTGTAATGTTCTTTGTCTCTTATGCTGACATTCAACTCCGATAGATGGGATTACTGCTGCGTACCGAGTATAACAGCCTAACTGAATAATGGCGGGAAATAGCTGCGGAGTTAGATAACTTTCTTCTTTAGCCTGCCAAATTGGAAATCTATATATATAAAATAAGAGTTTTGTCTGTACATTGCTCAGAATTTGGAAAGAATGGTAATTCTGTATCAGTATGTCCACAGTAACCAGAAAATGCACTTTTTACTTTTCCGTAATTTCTGTCTGTCTGTATGTATGTACACGCATCACTAGAAAACGGCCAAAGAGATTTAATGAAAATCGGTATGCAAAGTAGGGGAATAAGTCGCTACAATCTAGGCCATAAATAATTTTATTCACGCTGATAGAAATGGTAGTTTAGGGGAGGGCCTAAAATTTAATTTTCAAATATTTTTGTTTTTAGTATTCCTATCTTCATAAAAATTGGTATGCAGAGTCGAAGAATACGTCGCTACAGTATAGCTTATGAATAATTTTATTCACGCTGAGTGAAATGGTAGTTTAGGGGAAGGCCTAAATGCAATTATCAAATATTTATATTATTAGTTGTCGTATCGATAAATACTACATAACCAAAGTAATAGAGAATTAAATTTCCGACCATTTATGTCTTATACATTTTTACCGTACCGGCTATGATAACAAAGATATTCATGAATTTGTACTTTGTTGCCAAGTCCATATCAACGCCGCGCCATGAGAAAATGGGTTAACAGAATTTAACGAAAAATCAGTATATAGAGTCGGGGAATAAGAAACTACAGTCTAAGCTATAAACAAT
This sequence comes from Anabrus simplex, assembly GCF_040414725.1. Lineage (NCBI taxonomy): Eukaryota > Metazoa > Arthropoda > Insecta > Orthoptera > Tettigoniidae > Anabrus > Anabrus simplex. The sequence continues at coordinate 493,111,100 of NC_090265.1, forward strand.
TTTATTCATCCTGGATGAAATTGTAGTTTAGGAGAAGGTGCCTAGTGTAATTTTTAAATACCAATGTTGTTAGTCCTATCGAAAAGTACTATATAAAAAAGTTATAGAGAATAACATTTCCAATCATTTATCTTTTATTCAGTTTTACCGTACCGACTATGATAAGAGTGGTATTTCAGAGTCGGAAGAAAACGAAATGTGAAGGCGTATAATACCGAAAGTGCATAACATTGATCAACAATAACATTACATTGACCATTGTTTATTGTGATGTTCTTTGTCTCTTATGCTGCTTCTCAACTCCGAGTATAACAGCCTGACTGAATATTGACGGGAAATAGCCGGGGAGTTAGAAAACTTTCTTCTTTATGATGCCATTCCTCAGGTCCATACATTTTCTGATATAGCTGGTACGTAACACGCTGGATTATCATAGTATTTCAGCTATTCGATCCCTACTCTGACTCGCTGTTTCTTTGTGCAGTGTGCATACTTAAGGCAGAGCCTCACTTAGTAGTAGTAGTAGTAGTAGTATGGCCTGGTCTAGAATAACAATTAAGCATTTTCCGAATTATAGCACCACAATATTCACTAAATAACTCAAAATTCAACTCTGAAAAGAGCCGTTTCTCAAGAAAAGCTCCTTTCTCTTCACTTTTATTAAATTCTACATTCAATTTATTCCAAACTAGCAGTGAAGAGGGGGTTTCTCTTCTGGCTTGGAGGAAAAGTTTGCCTTCAAGTCAGATTTTTCCGCCGCCAGTGTAGTGAATTGATATTTTCCGATTCATCGGGTACTCCTAGGAAACAGAATAGTAATTGGGCATAGTTTTTGCCCTGGGAGTCTCCACTATTCGACCCTCTCCCCGCCGAAGAAAGCCGAAGAGTGTTCACAGATCACGGCTGTCTGTGGTTTGGTCATTCCAGGTCTGGAACTTTGGACTGTTAGGTAGGCAGCGTAGTCCTGTTTGTTAAAAGTGAGAAAATGTGTGGGGTTTCACTTGAAGAAGTATTTCGTAATATGAAAGCATTGCTTTAAATCGCGCCATTCCTATAGACGTCATTGTATGTTCATTTCAGTTGGGAAAACCACTAAGACAGTCTTTCTGAGGATGAAAAAGGCATTATAATGAAAACATCCCAACCTGATTGTGACTGATGGTATGAAATTGGAACTACCATTACAGTGAAAATTCCCTCAGTCTTCATATGAGAAAAGATGTTTGGTGACCTCCCGTCGCGTTTCTAGGGTAACGTTAAGAGCTATACAATTTAAGACAATTTTGCTCACAACATGAACACTACGTAACCTAGCCCTTTCAGACCTGAAAGAAAACTGGAGGTGTGAATTTTTGTTTGTACGTCAAGAACTGACTAAAATGCTCCTCAATACACATATTAATAGTTTATTTTACAAAATAAAAACTAACATCCGAAAAACAGGACCCACACAATTGTGCGTATCAAAATTCAAAACCTCGTATCACGTACGATGGTGTAGCTTCAAAATTTACGTTCACTAACCAATGTACACACTTCATTGAATATATTCCGGTATTCAGTAAAGCTTCTAGATTAATATAAACGCACTACTGCTTCCTTGCTCCTCGCCGATCAACTGTGCTTTTTAAACTCTTCTTCCTTCGCCCTGGCGGTCAAGTGCATACTAAAATCAATTGAAATACACGCCAAGTGTCCTGCACAATCACTGCAGTCCAGTGTAGCGCCGAAAAAACATCAAATACGGTCAGGGATAACTAAAATACGAACCCGCACAATTGTGCGTACTCGGTCTGAAAGGGCTAGAATTCTGTATACAATGTAGAATTCCGTAGCGAAGCACGGGTACATCAGCTAGTAATTCTGATAAACGGAGGAATCCGGGTTCACCTTGGGTCCACGGAGTAGATCTAGACGTATATCCGGTCACGGAACTAACCACGGAGGTACCTCACTGGAAGTTTGGTCAAGACAACCACCGATATCGATATTCAGATCACGTGTGGCTTTCAGCCGGTTGTGGTACCTGTGGTGGTATTGGGTACTGAAGATGCATTGATAGCCTGGGTGTAGTGGCATCTCACGAATTTTCGCAGAGTATTATCGAAGGGAAGATACAGGGGAAGAGATCTGTTGGGAGAAGAAGAAATTCATGGCTGAAAGACCTTCAAAGATGGCACTGCTGTACTTCAGAAATGGCATTCCATTCTGCGGTGTCAAGATCATAGCTAGTTACGTGGATTGCCAACCTCCGCTCGGAGACGGCGTCTTAAGAAGAAGATGTGACCAGTAACAGCTGCCTCCTGATCCATAAAGGTGGAACTCCCGCTTCAGCGAGTAGGCTGGGAATGGAGCTAGTACGGAAAGCTCCCGTTGCCAGCCTAACTCCACTATGGTGAATACTGTCTAAAAGGCTCAGCGTAGATTTTGATGCTGAGCCATAAGCCGTACTTCCATAGTCAATTCGGGAGAGGACCGTTGCCGTGTAAAATCGTAGCAGCACCACACGGTCAGCCCCCTACGAAGTGCCGTTGAGAAACTTAAGAGTGTTAAGTCTCTTCATGCAGGCAACTTTCAACTGACGGATGTGGGGCTGCCACGTTAGTCTCTTATCAAAATGGAGACCCAGAAATCTGCAGGTGTCTACTTCTGGTAAGACAGTTTTGCAAGCGGAGCTCTGGTTCAGGATGCACAAGCTGACGTCGACAGAAGTGTACAACTGAGGTTTTCGCGGCTGAAAATCGAAAAACATGTTGCACAGCCCATCTGTTTACTCGGTTAATAGCTTGCTGTAGCTGTCTCACAGCAAACGCCACCCTTCCGGAGGTGTAATGTAGAGCTAAGTCGTCTACATACACAGATGGAACGACTGCGGGCCCATCAGGGGCAACTATGCCGGATGAGACCTATGTAGAATCTCTATGATGTGGAAAGTTGTTGTAGAATATTTTATTTGTAAATCTTTTAAGCAATACTTACTGTGTGATGTGGAGTATTATGGTAGAATATTTTATTCATATTCCATTTAGCCACCTAACCTGTATGGTGTAAAATATTTTTGTAGTATGTTTTATTTTTATTCACTTTATCCACTTAAGTATCTACTAGATAGTAAATTATTGATCTGTAATAGCTGGAACAGTCCAGAAAGGTTGTGACGTGAACTTTCCCTGTTGATTGTCGATTCTAGAAGTATGTCCTTACTGATTCTGGAAAATGGGAAGTTCGCGATTAGTGTCTGTATATGTTCGGAAATATTGTACACACATCGTGACTGGATAAAGAGTTGTGATGGGTTAATCTGGGTGGTGATAAGGCAAACTCCTGCGTTCTGATTGGTCACTCGGTAATCGGACCAAGGCCAGTCTTCCCTTTTTAAGTGAGCGAGGCAGGATGTCATGGTCTTTCGTTCTCTCGTCAGCGTAAAGTTTTAACGCATGTCGGCGTATCCTCGCTCCCAGCATGGGCTACCTTGGGGTAAGCACGGCTGATTTCAGTCCTGTTTTAATTTACCTTTAATGTTCGTTGGAGTTATCACATAAAAGTTTGCCCTAGTCGCCACTCTATTGATCAGATATTTTAGAAAGTATGTTTATGTATTTGTATCTTGTGTGCCTTCTTACCTTCAGAATCGTATTGTAGAACTTATATTATGCTTAAGAAGTTTTTGGTTAACTTCGTGTCCTAATAGCAGTGCTCTTGTCAAACAACATCTAATCTTGTATTCATTTGGATAGATGAATTTTGTTCGAAACTCGCATTGTAATGTTCATTTTGAAAATAACATTTTGAAAACAAGAGATCACCGTTGATTTTCTGGAAACCCGCAACCTTCACATCTCTATGGCCTTTGGTAGTTTCCTCAGCCCTCGTTCCATGTTCCTTGTTTATAGTCATCAAGTTACCCAACCTGATATTGTGTTTGTGTGCTTTCGGCGCAGTTCATGTGATGTTAATGCGTGTCTAGGGTTTAAAGTACTGTGTAATTTGATTTATTTTCCTCCCTTTTAACTGTGTATCGTGTAACCGCTAAATAACCGGTTACACCGTTGATGGGGACTGCGAACAGCGTGACAGTCAGTACAGATCCCTGAGGTACTCCCCATTTTCCTGAATGTAATATTGAGAAAAGGCATCCCCTACTCGGACTCTTAAAGAGCCGGAGGGACATGAAGTTCTCAATAAACGTTGACAAATTTCCCCGAAATCCCCACTGGTGTAGAGTAGAGAGAATTCCATTCGCCAGGTAGTATCGTAAGCTTTCTTCAGGTCAAAAAAACACGGCGACTAGGTGTTCCTTCTGGAGAAAGGCCTCCTGAATGGTGCTCTCCAGTCTGACCAGATGATCAGTAGCAGACCGATGAGAGCGAAACCCACACTGGTAGTTAGACAAGAGACTTTCCTTTTCCATGGCCCACACAAGACACCGATTAACCATCCTTTCAAATAGCTTACAAAGGCCATTTTTAAGGCATATTGGCCTACAACTATCCAGGAGTTTTGGATCTTTACCTGGCTTGGGAATTGGTATCACAATTCCCTCACGCCATTGAGATGGAAACACTCCCTTACTCCATATTCTGTTGAATAGTGTGAGGATATCCTTGAGACATCTGTCAATCAAATGCTAAAGCATATGATTATGGATTTTGTCCGATCCAGGAGCCGTGTCTCTGCATAGCGCGAGTACACTCTGCAACTCACACTCTGTGAAAGGCATGTTGTAGGGGTGTGAAACACTAGAGGCGAAAGATAGATGATGTCCCTCTGCTTCGCGCTTAATTGGTAGAAATGAAGGGTCGTATCTCCCAGAGCTGGATGTATCTGCAATATGTGACATGATGTGGTCGGCAATGACTGAAGGAATAGTAACAACATCTCCGTTAATGGAGATACCGGGGACTGAAGGCACATTCTGTACACCGACAATACGGCGGAGTTTTGTCCACACTTGTGATGACGGGGTATGTGCTGTCATGGAAGAGACATACTTTTCCCACGTAGCTTTCTTACTTTCTCGAATAAAAAACCGGACATTCGCACGCAGACGCTTAAATGTGATATGATTCGCCATTGTTGGATTCCGACGATGGTGCCTAAAAGCTCATCAGCGATCACGTATGGCTGCTGCAATTTCGTCCGTCCACAATGGGACCTGTTTCCGGCGACGAAAAACCGGACAAGGATGGAATTGTTTACTCTGCAGCAGTCAAAATTCCAGTAGTAACGGAACAAACATGGTCATCAACAGACTCCAGCATATCTTCGGCCATCACTGCGCATTTCGAAAATTACGGCCAATTTGCCAGCGCTTGGGTACTTCGGACTGTCTTTGATTCAAGAGAGATAGAATTATGAGGAAGTGGTCACTATCACAGAGGTCATAGTGTACATGCCACAATAGCAGGGCAACTGAAACAGCAAGGCTCCAGAAGGTTCTGAAAGCAACCCAACACTGGAGAAACCACATGGGTCATTTACTCAGGTGGGGAGGGGGACACTGGAGATATTAACACATTGCGGACCGGGTGCCGTTCGCCCTATGCACAGCCCTGTTCCCGGCCACTTTCTAACTACCTCTAAGCTGGAGTGCATGAATACAAATAAACTGTCAGAACTTCAATAGCTTTTGAAGGATTATTGTGTATTTTTCTATTGGCCTTCCTGAATAATTGTTGAAATGCAGGGTATTTCTTGAATCTATTTCGGCTCATAGTTTTCGGAAATATTGGTCTTTTTATTAGGGGATAGGTTGGCCAGTAATCTTTCAGAAATGGTTTCTTCACCTGCCGTATCAATATACACAGAGGATTAATTTTTTAATTTTCCTGCTAGTGACATTAGTCCACTTTAGTGTTTTAGGGGATAAGATATGAGAATGTGATTTCTGCTCATAGTGTAAGTTTGTCTTTTCAGCTACATACTGAAAAAATTCCTCACCAAACATAAGTCCTGCTACTTGTCCTATGTTTCCAGATTCATTAGGCCATACCTTTATACCAGGAGCACCTTCAGAATCCTCTAACCTAGGTTCTGTTGTCCATAACCCAGTTGTCAGAAAACACTGCATTATTTACAATATTTAGAATATTTACACCCGTAACACAAATATACGACTCGTTCTGCGCTACGTGCGTTCCACACCTTGCCTCGTCATCACTTGAAACATTTCCGTTAGAAGATATTTCATGGTCGAACTCTAAATACTCAGCATCACTTAATATTCGGAGCCTGTATCAGCACATAATTTGCGAATAATTTCATCTTTGTGTAAACACGTGCGATCGCTAGGCGCTGCCATCTTGCATGGCTCTTCGAACTTTGTAAACATGTTGTCAAGAAATGCAAAGAAAATCTACGATATGAAGAACACTCGAAAACAAATGCGACTATCGATTGTGTAGAACCATACGTAACAGAGTTCTATCACCCTTGACCTCCAAATAGTTCCCGTATATCGCAAAAGGTAGCACTAAAGTTCAGTCTGCTGGGTCTGCTGCTAACACGAGATAACTCGGGACCGGTCCGCAACGCTCGGCTAGGCAAACACGAGTTTTCTCGGGACCGGTCCGCAATGTGTTAATGGCGTGTCACTTTCCTAAGGCTGAGGAGATGACAGAAGAAGGAACGGTTGGAACAGAGACTGGAGCTCGAAGAGCAGACTGGAACTGTGCCAACAGAATAATAAAACATAACCCTGTAAAATGGGCAATCGACACGTTTAATCCTATAAGGGCTCCGGGGCCAGATGAGATACTTCTGATACTCCTACAAGAAGGACGGGAGATACTCGTCAATGCCCTGATGGACCTTTTCAGAGCTAGTCTAGCTTTAGGGTACGTGCCAAAATCATGGTCTGAAGCTAAAGCAGTATTCATACCTAAACCTGGAAGGGAAATTATGCCTAACCCAAAGCATACAGACCATTTTTAACCTCCTTCATGCTGAAAGCAATGGAGAAAATTCTCGATAAATATATCAGAAAAACGGTGCAACTGAACTCAATGTTACATGAAAATCAGTTTGCATATAGACCTGGCAGATCCACTGAAGTAGCACTCTACCAGTTGGTTTGTAAACTAGAGGAAAGCCTATAATATAAAGAAATTACACTGGCAGCATTTCTAGACATAGAAGCAGCCTTCAGCAATACAACCTATGACTGTATGATCAAAGCATTGGAAAAGAGCAAGGCGAGTAAAACTGTCGTCAAATGGATTACATCCATGTTAGACAGAAGGAAGATAAAAGCAACCCTGTTAGAAGAAACGCTGAGGGCTAGGGCCACCCGAGGCTGTGCTCAGGGAGGAGTTCTTTCTCCTCGACTGTGGAACCTCGTGGTGAACAAAATCATACCTATACTCAACGAACAAGGTTCTTATACATAAGGCTACGCAGATGACTTAGTGATTGTGGTATGATATAAGGTGATGAGTGTTATCCAGGACATCATGTAAAGATCACTTAACCTTGTGGATAACTGGTGTTGGGAAGAAAAATTATCAGTCAACCCGAACAAAATAACTCTGGTCCCTTTTACAAGGAGGAGAAAATTAGAGGGAAAGAGATCGCTGAAGCTCTTTGGGCAAGATATATACATATGGAAGAACAGGCACTGCACCTAAGTGTAGTGTTACATAAAAATCTTACCTGGAATTCACATATAGAAAAGAACATAACCCGGGTCAAGAACTTGCTGTATGCATATAAAAGAGCCGTCGGGAAGACATGGGGTCTAAGACAATCAATGGCAATGTGGATATGTACAATGATCATTAGACCGTTGATGGCCTATGCTGCAATCATCTGGTGGCAGAAAGTATGCCTATGAAAAGTCAGTAGTAGATTGGATAGCCTACAGAGGATGGGGCTATGAGAACTACGCCGAAAGAAGCCTTGAATACTTTACTACACCTCCCATCACTATGCAATTTCATAAAAGGACAGGCTAGAATGAGTTCATACAGATTGGCACAATCAGAGTGCTGGAATGCACAGACTGAATCTAGGACACTGTAAAGTTAACAGAGTAATAACAGAGGAAGTTCTACACATGCCTTCTGATCATACGATACCAAAGTACAACTTTGGAAAAACCGTGTGGGACCCAGATAATTAAAAAAAAAAGAAGACGGGGATATCAACAAATGAAATACTGAAAAAGAAGATATAGTGTGGTCGACTGATGGCTGAAAGACTGGGGACGGCACAGGAGGAGGATTCAACGGGGGAAGACCTGAGAGATCAATCCAGATGAGCCTGGGCAAACATACTACTGTCTTTCAAGCTGAAGTGATAGCTATCACAACATGTATTGAAGAAAATCTGAAAATGAACTATAGGAATAAGAACATTTTCATTTTTACGGACATCCAAGCGGCCATTAAGGCACTAAAGCAGTCCGGATAATATCCAGAATTGTATGGTATTGCCACTCACTTCTCCTGAAGCTCTCAGAGTACAGCATTGTCAAAATAATATGGGTACCAGGGCATGCAGGTATAGAAGGAAATGAAAAGGCAGATAAACTGGCCAGGAAAGGGGCAGAAACACATTCTGTAGGCCCAGAACCTGTATGCAGGATTTTTTATGGACAAGCCCGACACTACATAGGAAAATGGGTAAAAGAAACAAATGGAGCACTGGAAAAATTGATTTGATGTGGTCCTCCACCTTCACCAGAAATAGCATTTCCTGACCTCTGTTTCCCTCGCATGTCACAAAGATTGTACAGAGAAGTTTAAAAAAATACTGTTTAGTGTAAAACTTAAAGAGTACCACATGGTTCAAACTGGCAAATATCTACAACCCATAATATAGACAAAACATTCAAGAATTTAAGTCTATTAAGACACGCATCCACAAAATCAGCATGCACATCATGGTTTTAAAAACTGGGCCCAAACATACCTATTTTGTATACAACTTCCTCACTAACTTCTTCATCAAAACCATCGTCTGTGAAGTCGTAGGGAACACTTTGCAGCTTCTTTTCTCGGGATATAAATATATTTCCAGGTTTTATATCCATGTGCACCAACTGCATGGAGTGAATATATCTGAAAGAACCAACCAATGTTTTTATAATTCATAATTTTGTACACATGCTTTTAAATCAAATGATAATATATGACTTACCTTAATCCATCAGCAATATGGAGTAACAGTTGTCTTATTTCAGATTCAGAGAAAAATCGATCATTGTTCCTGTTCTCTAAGATAGCATCTGCAAGGCTGCCACCATTACAATATTCATTTTGAATTAACATGTGGTCATCTTCTGCCCATGCAGAATAATAACGAACAACATGTTCATGTTTACCAAGGACAGCATGAGCATACACTTCATTCAGAGCTGTTTTCCTGTAAACCATAAGAAAATAAATTTTGTAGAATGATACCATCTACCAAAAAGATATACAAACATTTGCCCCCATTATTGTAAGTAACCAATAAATTAACAAATAAATATGACTTTTTTTTTTTTTTTTTTTTTTTTTGCTAACGCATTACGCTGCACTGACAGACAGGTCTTATGACGACAATGGGATAGGATAGACCTAGGAGTCGGAAGGAAGCGACCGTGGCCTTAATTAAGGTATTTCACTTGCCTGGTGTGAAAATGGGAAACCACAGAAAACCATCTTCAGGGCTGCCGACAGTGGGATTTGAACCCACTATCTCCTGCATGCAAGCTCACCGCATGGCCAACTCGCCCGGTATGACATAATCAGAAGTATTCACTAATTCTAATAAACTTATAAGTTTTTCTTGAGATTTATATTTGAACATATGGCAATTTGTTAAGTCTTCAGCCCAGATGCTGGTTGGATCCTCAAAAAGGACAACCAAAGGTTATGTGATTATAGGAAAACTGCAAAAACCAAGGGTGGTGCAAAAAAAGAGGCAGGCAAGGTGTGGTGGGGAGTGAGGTAGTTTGCCACTGCTTTCCTGACTAGCCCAGAAAGTACTCATGCAGCACGACTATACCTAAGAGTAGCACCTTTCACAACATCCAGATGCACTAGTTGTATTCTAATTGTCATTACTCAGTACCACCCATACCACCATAACTTCCATATTGCCACATTCATAAATGACTCAGACTTCAATGGTAGCTATACTGTAGCGGGTGAAATGAATTTGCCAAATCTTAAGTGGGAAGGGAATGCGAATTACAGAAAGCACGACCAACAAATGGTGAATAAGTTATCGGAAAGACAGCCGAATCAGAAAGTGATGGAACCAACTTGAGGGAAAAATATTCTAGACGTGGTGCTGATAAAACCAGATGAGCCTATAAGGCAACTTAGGTGATGGATGGTATAAGTGATTATAAAGCAGTCTTTGTCAGAGTTAAAAATAAATGTGTTAGAAAGGAATGTTAAGTAACACTATTAGGCAACACCGTATGGGTGATAAGAGGGGAATGGGGACATTTAAAAAAAGCAATTATGATCAATGGAAAATGGTAAATAAAAATGTAAACAGTCTATGGGATGGGTTTAAAGCAATTGTTGAGGGGTGTAAAAACAGATATGTACCTTTAAAAGTGGTAAGGAATACTTTATTTATTTTACTCGAGTCAGAGGCATACAGAGAACTGTTTCTGTTTTGCCTCTTACATTAAAATTTAGTAACAGTGAAACAGAAGGAATTTATATACATATAATTATACCAAAATGGTATTAAATAGTCTTTGCCCAGAAGCGGGCAACTGTGATTGCATTTCCTTGTGCCTTGAGCAAATCCTCCTCACTGCAAGAATCAGGGCAACACAAGCACTGACACAGATGCTTGGTAGTCTGCACCTCTCCGCATTCACATAGTGGTGATACATCCAAATATCCCATTTCACTAGGTTGTCCTTAGACTTTCCAACACCTGTTCTTAACCTGTTCAGTGATCTCCATGTGATCCAGTCCAAGTTGTGTCCGGTTGGTAAGCATTCAGCTGGTTCTGTCCATGTTTGAAGATGGCTTGTTCTGGCTCCCCACAATTTTTCTCTTTCTTTATTCAGAGATGTATTTAGTGGAGATGTTGACTGTAGGAAGCTCTTCCTAGATTTCAATCTAGGCTTTGGTGGAGTGTGTGTATGTAGCTCATTTCTTCAACTTTTTTCCCTTTTGGCATTTGCGGCTACTTCCCGGCGTATCACGAGAAGCAATTCCTGCTATAAAATACAGTTTGTCAACTAGACTTGGCTTCAAACATCCAGTAATTAGTCTCGCAGTTTCATTAATGGCCACATCCACTTGCTTTCCATAGGCCGATTTATATCACACTGGGTAGGCATATTCATCGGCGGAGAAGTAAAGTGCCATGGCAGAAGTACGGACCACCTGACGTTCAGCACCCCAATTACTAGCAACAAGTTTCCGAATGATATTACGGGCTGACACCTTGTACTTGGTGTTTAGACAATGCCGTCGTTAGGTGAGTGACCTGTCTAAGGTAATTCCAAGGTATTTGAGTGTAAAACAGTGCTCCAATTCGGTGCCTTCCCAAGTTACTTCAGTTTTCTTTCTGCCTGTCTGTTTCGAAGATGGAAAGCACTGACCTGAGTCTTTTGTGAGTTTGGCTTCAGGTGGTTCTTGTTGTAGTGGTCCGAAAAGGTTCCTAGAGCTCCTGTAAGCATCTATTCTGCTTCTTCAAAATTCACTTGTCTGTACCGTCAATGCAAGGTCGTCGGCATATACGAAACTTTTGGTTGCAGGAAGTCTGGGCTGATCATTTGTATAAATGTTGAAGAGTATTGGTGACAATACACTCCCTTCGGGTAAGCCATTCCTTTGGATCATCCAAAGCCTCTGACTTCCTTGGAATTCAACGTAGAATCTTCGGTTGTGCAATAAGGTGGCAATTATTCCAGTGAAACCAAAGTCCAGGGTCAAGCTGTTGGACTGTATCATAAGCTGATGAGATCTCAATAAATGCCACTCCAGTGATCTGGTCCTCCTCAAACCCATCCTCTATGGGTTGTGTTAAGTGTGTTATTTGTGCTGTACAATTTCTCTGGGGTCTGAAGCCTGCCTGTTCAGGTATAAGTAAATTGTCAATCTTTGGTGATAGGCAGTTCAATAGCAGCCTTTCAAATATCAAATATAAAGGTGGCATAATGATGAGATGGGCCGATAACTCTTGGGGTAAAAAGGTTCTTTCCCAGGTTTCAAGATAGCAATTATCTTAGTTTCCCTGCACATTTTTGGAATCTTGTTCTTCTTTAAGCAGTTATTTGTATATGTGAGGACTTACAGAATTCCCTAGAACTTTGCAATAGAATTAATCTTACTTTACCAAAACATTACACCCTTCACTCCATTGACATTGTTAATATGTATGAGAATGTACCTATTAATAAATAGTAAAAACTGATCTTTCCAAATTCAGTAAATTGACTGTAGGTGAGATAGATGAGTTTATTCAGATCCTTGTACATTAAAATTAAATAACAATTTCTTCACTTTTAATAATACTGTATACCAACAGAAGGGTCTTCCTATGGGGTCACCGGCCTAGGGAATCCTCGCCAACATTTACGTTGATTTCCTTGAACACACTCATATCATAGGCAAAATTAACGGTATCAAACACTGGACACACTACGTTGATGACACTTTTATTATCCTAGATTCCCATACTACAGATAGCAATAGAGTTCTTGAATTAGTTAATAACCTTGACCCTCATATAAAGTTCATGATAGAATCCTAAAACAACAATTCTCTTAATCATCTCGATTTAACCATCACTTGCAATCATAATAAAACCCTTTCCTTTGATATTTACAGGAAGCCCACTCACACAATAAACACAATTCACCAGACTTCTCTACACCCGGGGATGCAGAAGAAGGCAGCTTTTAATAGTTATGATTTTTAGAGCTCTTAATGTTCTTTATCCCATAAGAATTTTAGAAAAGAAATCAACACCATTTATACTATAGCTGAAGGTAATGGTTTCAATAAAGCATTTGTGAACAAAATTCTTAATAAATTTAGAAGTAAACCCAAGACCACTTTGGGAAAAGAACCTCCCCCTACAGAGTAGTTTATCACATTTACCTTTAACAATAATAACATATATCCTATTTCAAATATTTAAAAAAAAAACATAGGTTAAAAATAGCTTTCAAGACTATTCACACCAATGCCACAACATTTTTTAATTCTCATACAGTCAATGGCAACAACAAATTCACAAAATCTGGGATATACAAATTAAAGTGCCAGTCTTGTTTTTCAACGTACGTAGGACAAACAGGCCGTAATTTCAATATAAGATACACCAAACATCTTAACGCCTTGAAGTATAACCGCTACTCAGCCATGAGCGAACATTGTAGGGAGCAAAATCATAAATACACAACAATTGACCAGGATTTAAAGATCTTACATTATAAACAGCAAGGTCCCTTCCTTACTCAATATACTGGAGAATATATCGATATTGACCAATATAACAATTCCTCACACAACCTAAATTAAATTAACGAGAAGAGAAATATATTATTGGAAATCTTTGTTCCTCTCATCTGTCAGCAATTTATGAATAAAAACGAGGTTTGCCCCCCCCCCTTCCCCACCCAACCACATCAGAACAGACACACTGGAAGCTAAACACAAGCTTAGTGTCAATGTGACCTGAGACTGACAAGGTCGTACCACTTGAGACGGCAGCTTTTTAACAAGTCGACTGAGCCTTATTTTCACGGAATATTTTAATTTGTTTTCGTCCACTCATACTCTCTTTTTTTCCATTACAGATGTTGCATACTTACTAACCATGTTATTGACGGTCTCACTACGTTGTACAACACTGTTTCATTTTAAAGCATCAGCAAGTTTTATTGTCAGTCATAACAGCTTTTCAGAAAAGAGGATTTTTTACCTCAATATGTTATTTTACTTTAACAATCATGATCATTGTATTTCACTTCATCAATATTTTTAATTTGTTATGTAATGTAATAATTGAATAATAATAATAATAATAATAATAATAATAATAATAATAATAATAATATTTGCTTTACGTCCCACTAACTACTTTTACAGTCTTCGGAGACGCCAAGGTGCCGGAATTTAGTCCCGCAGGAGTTCTTTTACATGCCAGTAAGTCTATCGACATGAGGCTGTCGTATATGAGCACCTTCAAATACCACCGGACTGAGCCAGGATCGAACCTGCCAAGTTGGGGTTAGAAGGCCAGCGCCTTAACCGTCTGAGCCACTCAACCCGGCAAATGTAATAATTGATCTTCTACTGAAGATGGCCTTGAGATTAGGCTGAAACATGTATAAACATTGTCCCATCTAACAGATTTTTTTTTTGTTTTGTTTTGAAAAGGAGGATCTTATAAATATTTATTATTTGTAGGCCCGGTTTCTTCAACGAATGTTAAGTGTTAACTCTGCTGTTAAGGAGACTTTACACATAATTTAACAAAAGGGTCGTCTCATCAAGAATTGTAAACTCTAACAAATGTTTAATACTTGTGTTAAATTAACCTGGCAGCAGCCGTGTGTTGAACCTCTTAACAACTGCTAAAATTTCAAAATGGAGGCATGTAGAAGACCTAGTTTGAAGATTTACTGCTGTATGAAGACTATGTATAAACTGAAGAAGGCAAAGGACGACCCATACTAAGAAATAACTACTTTATAGAGTTCTCAGAAAATATATTTCTAATAACCAAAGCCATAATGAACAAGATACTAGACGATATTGAAAATAGGTTAGAGTTTCCGAGGCAGGATCCGCTTCGGACCACATGGAGGTGATAGAACACTGAAATGCGAACACATTTTCCTCAAACTTGTCAGGTGTGCAACCCAATAATTTCCGAAAAAATTTATGATTCCCCCGATTCCAATGCAACACCTATATACTTGGAAGAGTTACAACTACGACAAGTGGAGCAGTGGCCGACTGGTCATCGTACTAGACTCTGAACCGCGACGACTCGAGTTCGAGTCCCGCCATAGATGTATTTTTTTATACAAATTAAATCATTGTTTCAGGGAATGTGAAGGTAAAATCCGAATAAAATGAATAATCAAATTGCAGTGGAACTTTATTTTCTACCTCAAATTAATATACATACAAAGAGATTCAGCAGTAACTGTGAGAACGTTTAGGCCTATATTAATTTCAGGTAGAAAATAAACTGTACTACAATTTGCGTAATATTTTTGTTCCAATTTTTTTTCTTGACGTTTCCTCAAATATTAATTTAATCTTCTTCTTCTTCTTTATCTATTTACCCTCCAGGGTCGGTTTTCCCTCGGACTCAGCGAGGGATACCACCTCTACCGCTTTAAGGGCAGTGTCCTGGAGCTTCAGGCTCTGGGTCGGGTATACAACTGGGGAGGATGACCAGTACCTCGCCCAGGCGGCCTCACCTACTATGCTGAACAGGGGCCTTGCTGGGGGATGGGAAGATTGGGAGGGATAGACAAGGATGAGGGAAGGAAGCGGCCATGGCCTTAAGTTAGGAGAAGTGGAAAACCACGTAAAACCACTTCCAGGATTGCTGAGATGGGAATCGAACCGATGTCTACTCAGTTGACCTCCCGAGGCTGAGTGGACCCCGTTCCAGCCCTCGTACCTCTTTTCAAATTTCGTGGCAGAGCCGGGAATCGACCCCGGGCCTCCAGGGGTGGCAGCTAATCACACTAACCACTACACCACAGAGGCGGACATATTAATTTATTTTGTGCAAAAATCATAGCTGCGATGAGACTTGAATTCACGTCTACGAGGTTCGCAGACAAGTACGTTGACCACTTGGCCACCACTCCGTTCCGCTGTGATGTAACTCCCAAGTATATATGCCTTGCTTTGGAATCAGGGATTCATCAATTTTTCAGAAGTTATTAGGTTGCGGACCTGACATATTTAAGTAAAATTTGTTCGCCTTTTAGTGTTCTACCACCTCTACTTTGTCTGAAGCGGATTCTGTGTAATGACATCTGACCTCATTTTTTTGAAAACGAAAGCGTGTCGACTTTAACCCTTATACACGAGTTACCGTTGAGTGTCTCGCCACAGGTACCTTGAAGCTCGGTGAAATCGGTTGACCGCAGGGTTTGGCCTCTACTTGTTAGATATTATGCTTGAGACACATTTCATGTAATTGTAGGCAACTATGTTCACGAGTGCAAGAAAAAGTGTGTAGAATCCTGCAAAGATTTCCTACTGCCACTGCAGCATTAACAAGGCATTACATTATTTTCCCCTCAATAAAATAATGCCCGAAAACCATTCAAAACACATCAATTATCACATTTTCCTGGTGATAAGAATAGGCTATATCGAATGTTGTGATATAACAGTCCGTTCTTTCATTTCTTAAGCACATTTGCATAATTTTAAATTAAAATTAAATGAAATAAAAACCCGCATTCGTCATAACGCTTTTGTTCCTCTTACTTAACATGTTTACGTCTTATCGGTCTCCACTAACCATAACCTATAATAATGTCACCATGTGTCTGTGTTACATGTTACAAATTTCATATTTGGTCCGTATTGAAATGTACATCAGTTTAAGATATTACCAAAATTTATTAGGATCAACCTATTCAATACAATTGAATTTCCAAAGTTAGGACTTACATCCTATTAAACTAAAAAATTTTTTTTTTTTTTTTTTTGCTATTTGTTTTACGTCGCACCGACACAGATAGGTCTTATGGCGACGATGGGAGAGGAAAGGTCTAGGAGTGGGAAAGAAGCGGCCGTGGCCTTAATGAAGGTACAGCCCCAGCATTTGCCTGGTGTGAAAATGGGAAACCACGGAAAACCATCGTCAGGGCTGCCGACAGTGGGGTTCGAACCTACTATCTCCCGATTACTGGATACTGGCCACACTTAAGCGACTGCAGCTATCGAGCTCGGTAAACTAAAATTAGGAGGGACATGTTTTGCCCTTTAAAAGGGCATCATCAGCCTTTTTACACTCATACTCAAAGATAACAATCAGGATCCTGATTGTCATAGTAAAAAAATAAAAATGAGAGTATAAGATTGGAATGAATATTATACAATGTGAGAAATTGTTATGAGTTCTTAAATAATAATTTACAATTGAAATTTCATTTAAAATGTTTGCGAAGAAAAGTTTGAAGTTGGTATGATATTACACTAGTAATTTTAAAATAATTTTATAAAATAGACAAACTAGGCCTTAACCACATAATAACAAGGTCTATGGCTAAAGTTGCCGTATCAAAGTTCGAGTGAAATTCGGCTGGAAGCAACTTGATTTACATGTTGAAGAGAAGGTTAAAGGACCTTAGTAGCCACTTAAGATGACACTGAAACTTTCTTGTTGAAAACTTGTAATATTAAACTGTAGTATGGCGCTATGTAGATTATAAAGTTGGATCCACTAATCCATTAATCTCGTTATTTACGAAGTGGGTTCGCGGTCTCCGTAAACAGACAACCAGTTCATACCACAAAAATCGAGAACATTCTTCACCATATATCCTTCAATAGTTAATCTATATTCAAAACTACAGCCAACAACAAGTAAGAATGTTCCCATTGAACTGTCAGTATACGAGTTAGCAAAGATCTATACGGCAACATTCAATTATGAACTCTTTATCACTCTTTCAACAAAATTACGCAGACCGCGAACCCACTTCGTAAATACCGAGATTAATGGATTAGTGGATCCAACTTTATAATCTACATAGCGCCATACTACAGTTTAATATTACAAGTTTTCAACAAGAAAGTTTCAGTGTCATCTTAAGTGGCTACTAAGGTCCTTTAACCTTCTCTTCAACATGTAAATCAAGTTGCTTCCAGCCGAATTTCACTCGAACTGTGATACGGCAACTTTAGCCATAGACCTTGTTATTATGTGGTTAAGGCCTAGTTTGTCTATTTTATAAAATTATTTTAAAATTACTAGTGTAATATCATACCAACTTCAAACTTTTCTTCGCAAACATTTTAAATGAAATTTCAATTGTAAATTATTATTTAAGAACTGATAACAATTTCTCACATTGTATAATACTCATTCCAATCTTATACTCTCATTTTTATTTTTTTACCATGACAATCAGGATCCTGATTTTTATCTTTGAGTATGAGTGTAAAAAGGCTGATGATCACCTTTTAAAGGGCGAAACACGTCCCTTCAAATTTTAGTTTAATAGGATGTAAGTCCTAACTTTGGAAATTCAATTGTATTGAATAGGTTGATCCTAATAAATTTTGGTAATATCTTAAACTGATGTGTCTGTGTGACAAAATATTATTTCAACACACCACTAGGAGCGCTTTATGTAAAGAAACAAAAGACGCTCACTGCCAAACGCGTTCAGGAATCCCACTGAAAAGTGTTAATTTGTCGTTAACAATTGTTTTGTAACAAATGTTGGAAATGTGTTCGTGAAACAGGGCACTTTTAAACAAAGTGTTAAATTAATAACAATTTTTAGTTAACATTTGTTAAGTAAAATTTAACATACAGTTGAAGAAACCGGGCCGTAAAGTGACAACTGTTTGTCAGCCGATGCCCAGGGCAGCCTTGAAAATCTTAAGAAAGATTATCGTCCGAGTCTTTATAGTTTGTTGATATCGATAATGATAATGATGAAGATTTTTTTTGCTAGTGGTTTAATGTTGCACTAACACATTAAAGGTTTTCGGCGGCACAAGAGAAAGAGCTAGGATTGGGAAGGAAGCGGTCGTGGCCTTAATAATGGTACAGCCTCAGCATTTGTCTGGTGTGAAAATGGGAAATCACATAACTATCTTTACGGCTGCTGATGCGGATTCAAACCCACCATCTCCCAATTGCAAGCTCATAGCTATGCAACCCTAACAGTACGGCCAGCTTGCTTGATAAATAATGAAGATTATTT
The DNA here is from genome assembly GCF_040414725.1 of Anabrus simplex. NCBI lineage: Eukaryota > Metazoa > Arthropoda > Insecta > Orthoptera > Tettigoniidae > Anabrus > Anabrus simplex. The sequence continues at coordinate 493,129,989 of NC_090265.1, forward strand.
AACTACTCTGAAAAAAGATGTGACATGCTAGATGTCATAAGGGGTAACTAAAACATGGGAAGAAATTCCAAACATATCACTTTGAAGGTATAGGAAAATTCTTTTGGATCATGTAGGCTGACATTTCAACCTTGAACCCGTATAAAGAACTAATGTGGATAATGAAAACGATAAACTTGTTTCGTTGCTGGAAAAAGTACTGAACTGTGACAATGTCAATGAAGAGGATACTGTGAAAATGGTGACACACAGAGAAGTAATATAACAGGAGGAGGAGGACGAAGGGTAATCCTCAGATGACAGGAAAATTGTCACCTCTAATTTGGAAGGGTTCAAGATGATTGAGGCAGCACAGCAGTATATTATCAGCAGGAGGAAGCAACTCCAGCTAGAGCTGGGAGTAGAGCGAGTAATACCGAAGAATGATCCTGTTGTAGTGGTAGAGTGCACCACCAATCCCCTCCACAGCTGCAAATACTCGTGGAGGATCAGAGCACGGTGTAGCGCACGATACAGTTTTGATGATGATGATTGTTTAAAGGGGCCTAACATCGAGGTCATCGGCCCTGATACAGTTTTAAGAGTTCAGTACCAGTATTTAATCTGTGCTTATTAAATGTGCGTATATATTTCCTCCGCTTGTTGTGTTTTGTAGATAATGTAAAGTATATTATATAATAATGGTGGTGTCAGTTTGATATTTAATCCCTTTTTAAGATGGTATTTATGTTTTGATGATGATGATTGTTATTTAAAGGGGCCTAACATCGAAGGTCACCGGTCCCTAATTATGTTTTTAGAATATTTGAAGGATTTTAAAGAAATATTTACAGAAATTGGTACCACAAATGTTATGAAAACTGCCTGATGAATGGCAGTTCTTTAAAATTACAGATGTTCAAAAATAAGCAAAATGCAAATTTTGCAGCCGCATTTACATGACAGGTGGTGGCATATCAAGAGGCATCAGAAGGACGAAATGAGGTCGGCTTCTCCAGCAGAAAACAACAATGCTGTATTTAGCTAAACAGTTACATTGAGAAAAAAGGATATTGAATAGAAGGGTGAAATACCTTTACACTGTCATACCAATAACATTAAACGTGAGGAACTTCATCTTATTTGCCCGTATTGAACTGAGATCACAATTAAAATTAAAATAAAAATGTTTAAATGTGCCACTACAGTACATTCATTCGGTACAACAGAGTGATGACGTCGCAACAATTGCTCCGTTCCGTCCCCACCACTAACTCCAGGTGGTATCATCAACTTGCGTAAGCAGAGGGACATTGTATTGTGGAAGGTGGCTAAAAGGGAGAGCAGTTATTTATCAAGAACATTTTCATCAACTAAAAACTGTAAGTTTTGATTCCTTTAGCTTTATATTCAGCCTACCTTTTTCAATTTGTGTAATCATTTATCAATGAAATAAAAACAAATTTAAATAATATGTTTAAGAATTAAGCCTATATTTTTTTGTTAATGATTTGTTTATTTTAAATTTGCATGTATTCATAGTGTGTGTGTGCTTTTGCTGGTGAGATCCGAGTGTTTACAGTGCACTATGTCTTCTGGTATGGGCTAATTAGTTTCATTGACCTTTTGCAGTCTCATCCTTGGATTTGACAATATGACAGTGACTGAGGTACCTATGCTGTTAGTACTACCATTCCTTATGAAGCCAGTCCCTGTCAAGAATGGCATGAAAATGTTGTTCATACTCAGTTCATGCATTTCAGTGGGCTTGGCAGACTGATATGTAATATCAACTTCTGGCCCAGTGAAGAAAGCAATGAGAAACTAAATCACTCCTCATTTTCCTGATATGCCTCTTCAGTGACATCTAGGCCATCTGACAGCTGATGGCAGAGCTGTTGAGGATCAAATCAGCCCTCAGGCTGAAATCACAATGTACACCTACTGTACAGTGTACTTGATTTTGTATTTCCTGCAATTAAGTTAGATAAAACATTTATCTTTAATGTGTCCAATAATTTTATTTTGGACTTCCTTTTTCTATAATAAATTTTTAAAATGAACCAGGGGGACCCAAAAATAACCGGACGCCATTTTAAAAAAAATACAGAATTGATGTTTTCGAGTTACAAACGTTAGTCACATTCAAAGTATTCTCCATTAACACGAATAAATTTGTTCAAACGATTTTTCCACTGTGCTTGTCCTTTCGGGTGTCTTGCAGCACTGCCTTCAATTCTCTTTTCATCTCCGGAATGTTCAGAAAACATTTCCCCTTTCGGCTTCCTTCTCATCTGGGGAAACAAAAAGAAATCACAAGATGAGAGAGCTTGTGAGTGGGGTGGGTGAGGAAGTGGAGTTATTCGGTTTTTCACCGAAATATCATGCATAGAAATCAGGAGCACGGATTAATTTTGCCACAATTCATCTCATTTGCAAATCTTCAGCTACAATGCGTTGCACTGAGCTCCACGAATGACCAAATAGTTCAGCAAATTCATCTTGTTTATCCTCGTACACAAGCGCGCAAAGTTTTCCCACATTTTCATCAGTTCTGGACGCGGAAGGTTGGCCTGGGCATTGAAAGTCTTTGATCAAAATTCCGCCGCATTTGAAACCGAGCAGAAAACAAAATTTCATGCCACACGCTGTTCTCGAACATCAGCCATTTCACAAAATCACAAAAATCAAAGAGATCAAAAAACAAGTTGCACGAAAACTGTCACAGGGGCTCACTACAGCTGTCTCACGTCGTATTGCTTGGCATACTGACTCAGGAGGGGTTACTTAACAGCCACCCATAGGGAGTACCCCAAACTACAAGACCGACGCGCACAGTGAATTATATCCGGTTACTGCCATTTCTTGATGGATGCAGTACTTTAGCATCTGTCTTGGCAAGCCAGAGCAAAGGGTAGCTTCCACTAAAATCCCAGGCTCAACCATGCCTGTGACTATATGAACGCTGCTAGGATATGGGTGGTGCTGAATAATAACACTCAGAGCACGACTAGTGCATCTGATTGTTATGAAAGATGTTGCTCATAGGGTCAGTCGTGCGGCAGTAGCACTGTGTGGCACAGTGAGGAAAGCAATGGCAAACTACCTCACTCTTCATCTTGCCTAGTACACCTCATTTTGGTGCTGCTATCAGTTGTTGCGGCTTCCCCATAACCGCATAACCTCTTAATTAAATTGAAATAATAAATAACGTAGGTCAACCTATTCAATACAAGTAGATAAGAAATGTAGTGTTACATTCCTATTCAATTATAAGCAGAAGCGGTATTCGACCCCAATCTGGTGCTTGTTCCACGAACGAACTTTGCAACTTTTCACTTTGCACTTTTCAGTTCAGATTTTGTTCCACCATCACTTTTCAGACTTAGCTTGCAAAGTGAAAAGTTAGGAATCCTTTTACTTTTCAAGCCTGTTATGTTCCTCCATTGGTACAGAAATGCAAAGTGCAAAGTTTTCAAAAATCTTTCAAAGAGACGATTCCCTTTTCATCTGTTAATTAACAAGTATGTACACGAGTTTCTCAGCGTAGAATTTGGTTTAGTGATGTAAACACGTTACGACGAGAGCTTTTGTTAGCATCAAGCAAGGACAGTGATGAAAAATCCAACAAGAGAACGTACAAAGACAGGATTAATTTTCATATACTCACTTTGACGGGATTTCACGAGTGATTTTGTATTATCCCAATACAGGCTGACTATTATTGAAATGATCGGTCATTTATTGAAGCATGCAACAAAAGGAAGTCAATCCCTTTCTGAAAAAGAACAAATTCTTATATGCTTACATTGGTTAGTAAATGGTGCCCAGCTGCACAGTGTAGCAGCAATGCATACGACATCAAAATAAATTATTTGCAGAACTGTTACCAAAGTTGTAGATGTTATAGGAAATGTAATATTTCCTAACATAGTACGTTGAAATATAATATACCCGTTCAGAAGACATCCCTACAGCTTCAGCAATCTCCCGCACTTTCGGTCGACGATCCTCCATGACCATTTTATGCACTTTTGCGATAAATTCTGGGGTCGTAACACTTTTTGGCCGTCCACTACGCGGATCATCATCCAAGCTCTCCCGACCAAATTTAAACTTGCTGGTCCACTTGGCAACAGTTGAAAATGAAGGAGCAGAGTCCCCCAGTGTGTTCTGAAAGTCTGCATGAATTTCCTTTTCTTTCATACCTTTCTTTGCAAAGTATTTAATCACTGCTCGAATCTCAGTTTTCTCCATTGTCACAAATCACTACGTGGGAACAACAACAAAGAGTCGTCACTACCACACTCCTGCAGCTAGACCACTGACGTGCCACGTGTTCACTCACAAAGGATGTGTGATTATTGCGCGGAAACCTCATTGCTCTAGCACTGACATCTAGCGGTGATTCCGAGAACTTTTCAAACCGTCCTCGTATACAGTTTGCCCTGGAATAAACTTGATCGGATCACTCTTTCGCAAAGACCTTTCACTTTGCGAAGAAATTGAAAAGTACAACCTAGATCATGGTGGAACAGAAAGACTTTGCACTTTGCAAGAATTGAAAAGTGAAAAGTGCAAAGTTTGTTCATGGAACAAGCTCCAGGGTCATCATCAGCCGAATAAAATGCAAAAACAATGTATATGTAAATAAGAAATGAAAGAACGAGTCTTTCATAAAAACAGTTGAAGAAGCAATATAAGATAATGGGGATTGGCACTGCGCGATTTTAAATTGTAAAATCTAGAAGTAGTAGGTCAGTCACTTATATGAAGTAAGGCGCAATCTTCTGAATAGTAGCACAACACACGCAAAGTTTGGCACTGTGTCTCAAAATGTTTACGAGAAGAGGTGAACAGTTAAGTAAGCCAGCCTGCATATACTATCAGGCGCGAAGTCACAACACAATTTAATAAGTCCCAAAATTGTATAGAAGTCGAAGACGAGTCACTTGATTGAAGCAAATTGCTAGCTCCGAAGATCAGCGCAACATACTCAATGTCCGGCACTGTGCTTTCAAATGCCGACGGAACTCAGTGAACAGCTTAATGATCCAGTCTGTAATCGTTTCGGTTGCGAAAATGTGTATGTAATTGAAGTATGTAACTAGGCTCTTGTAGATTCTTTAGAACAGTTGACGTTTTTGCACTTTATTCGGCTGTTGACGACCCAGATTGGGGTCGAAACTGGTACCGCTTCCGCTTATAATTAAATAGGAATGTAACACTATATTTCGTATTTACTTGTATTGAATAGGTTGAACTACGATATTTGTTATTTCAATTTAATTGTGATACAGTTCAATACGGAACATCATGAATATCTTTAAATGCATAACCTCTGGCTGTGCTATTTGAAGATCCAACCACCTTCTGGGCTGATGACCTAATAGACAGACATTTTTGGCTCTCCCTTTGAACATTACATAACAAACACTTCTGAAGTATTGGCCTGTAATAAGGTCAGAAAATACGAATATGGTATAAAAAGTGTACTTTTAAAGGTATGGGAGGGGCAGAAAGTGAGTAGTAATAATAAAACACCGGCCTATTCGTCTATTTTTGTTATCTGGCCTGCCCTTTTGCCATGTTAAGACGAACAGTCAGGAATCTACTATAATTCTGTATTTTCTTATTCCAGCGTTATAAAAAGATTTCTCTAAAAACACCAATCGAATCATAGTTGAATATTGTATACCTATAACCTTGTATACAAATGAAAGCTAATAAATGATCTGAGTGGGAGACTTTGAAATTTTTTTTGCATCATTCTCTAGAATATGTTGATCTGGTCATGAATGTGACATTGTTTTCCTGTATTACAATTCTGTTCCAGCTGCTGTAGACATTTTCAACATCAACTATACCATGATTTAGCTGCACTTTTTAACACAATGTTCAGGGCTGAGTACATCCATGTGTTCATTCGTTCATTTGCATCCTAATGGATTCTGTACACTTCTGACCTTAATGTTTTCATTTTCTATCAATAATATTGTAAAATGTTACTTTCAATTGTAATGAACAACAGAGTGATTGAAACAAAAGCAGGGTGCCAATAACTATAAGAACATATTACAAGGAATAATTTTGTCACCTTGAGCAAAATGTTTAAATATTGAATGATCTTGAATAACTGAAATGGACTTTAAAACCATTACTAGTATGTTTTCCAAATACCTGCATGGCAAACTACTGACAGATCTTGTCACCACTAGCTCTTTACATGCATTAAAAGATTTGTATATAGAAAATATTTCAACAAAATTCCAAACTTCATTTACAAGACCAGAGAAAAAGTAACCAGAGATGATACACTACTATGCAATGGACGCTCTACAAGTTCTCATGAGCAAAACATAAACATGAATTTAATGAAACATGACACAAAGTTAATTCATGGCCACCTCCAAGCGTTAATGAAATGAATCCGGAAGTATAATGACCAAATTTGACAATACTTGATTTGCACAATAACTAAAATCAATACTTATTTTAACTGATTATTTTAAACTCTTTATGATCAACAGTACTGCACAAAAATGAAAAGAAAAAAAGAAACCACTTTTCCCTTTGTGATAAATAATTATATGTATGTCTCTCGGTCATGGCCACCCATCAACAGCTACTATACCATACGACCACCAGCCCTAAGACGCAGTAAGTAACACTGCCTGGCCATTCATCCATGCGTCACATCACAGCCTATACGGTTGCCAGGGTTACTCTTTTATCACACATTTTGTGGCGCTAATTTCCGTAACACAAATTTTCAGATGGCCTCCAGCCATAACACTTGCTTCAAGATTAAGATAGGGTCCACCTATTTAATACAAGTCACAAGGCCATGGTAGACTTTTAAATATTAACAGTCATCAGCACTAGTTTCAACCTGCCAAGAGGTCATCTTCAGCCATTGACAAAGTAAAATAGATAATTTGAAAACAAGGTTCAAATCAGTAAAAAGCAACACTCAATAACATAAAATAAAAAATGGTTCAAAATATTAAAACATACGACAATAAAAGTGTTGATATACTCTTACATAGATTACCGGTATTTGCCAATTTTACCAAAGTTCGCTTTTAAGTTTTGGCAACTATTTTATTTATTGATACATAGCAAACATACATGATTTTAAGTTTCATAGACCTTCGATATAGTCACCAGTGTTGGGTATGTGTTCCCAGCAATGCGGAAGCCATTGGATCCCTTTGGAACTGCCCAGTCTGTCAATGGTGTGAAGAGAGCACTTGGTGGCCTGTAAAACGTCTTCAATTGTACAGAAGTACTTGCTACATAGGGGCTCCTTCATCGTAAAGATTAGATTGAAGTTGCAGGGACTTCAATCTAGACAATCTTCACAGCCCCAGCGAATGAACAATTCAGACACAACTCCTGCTGTAAGTGATGAGTGGATTATCAATGAAGTGTCACAGTTTTCTTCTCATAGCTGCTAGCAGACTGTTTTGCAAAAAGGAACATTAGTATGCCACATTAACAGAGTGCCGTGGGGGAAAGGTATGCATTAAGATCAGACCATCCCAATCATAGGCAAGAATCAGCATTGCCTTAACAATGGTAGGGTCTGCCAAACTATTTGTTTTTGTGATGGCCAGTGTTGACGCCACTTGTTCGATTGGCGTTTCAGCTGCGGTTCAAGATTTCGGCCAGGTTTCATCACTGGCAATGATATGTAATAAGATATCCTCTCCTTAACGCTCATAGCACTGCAAATGTGTATGAGCAGCGTAATATCGCACCCATTTGTGGATGTTCGTTAACTCATGCGGAATCCATTTTGACTCAATTTTCAGCATGTTCGTGTGGTCCTTCAGGATGTGAAGCAAGTTGAATGTGCCTACATTCCAATCCATCTCCACTAACGCGAACGAAGTCTGTACATGTTCGTCGCTTACTGGTGGGTGACCAGTTCGAGGCATATCCAACACATGTTTATGTCCTTGTCGGAAGGCTGCAACTCACCTTGGTACCGTTCTGTAAGGTAATGCAGCTGCATGGCACATCTCTCGCAGTCCTTGGCGACACTATCGTGCCATGCAACCTCTAGCACACTGGATTTTTAACCAGCTTCTCTGTTCATGCATATAAAACCTGGCCAGTGTTACCGGATGTGGAGGAGAGAAGGCGAGGTCATGTGTTCTGAGGGAGGGGATGCAGGTCAACAACATTGTGTAAGAATGATAAGAGCGTGGCATAGTCGCACGGATGTGCTGGAGCACGGTTGCTAAAATTTAAAAACCATATGCACGTGAATTAAAACTAAACCACAGGATTTAAAGTCCATTAAAAGTCTCGAAGGACATCTATGAGAAAATAATTGCATAATGGGACATTTATCATACAACCACTGGAACGAATAAAAATGTAGATAAACACAAGTACAAAAGTTCCATAGCTGTTATAATATGAGTTTATGTAAAGCGTAAGTCAAGTTAAATGATAGTAGTAGGACATCCCCTTGATGTTATCTAATGAAGTAATCTGGCATTAGGGGACATCTTGATGAGCTGTTGACAATTACAGATCCAGTGAGTTGTAAAATATCCAGTAAGATGCACACCCCCCCCAAGTCCTTCAAGGGCATGCCGTACTGAATGTTTGTCAATGGCTGAAGATGACCTCTTGGCAGGTTGAAACTAGTACTGATGACTATTAAAATTCAAAAGTCTACCATGACTTTGTACATGTACTGACCATGAGGACCCTATCTTAATCTTGAAGCAGTGTGAATTCTTGTCAACACAGATCAAATATGAAATTTATAATGTGTGCCCCAGTCATAAGACTTATTTATTTCAAAAATGAAAGGAAAAAATTTCTTTCAGGAGCAATGACAATGATATGATACAGTTTTACAAAGCTATTAATGAAATGAAACTTACTCATTGACACTCCCTGCTACTGGCTTGATGCTCTTCTTGATAGCATAAATACAACCATCTAACCTGTTGATGCATTTGTGGACACTACCAAATTCACCAAGCCCAATTAATTCAATCTCATGAAATTCCTGGAAGAAAGAAAAATATTTAGAACAATTTGTTCATTAACGTTACGGAACTTCATTTTTTAATAACGAACAGTCACAGTTCAATATATGTGCACAATCTGAGGATGTATGATGTTAATTATAGTTTTCAAAGGTCAAATCTTATCGATAGCTATTCTTTTCTCTCAAGGAAGTATTAGTTTAAAACCATTCTTCAGAGTTTACTGGTGGAAAACAATTTTAAGACGTACGCTAAAAAGGCTATAAAATTTTGTGAAGTTTTATGTAAATTTTCCAGTCTATTTCAATAAAACAAATAGATCCTATTTAGGTAAAATCAGAAAGGAACAGACAAGTTTCAGTTTTTTCTTGACCGAGTGAGTTGGCCATGGGGTTGGGTTCGAACTCCACTGTCGCAGCCCTGAAGATGGTTTTCCATGGTTTCCTGTTTTCACACCAGGCAAGTCCTGGGGCTGTACCTTAATTTAGGCTAAGGCTGCTTTCTTCCCATTAGCCCTTTCCTATCAATCACATCGTTGCCATAAGACCTATCTGTGTCTGGGCGACATAAAGCAACTTGTTAAAAAAAAATTCTAGATTAACGACTAGTACTTTCAATTTAGGGACAGGTAGGTAAACATATTGAAAGTCTGCATTACGTTAGTTCCTAGACAATTGAGTCAATCTGAAAATAAACTTTCCACTGGTTACAAAAGTCAAATGCAAAATCCGTAACTGAACTGTTACATAGCTGAATTATACAATATTTGACAACAGACTACTATTGCATTGTTGGTGTTATAAACTGTTATAACAGATCACTAACTGAAAGCAACCCAATTAACAATTAAGTAATATCTAAGGAAATCATACAATGCTGTGCAAAACTTAAGGACAAAAGTAACTTTCACATATTGTGTTACTGCCAAATAACATAGCTCTATGAAACTTGAACCATACATAGGAAGAACTGCTACAGTATCGTACGGTCGACAACTGAAAGGAATATGTGATGAGACAAACAAAACTGACACTTTTATAGAGACAATAAAATACAAATAAGTCACTGCGACTCATGGTGGTCCCCTGGACATCACAAAAGGGACATGGTTCTTAAAAAGGGTGTGTAATCACCATGGACAGCGATGCATGCTCTGCAATCTGTCCCCATGCTGGCCACAAGATTAGTTAGAAGTTCTTGTGGTAGGGAGTTCCATTCCTCCACCAGCACGGTTGACAACTGCTGGATGGTAAGTTATGAATTTCATCAGGGTCCGTATTGACAAATGATCACTGTCAAAGGGTAGAGAAGGGTCCACCTATTCAATACCATTAGCTTGTATAGTGTCCTATATAACTGGGACTAGTTTCAAGAGGATCTGAAGAAATTCCCAAAGATGACGTGAGCAGTAAAAATGAAATGGCGTATGGCTTTTGGTGCCGGGAGTACCCGAGGACAAGTTCAGCTCACCAGATGCAGGTCTTTCAATTTGACGCCCGTAGACGACCTGCTTGTCGTGATGAGGATGAAATGATGATGAAGACGACACATATACCCAGTCCCCGTGTCAGCGGAATTAACCAATTATGGTTAAAATGGTTTGTTTTTGATTTTCTCAATTTCATTCAGTGTCGTACAGTTGTTTAAATTTGCCTGACAGCAACATCAAATTCACTATGAAAAAGAAAACGATATAAAGTTATATATCCTAGATTTCACATTAACAAAAATCAACAATAGGATAGATTTGGATATTTTTAGGAAACCCACATAGTCCATCACCACCATCAACAAAAAGTCCAACCACCCAAAAACTCACAAACAAGCAGCTTACAACAGCTATATCAATAGATTATTAAAGATTCCCAAGAGTAATGAAAACAAACTGAAAGAAATTAGAATAATAAAACAAATTGCCATGAAGCAAGTATCAACAAAAAGATATCTACACTAATTCGCAAGTATATAGGGTCACTTGTAATGACTGCAAAATGTTTTACATAGCAAGGACTGGCCGAGCCTTAAATCAAAGATTCCAAGAACATTTCAAGGCAATAAAGTACAACAAATATTCAGCTTTTGCGAAACATATTTATAACAATAATCATAACATTTTAGGGATCAAAAATGACATGAAATTAATTGTTAAAGATAATCATGGATTTGAACTAAATACCCGCGAAAACATTGAAATATTCCTGGCGCAGATAAGGGAACCTGATAAAATTTTAAATGAAACAGATGCAAGCAACATATTGTTCACAACCTTGAGGTGACGTAGTATCATGTACTTCCAGCGTGCCCCGTACTTAAAGCTGAACGTTTGTTTAATACTAGATTATGAGGATAATCCAGCCCTTCCTATGGTAGGCCTATGTCATATATTTTTTACATCATAAAGTTTTATATAATTATGTTTTATGCATGCTCTTACACTTTTTATTCATCTTATTTTACAGTTGATCTCAAGAGGGCTCTATTTTAAAATTCAATGCGACACCTTCATTTAAAATGAAATGTTTTAAAATATTTCAACACTGATGATGTACCTTACAGTCCGAAAAACGGTTCTGAAATAAAATTTAGTGTGCTGATACGACCATATATGAATAATTATTATTTATAAATTTCATTTTCCGTATTGACAGATTCAAAGTATAGATAAGAAAAGTGTTTTTCCACCAATCAAACACAATTTATTTTAAATAGATTAAACTAGTACCGGTTTCGGCTCTTTAACGGCCATCATCAGCTAGTGCATGATTTGTTTCCAGCCATTAGACAATTCACAAGTTGTTATTGTAATAGACATCCGGATGTCTAATGGGGGATGGAAATGTATACAGTAGCATGTAATTAAAATATCAGTAGTCAAGGTAAAAAGTTACAATAAGTTAGAACATGAGTATGTAGGACATATTAAAACATATGGGTCATAATATAAAACACTTAAAAAGTTTTAACACATTAAAATTTTGTAAGTATAGGTAGACACTTGTTAAAAATTTTTAGTTCATGTTACATAGGTTCCGTTCTTCTATCTTCTGTGTAGTTCCTTTGCTTTTATATTATGTTGATTTTAGCTGTGTATGGTAATCTTCGAGAAAGTTCTGAAGCTGGTATGCGTCATATTAATATGGACCCTTGTCATGAAGAAATTTTTTTTTTTATAAATATTGTGTTATATATTCCAACTTGTGATGTACTCTGGTAAGTTTTAATATAGTAAACAGCAGGTCTTGAGTTTGAATTAGAAGTAGTTGGTGGCAACACCTCTCTCGTCTACGTTTGTGGTTGTAGTCTGTAAAGATAAGGTAATATAAGTATACCAGTGGTGTGTGTATGAAGGAATGCCTGGTGTGTGTATGGAAAGAGTACTTACGTTAGTTGTTGTGGAAGTCTTGTGCCGATGTGTTTGAAGGCTTGTTGTGTTCTACTGCGAGTGCGTCTGGGGCTCATATTAGCTGTGGAGGGGGATGTAGGTGGAGGGGAAGAAGGAGTGGCCGTTGGGGAAGTAGGGGTGGGGTCGGGCTTGTGATTCGTTGGTTTGTTGGAGCGTGTGTTTACTATTTTGAGGTAATCATTCTTTAATGCCGGAATGGCTTTATCAAAAATGATGCTGGTTTTTTCAGTAATATCATTAATGTTATGATTGGGGTTAGCGTATTGGTCTAAAGAAATGTAGAAATATTCGGTTAGGTTGAGCAGTGGGCCCTTGGAGTTTATGTTTAGTATCGTCATGTCGTTATTGATGTTTGTGAAACTATGCTTGGATTCTTCTACATGTTGGCCTATTGATGAGAAATGGTTATGTTTTACTGGTTATGTTTTACTATTTAAAATAAATTGTGTATTGATTGGTGGAAAAACACTTTTCTTATCTATACCATATATGAATAATTATAAGTAACACCAGCAGCACTGTTATCAAGATGGCTTTGATATTTTATAATGATTATCATTCATCATTTATTGGCGGGAAACATCCACAGCCTTTAAATTCAGGAACACAAAATTAAAGATATTAACCATCAACGAGGACATTAACTTTAACCAAGAAAACTTAAAACATAACCTAACTCCTAACTTTGTTAATCTGAAAAGCAACAACACGTCAGTTTCCTGTTAGCACGCTGTCAAAATAGCACGGACAACATGATTAAAAAGTGAAATCAAGAGCCTACATGCAAAGAAGGATCAGTTAAATGAAGAAGCCTTTCTCCTTCAGCTACAACTTATGAACACATACAATAAACTGGAATGGACCTGTCTTATAACACACATTCACGAATACATAAGAATTAGACTTGAGAAGAAACAAAAAACATTTCAAAACAAATTAAGTAAACTAAAAAAAAAAAACAGACATGTGTAATAGCTTTGATGATTTAGTTGAACACAAATTTAGTCAACCTGTTGTCCACATTTCAGACACACCTATAACCCAAGATGAAACTAACCTATTAAAACTAAGTCACAAACACAATCTTAAACAAAACCTTAATAATGCCACACTAAAACAGCTAATAACACAGACTGAATCAGCTATCCAAAAAGTCCCTGACAGACACTTAGTAGCAAATGAAAATTAGAAAATAAAAAACAAACCAGTCAAAAAAAAAAAAAAAAGAAAGCAATACACACCAAAAATTAATAACCTAAAATCTAAAATAAAAAATAATAACTTAATTGTAACTAAAGCAGACAAGGGCAACATCACAGTTACCCTAAATAAAGACGACTACATCCTAAAAACAATTGAATTCATAGAAACAAACAACATAAAGGTAATAAAGGACCCCACCAGGAATTTAAACACAAGAATAAAAGAAAAAATTGAAGGACACACAGTTCATATTAAATCTAAATAAACAGGAAACCGTAATGGTATCATATGATGTGACCAACACGTATTCCAACATTCCTATTAAAGAGACCATAAACTTAATAGAAGAAAACTTAAAGAACCAAGATAGACTAAGCCACATAGAAATTAATGAAACGATAAATTTATTAAGTCTAATATTAGACAATAATTACTTCACTTTCAATAGGAAGTACTACCAGCAAAACACAGGTTTACCAATGGGGGGTCCGCTACCAGGTTTCTTGAGAAAACCATTTTGGACATACATCAGAAGGAAACAGAATTATGGGTCCATTACGTTGACGACAAGGTAATATTTTTAAATGGAGATCTCATTACTCCCAAAACACTTCTGGGTTGTGTAAATTTGCTTGACAGCAACATCAAATTCACTATGGAAAAAGAAAACGATAAAAAGTTAAATTTCTTTGACCTCACATTAACAAAGATCAACAACAGGATAGATTTCGATATTTTCAGTAAACCCACACAATCCATCACCACCATCAACAAAAACTCCAACCACCCAGGAACTCATAAACAAGCAGCTTACAACAGCTATATCAATAGATTATTAAAGATTCCCATGAGTGATGAGAACAAACTGAAAGAAATTAGAATAATAAAACAAATTGCCATGAAGCAAATGGCTACTCCACCCAGAAATGAGAGACAAAATTATACATTTGAGAGAGAGAAAAAAAAAAAAAATGAGAGAAGGATATCTCTGAATGTAGTCAATTCGTAACATTTATGCATTTTGGAAATCAAGTTTTAAAATCGCTAATATATTCAAGAAATTTCAACTCAAAATGGCATTTAGAACCGGAAATAAAATATCAGAACCTATATATATAATGCACATGGTATAAACAAAAAAGGTATCTACACTAATTAGGGAGTATACAGGCTCACTTGTAACGACTTCAAAATGTTTTACGTAGGAAGGACTGGCCGAGCCTTAAATCAAAGATATCAAGAACATTTCAAGGCAATAAAGTACAACAGATATTCAGCTTTTGCAGAACACATTTATAACAATAATCATAAATTTTTAGAAATCGAAGAGGACATGAAATTAATTATTAAAGATAATTATGGATTTGAACTAAATACCCGCGAAAACATTGAAATATTCCTGGCGCAGATAAGGGAACCTGATAAAATTTTAAATGAAACAGATGCAAGCAACATATTGTTCACAACCTTGAGGTGACGTAGTATCATGTACTTCCAGCGTGCCCCGTACTTAAAGCTGAACGTTTGTTTAATACTAGATTATGAGGATAATCTAGCCCTTCCTATGGTAGGCCTATATCATATATTTTTTACATCATAAAGTTTTATATAATTATGTTTTATGCATGCTCTTGCACTTTTTATTCATCTTATTTTACAGCTTATCTCAAGAGGGCTCTATATTAACTATTTTAAAATTCAATGTGACACCATCTAAAATATTTAAAATATTTCAACACTGATGATGGACATTAGAGTCAGAAAACCGGTTCTGAAATAAAATTTAGTGTGCTGATACGACTGTATATGATTAATTATTATAGTAAGTAACACTATCAGCACTGTTATCAAGATGGCTTTGATATTTTGTAATGATTATAATTCATCATGTATTATATTCAACCAATTAAAACACATACTAACCTATGCAGCTGGATCGTGGACTACAACAAAACGAGAGGAGAGCAGAATACAGACAGCGGAGATGAAATTCCTAAGAGGCACCACGGGCAAGATCAGAAACGATAGAATTAGAAATGAAGAGATAAGGAAAAGGACAGGAATATTGAAACTACAAGACAGGATAGAAACAACAAAGCTAAGTGGTATGGGCATATGATGAGAATGGGAAAAGAGAGAGTGCCAAAGAAAGCTTTTTCAGAGAAGTTAACAGGAAAGACACCACGAGGAAGACCCCGAAAGAGGTGCAGAGATTCAGTGTGGAAGTGCATAGAGAAGAGGGGAAGAAAAACAGAAAAGAAGAGAAGAGTGGTGGAGAAACAAGCAGCGATGGAGGTCCATAATTCACATCCCGATCCGGGAAGCTGGAAACGGGAAATGAAGATGATGTGTATGATCACCTTTCCAATATGTCTAGATTATCCTCCATTGTAAGTTTAGTTATAGTTGCACGCACGCATTTAGCTGTAAGTCTTAACCCTTATGTAAAATGAGTCCTCCTTGCTTGATCACCAAGGAAATTACTACTTTTGTACTTAACAGATATCGCATTCTGTACGATGTCTTAGAGATCAATCAATCTGTTATGGCTGCTTAAGTGTTTTCTATGCCTGACTTGACGTGTAGTTCGTCCCCATTAGACAGATGGCTTCTCATGTAACGGAAGATTGACAAAGTATTTCTTTCTAACTTATCTTTGATTCGTGTCATCTCTGGTCGGGGGACAATAATGGCCTTTAAAGGAAAGATGAGATGTTGGTTTACGAGATGGGTTTCATCCCGTATAAATCCCCCCCCCCCCCCACGGCACTATAGGCTATGAAGGGCCTTGGCCTACCAAGCAACCGCTGCTCAGCCCGAAGGCCTGCAGATTACGAGGTGAAGTGTGGTCAGCACGACGAATCCTCTCGGCCGTCATTCTTGGCTTTCTAGGCCGGGGCCGCTATCTCACCGTCAGATAGCACCTCAATTCTAATCACGTAGGCTGAGTGGGCTTCGAACCAGCCCTCAGGTCCAGGTAAAAGTCCCTGACCTGACCAGGAATCAAACCCGGGACCTCCAGGTAAGAGGCAGGCATGCTACCCTTACACCACGGGGCCGGCTTCATCCCGTATATATGGTTCTACAAAAAGATTCAAATCTTATCTTGTATGGCTCTCTATATTTAGAGTCAATGAATATGACTACTTAGTATCAATGAATGTGACTTCTCCAATCTCAAGGTATTTATCCTACTTATCCTTTCTTGGCTTGCCATAGTTATGCTAGTTTGTTTTCTGAGAGATCCCTGTTTTGTGCATTATTCTTTTATAATTTTGCTGCAGACTTATTTTACTGTCCTCCTTTTCTCTTCATGTCTGCTTGTTATGTAATCGTTCCTACATAGAGCAAAAGGTAGCACTGATCCGATTATTCATGTGTGTGATGAGGTTGTTTGTGGTTTTTGATTGGAGACCTTTTATTTCTCTACATCTTCGACGTTTGGCTCAAGCTTATATTCTGTTTTATAATGCTGATACTGTACGATTCATGTTCACCTTGGTGTGCGATATTAATACGTGTCATGCGGCG
This sequence comes from Anabrus simplex, assembly GCF_040414725.1. Classification (NCBI taxonomy): domain Eukaryota; kingdom Metazoa; phylum Arthropoda; class Insecta; order Orthoptera; family Tettigoniidae; genus Anabrus; species Anabrus simplex. Next base: position 493,147,119 of record NC_090265.1, read on the forward strand.
TATAAGTTATTATATGCTTACAATATTCTGATTTTTTATTCCACCTTTTCAATACAAATGGTTTTATGTTGTTAGATCATAATGCTACAACACTGTTTTATAGGGACATGTTTCGCTTGAATTTCAAGCATCCTCAGCCTATATAATCATCTCAAGGTAAAGACCTGTCATATTTGATTTTCTTTGAAATTTGTGCTTAATTATAATTCTAAAATTAAATAATAAAATATATAAACATAGGAATTTATAAACACATTACAAGATTAACAATATAAATGATTATACTAAAACTGGAAATAACTGTTATTTCTAAAGATATTTATGTCCAAAACACAGCATCTTCAAATGTTCAAAATTTGGCTAAAATTGATTTCTCAAAGTTCTAGTTTATTAAAAACCAATTGTAATTTGACCTATTTTAAAATCTGAGTCGTAATTATTGTTAAAACTTATTGGTGTCTGAAGATTAAAATCTTAGATATGTTGGAATTCAGCTTCAGGTTTTAATTTTGAGGCTTGCTACTGTAAATTATTAAATAGTATAAGTTATTTACGTTATATGTTTTGACTGGGTGAGCCAGGCCTCTTTGGGGTGACCCAGGTATCTGACCTGCGCTCTCAGGTCAAGCTCATGAGTCGTCAACTGATTTATGTCATGCTGTTACGATACTTGCTGTAACGTGTCTTGATATTATGTCTTTTTTATTCACTCTGCTTCGCATGTTTGGTCTCTGTGTGGGTGTGGAATGGTTATCAGACCTGTGTTACTTTTCAGTATCTTATGAATTCTTGCCCTTGTTATTATTCTTACTTTATCTCATTGTTTCCAGCTTCTTCAGCCGATTAATATGTTTATTTTGGGATTTTGCTCTCATTTAACTTACTTTATTGACTCATGTTTATTTGTTTCCATAACTGACAACTTCTTTCTTACCTCCTTGTGTTCCATATTTGTTTTCTTTTCTGCCAGCCTTGGTTCACTGACGTCTTGTTGGGAGCCATGTTCTTTTTTTTTTTTTTTTTAAAGCCTTGACTTTGTCTGGGGAGCCATGATAATTTTATTGTGTGAAAGCTGTCTCTTTCACCTCATGATTCCAAATGGTCCTTAAGAAAGAAATACTTTGGATCGCGTTTAATTGCCACTGTCTGGTAATAATAAAAATAATTGTATAACAGTTCGTGATACCTCTGTTGCAATGGTGTAAGATTCTACAAGTTTCAGAGTGATAAGTCAAGCGATTTGATTGAGATTGGAGTATCTTTACAAACCACGTATGTGAGTATTTGACTCCCTGTATTCCCCAATTTATTTGTCTTATGCCTGTATTAAAACCTTTTCTCTCTAAGTTTATGTTAATAAACCTCATTCATTTAAATTGACCTCTGCTCTACGTTATTGTCTCTCTGCATTGGGGACATGCCTTTTACACTTTGTTCTCTAGTCTAAGAGGCCCGGATTCAGCTCCTGGCAGTTTTTAGCCAGTTTCGACCGATCCAGAATACGTAGGTGGTATAAAGTTAGGGGGTTTGTTTAGAAGTATTTTAAGGAGGTACATTCATGGAAACTGGGTGGACAAGGGAGTGATGACAGTATAGGAAGCATGAAGTCAAGTACGTATGACAAAACTGTTAAACTTTAGAGGCATTGTAAAGAAAGGGATAGAATTAAGTAATGCGATAGATACACACATATATACCAGACTAGCAAGATACCCGTGCTTCACAACGGTTTTAAACCGAAAATTATTATTCAAAATTTTACATCATGGAGAGTCCACTGTCAGCTGAGCCTGTAAAATACGCCCTCAGTTCGTAGGTCATATAGTTTTGAGGGAATGATTATTTATTTTCTGATCTAACACTTTGAATGTTTCAAACATTACCTTATTTAACATGTAGGATGTAAAAGCTACCAACCTGCGAAATTTTTATTTAGCACATTGAACAGTAATGGAGAAATGAATACTTTAAGGGGTGAATGTTTTTAAATATTTATTAACATCTAGGATACAGAAGACCACCCTTCATTAAAAAAATTAAGTTTGTGCTGAAACGGTTTTGGAAGAATGGATATTGTGTTTTCGAGAAGCACCATCTAAACCCCTTAGGGGAGAAATATTTTGAAGTATGTGATATTTTACACCTACAGTAGGACATGAAAGAAGATCCTTCTCGTAAAATTACAACTTTATACGTCACACGCTTTTGAAGGGATGAATAATTTCATTTACGGAGCTAACCTCATTTAATACTTTGGGAGTGGAATATTAAAAAATATTTCCTATTTCACACCTAGGATTTAAAATATATACTGCTGTTTGGAATTTTGTCTTCGCACATTAAACAGTTTCAGATGAAGAAATTAATATATTTATTTTCGGATCTTAATCCCCATCTAACTCTCTGAGCGGTTAAATTTGTTTCAAAACCTTCTGTTATTTAACACCTAGGATATCGACATGATAAAGGCTTTTGGCATGTCAAGTGTGCCGTTCCACTGTCCTGATTGCCAAAACGGGGAGTTGGGATGTTCTGATCTGCCGTGAATAAAGTTTAAAAGTTTGTATTTTAAGCATCAGAAAGATACAAGTCAGATGATACCAGCGCAACTCGAATCATAGTGGCCGTGACCAAGATAAAATGTACCATCGGAAATTGTTAGCATCAACAAAAAGAACAAGAGAGGACTGATTTTGAAAAAGACAGGCCAGTAGATCGGCAGAATCAATCTCTAGAAGAAAGAAGTTATTTTGGAGTTAAAATAACAAATTTGTCGATAGAAAACCAAAGACTTATCAGAGACATACTTCTGCGCGTAATATAAGAGTATCTTAATACGTAATACGGAAAAGAGATACGATATATTATAGAATTCATCTTGGATGCTTGAAAGGAGAAGAGCAAGATTTTAATCGGACCTGACTTATGGAAGTAAAGTAAAGGTTTCGTTAGGGAACAGATTTTAAAATACGCAATCATATACGATAAATACTATCGAGTTAGATGAACTTAAGTCGCGTCAGACATAATGGTAATTTGTATAAACTATCACACTGATGTTATATTTGAGAATATAAAACAAGATAGTACAACAAGAAGGCTTTGCATCTAACCAAATGATGTTATTAGCATTGTCTTTGAATCTGTTTTCCTTGGATGCGCAAGAAACTGGTGTAATGGATCTGTAAATTGAGCATGGGGTTGACGACTGAAGGAGTCCAGCCAACATCACCAGCAGTTGAGAGCTCATTTCCCATAAATCCCAGATGACTGAGCCTATAACCAAAGGAGGACCAGTACAGCGGAAGATGTAGCAGAACCAACACCAATCCCAGCAACAGACGAACACAGAATAAGGTAAGTTTTCAAAAATGTTTCCAAATCATTTTATGTTTTCCTTTGTATATGATAGTTGATGTACGTTTTATTTTAGAAAGGAATAGGTCGTTATATCTTTGTGGTATGATTCAATAACATGTATTTTCACGCGAGTGATCCAAAAGTGACATTTAAAGAAAGGTGATAGGTAGTCTTCAGCATGATTTAAATACATCCTAAGATAGGGAAGTGATCATATTTCAGTGAAGTGTTACGTTAGCGATGTTCAGTTAATTTTAATAACCATTGCCAATGAGAAGAATTAATGTTGAAAAGAGGATGTGTTACATATTAATATAGAGTCGTAAGTTACCAAGTTCGTAAAGGTTGATCATTTATTGCCAATTATAAGTCAATACATATTAATATGAATGTATATGGATAAATAAGGTACATATTGGCAGAGATATGAGATAGTTGATCCATGAAATAATAATTTGGTTATAAATGAAGTGAATTGAATTGTCCGTTACATAGAAATAAATAATACTGAGATATGGTGCGGTATAAATATATACAAGAAATATAAGAAAGGAAGTGTGAAATGAAATAATGTTATATGAGGGAAAGAATCGAATTATAATAAATGCAAAGAGATATGAGGAACGATTTTCATATGTGAATGAATAAAGAGTAGTTAAGTAATGCAAATGTGGGTCAATGGTAGATTGAGTAGTAATAATGATGTTTACGTATTAAATAATTCATATTGCATGGCAAATGGCAACTTGGTATTGAACTTATGTATCCTCATAAAATAATTCAACCCCTTTCTTAGTCCTTTCTACAAGCCCCTTAGTGAATTTCTGAAAACAAAAAATACATGTTTCTTATTTTTCAAGGTGATTCCAAATACAAATTTTCATGTCTGTAATATCTTCAGTTTTGGAGATACCAGTATCCTAATCAAAATAATTCAAACCCCTTTTTCAGTAACATATACCCCCACCCCTAAAGCATTTTTCCAAAAACAAAAAACTGTTACTTTATTTTAAAAGGAGATTAAAAATACCAATTTTCACACCTGTAATATAAGTTTTTGAGATAAATTGTAGATATGCACATTTTAAAAATTCACCTCCTTTAAGTGGATTTTCAGAAAACAAATTATGCGTGCTCCTTTACGTTTACAGGAGATTCCAAATTCCAGTTTTCACGTCTGTAACATGTTGTGTTTTTGAGATATAGGCTACTCATTTTAAAAATCCCTTTGTCACTCCTGTTTACCCCTCTTAAGAAGATTTTCCAAAAACATAAAAAATTAGTATTTATTTTTAAAAGAGATTCTAAATACCGATTTTCATGATTGTAACATTCAGTTTTTGAGTACAAGTATCCTCATAAAAGGTATTCAACCCTTTTTTCTCCTTTTTTCGCCCCCTTAAGAGGATTTTCCAAATACCAATTTTCTCGTCTTTAAACTGTTAAGTTTAAAATTCAACCCCCTTTTCTACCCCTTAGCAACGGAATATCCAAAAATACACGTCAGTTGGTTGGAAAGGGACATGAATTCAACATTCCTTTGTTTCTGTGCTTCATTGACTACCAAAAGGCCTTCGATTGTGTTTTGGGGCCGAAGTTGTGGTGTGTTCTAGAGGAAATGGTAATTCCATCTCACCTCATTTCACTTATAAAAGGCTTATACGATAACAACTTGGCCAAAGTCAGAGTTGATGGTGATTTATCATCAAGTTTCAAGGATTTTCGATTGGTGGGAAGAGAATTAATAACCTCCGTTTTGCAGACGACACCACACTTGTAGCCAGCAGTTTACAGGAGCTTGTCGAGATAATGGATCGTGTACAACAGGAAAGTCACAAACTTGGCATGGAAATTAATTGGAACAAGACAAAACTAATGATTGTCAACAAAGGTGCAGAAATTCAGCTGCCACAGCACCTTAACAATCTCCAAAGAGTCTGTCAGTTTCCTTATCTTGGTTCAATAATCGAGCATAAAAGTAGCTGCGAAAAAGAAATCAAACATCGCATCATTCTGGGAGGTACAGCTATGGCAAAATTAAAGATGATCTGACAAGATAGAACATCTATGAATACGAAAAAAAGATTAGTCCATTCGCTTGTGTTCTCGATCTTCCTGTATGGATGCGAAACTTGGACCATAAAAGCTAAAGACAGGAACCGAATCAATGCCTTTGAAATGTGGTGTAGGAGAAGGATGTTGCAAATACCATGGACAGCCAGGCGAACAAATGATTCTGTCATCTGGGAAATTGGAATACAAGAAAGTTTATGCCAAGTTGTGTACCAGAGAATCCTGCAATTCTTTGGTCACATTATGAGAGGAGAGGATGACAACCTGGAAAAATTGTCCAAGGAAAAGCTTCTGGCACAAGGACACGAGGACGGGTCGCAAAAAGATGGGTTGATCAAGTAAGAGAGATCATGAATTTACCATGGAGAATTACTATCCGGAAAACGCAAGTACGTACAGAATGGTATCAGCTTATAAAAGGAACAACAAAGTCCTTGGGTCACGATACTCAGTCATGAGTGGAACGACTGGAGAGAGAGAGAGACTCCCTTAGTGAGCACCTATATTATCATATAAATGTATCCTCAAAATTTCATTTCTTTATGCCAAGTAGTTTTGGCTCGGCGATGATGAATCAGTAAATTCTTTCTTGAATAAAATTACTGTGTCCACCTATTGAATACAATTGTATTTTGTAGTGATTATATTCTACATGAAATATAAACACTAGTTAGGGACATGTTTCGCCCTAGTTTTGGGCATCTTCAGCCTAATACTAATCTTAAGGTCAAGTCTTAAATCTATTGACATTGGTACTTAAAACTAAACTTAAAATTAATATCAAATACTAAATACAATGGTCTTATGCTTATTACATATTTACATAGTTTACAATATGTATATTAACTAAATGCCAGAATTTGTGAACAAAGAAGCACTAAAAGACGTTTGAGATGTCTGCATGAAAGTTTATGCAAATGTGTATGTATTGGCTAGAGATTGATTACAGCGTGAATTGGAGTATCTCCAACTGTTTGACTAGAGACTGATCACAGCGTGAATTGGGGCTTCTCAAACTTTATGGATGAACATTAGGTTGAAGGTTTTTCAAAGGTGGTTATGGTTATTATCATAAGTATATTGTTGCAAAACCGGAACTGTGGTTAAAATCGATCGTGTTGGATTTGAATATTCCTTTAGAAAGAAGCATGGTTGGTCAGTAATGTTTAATATGCTAAAGCATGGATGTTGGAAACATAGTTGGTATTGCTCATCGGAGCTCATCTGATTATCTTTTGAATTTTGTGCCATTCTCGTCGATTAACGTTCCCATTGGTGCATTGTTTAACCTTGGGAATAATTATGAGATCTCTGTAACTGAATAAGAGAAAAAAAGGAATTTAGAATGTGAATGTAGAGCCCAATTAATCACGATTGTAAAGTGAAAGGGTTTGCCGCATGAAAGTGGACGAACTTACTTATCTTGTCGATGTTAGCTGGAACCACCTGTTCCGGTTGCGTATGAACGAATGAATCAGTCAGTCAGTTAGCCAGTCAGGACATGTTATTTTATATATATAGATATTTTTAAAGGAATTGAATCGTGACTGTAAAGCGACATTATGGACGCGGAAATTTAGGTTGCATTCATACTCAGCCTAATAGTTTACATAATTGTATTATGGTTAGGATGTGATATGTTTATCATTATGTGAGATTAGGTTTTAATCTAATTAGTCTACTACAGTTAGGTTATTGGATTTGAGTAAAATTACCTGTCTCTTTTGTTTCAATACCAAATTAGCTTGCTTGCAATACTCAATCTCTTATGATAATGTACAATTACTTAGTATTATACAGTTATTCCTTTCCTGCTTCCACTTATGTGAAGCAGCTGATATGAATTTCCAATTCAAGAGAAAATTGTGAATGCACAGTTACAGATTTCAAACTTAAAATTTGCATCAGGGTCACAATAATTCCAAAATAGCAATATCCTACGCTACCCAAGGCTTCCACAATAAACTATGTATGACAAAACATTTTCATGATCCAGATGTCAACTTTGTTTATAAATTGTGCAAGAAACATTACCACCAATCCAATACCACGCCAAGAGCTGTACCCTAAGAGTGGAATCATCAAAATTTTGCACCTCAGATTAGCTTAGAAAAATTCTTAAATTGTACTTTTTTATTTTTGGCTGCGCTATTAAATTATTTACAACAACGCTCATAAGTTTAACACAAATTGTGATCACAATTAGTATACCATACAAGTAACATTTTCCTTTTGTTACTGAATTCAGATTTCTATTAAATCTACATACATTAAAACTATAGCCTGTGCACCTCAACATTAGCGCCATGGTTCACCATTTGTATCGCAAACATCCATGTGCGGAATGACTACTGTCGTTTCCTTCTCACAGAAGTGATCGGACAGTACGTAAGACTGCCAACCTGTGTACTTAGGAACTAAGATAAGCAATAAAGGACCTTTTTACATGCCTTGCGGACAGTAAGCGCCATGGTCATAGGAAAAAGCATCTCGAAGGAAGTGTACACTGTTTTCATGACAGAAATTGGCCTGAATATGAAAAAACAGGTTACAGCTATTAAATATCCTTTTTTTCCCTTGCCTTGTGAACACTAGGTATGCTCCTATACAGGTTCTAATTACATCTGCTTTTATTCTGCGGGAGCTGGTAATGGAATGTACCTCCCATCATTGCTGGGAATGACATCGCATCCCATTTTACATTAGCCAATAGCACTGCTAGTAGGTACTTAAGCAATGGAGAATGCTGTATGCTCCTCTTTATTAAGTTATAAAAGTAAATGTGGGGGCCGCCTGGCGAGTTCCTGGACGTCGCAATGAACACATCTCTCCTCTGAAAGGAATTCCACATAAGATTTGCATAATTCCTACTTCCTTATAATGTTATAGAGCTTGTAGAGCATGGTGTATACTTTTATCCTAGATACTGTACACTGAGAATGGATGAATACTGCGATTACCTCCATTGTGTTCAAAAGAATACTGCCCGTAGAAAATATGTATTGTAACATGTGCATAGCATGCGTCAAGAGATAACTGCAACATTATTTTCTTAAATGTAGTAGAAGGCTTGTCCTTGTTCAATGAGTTCATGAGGAGAGAGGCTTTAATCAGCCAATAAATATGTTGAGAGTTTTCATTCTTCATTTTAATAGAAAATGCAGTGAATAGGAAATTTGGTGGTCCAAGTAAAAAAATAGAGAAAGAATAACATCTAGTAATGACTACATAAATCACATAAATTGCACTAAATATCAATATTCTCCCAAGAAATGTTCATCAGCCGGGTGGGGGATTCAACGTTAAAAACGAATGACAAAACTTCAATTTATTCCCCTCAGGGTATAAACAATATCAGACAGGTAAATATTAACTGTAAAATCGAACCTTTTGTTTTTGTTTTGTCCAACCCTTGTTCCGTTTCCCTACAGGGTCGGGTATGAGGTGAGATGAATCTGTCGTGGCGGGTTTTTATGACCGGATGCCCTTCCTGACGTCAACCTCATCAGAGGAGTTAATGAGATGAAATGAATGACGTGATATATAATAGTAGGGAGAGGGTGAAACCCGGTGCCGGCACATAGCCTACTCCTGTCGAATAGCACCAAGGGGTCTGCTCAAGGCTTAACGTCCCCATCCGATGGACAAATCGCCATCAACAGCATCATATGCCCTAACTCCATATGAGCATTGCGGAGAGGTTTGGAATTTAATTCACGCTTTTGGCACGCAATCTAGTGATTAGAAATTGTATACCACCTGCCGGCCAACATTCTGATGGAGAACATTTTTTTGGCCAATGGGACTCGAACCGGCTAACCTCAGTGTCGGACTGTTTAGACTTCAGCGCCTTAACAATCATGGCCACCAGGCGGGCTAACTGCAAAATCTAACTATTTAGTGTCATTATCATGAACAAGACACAACAGTATTTTAAACTTCTAGTGTTCAACTGCTTATTCATTATCACGTAACACTGGGGCATACCATTCGGTTGCTGTGGAGTACCATACGGGATTGCGACCTCATATGGAATCGGATGGCTGTATGAGATTCCACGCTAATCCAGACACCGCTCGCGCTTCACACTAAAATTATAGTGAAGCTAGTGAAGGCTGATGTAACTGATGCAATTATGCTGATAATAATGATTTATCATTTAAATAAACAGTATTACAATATTTACATTCTAATTTGGAAAGCGAAATTACTCAAATATATACAGTATTAATATTATGTAACTGGCACATATCTAGGTTACTTTAGCCAGATGGTGTAAATATGAGGTAAACAACTGACTGGGAATCTGCCACCTGGATAACCACCCTAAATGCAGATCACTGATTGATTGATTGACTGATTGATTGATTGGAAAATGGCAGGGCGGTGCACCCATTAAAAATGTCCTAGTGAGAACACTGAAATTTGTTTCAAAGGTGATACAATTTTTAAAAATTGAACTGCTCTTATCGTAGCCACCAAAAATGGTAGCGAGAGCTGAAGTACGGCTTGCCTTAAATATATTGCAAAGGGGCTAGCTCAAATCACCAGAAATTATTGTAGATCATTAGATTCAGCATGAGGCCAAAGTTCAGTTAGACTTACCATTTTCCAACGCACACATCTAGGGGCAATTGCAGTCATTTGTTTCTCTCGCTCGCGTCTCGCGATGGTCGTGATCGTGCGGTGGACAGAGCTGCCAACTGTTCATACAAAGAACTAGTCCTAGTGCAGTCTGGATTGGTCTGGATAGTGAATTGGTCTGGATTTGTTAGGTAGGTAGGTTAGTGACAGAGCCATTGGTGTGGATTGGTTAGACCATTGGTCTGGATCAAGCAAAGGGGGTCCGCAAAGCGGCCCTAGGCCTCTAGTATCCCGCGTGACACCTCCATTGGTCTGGATTGGTTAGGGTAGGTTAATGACAAAGCCATTCTGGATCAAGCAAAAGGGGTCTGGGGATGTAAGCGCCCAGGTTAGAAGCCGCCCTTAGGCCTCTAGTACACCGCGTGAGACCATACTGGTTCTACTTTTGAATTGGTCTGTATTGGTTAGGGTAGGTTAGAGACAAAGACATTGGTCTGGATCAAGCAAACGGGGTCTGGAGGTTAGAAGCCGCGAAGCGGACCTAGGCCTCTAGTATCCCACGTGATACCTTCATTGGACTTGTGTATTTATTGTGCAGTTGTGTATTCCTTGTGCGCGGGTTGGTAACGGAATTAATTTTACTTCGTTGCTGGGAGTGACGATCATATCCCATTGTGTCTCACCCAATGGAAATGCTGGTACGTAGTGAGGTGATGGACTATGGCACGTGATAAATTGTATTAGGTTATAAAAGCATAATTATTTCTGGGGGACGGTAGGTGGGTTCTTGGCTGTCGTAGTGATCACATCTCTCCTCTACAAGGTATTCCAGTTAAGATTTCTAACATATTCCATCTTTATCATGCTATAAAAGTGTGGTAATTGTCAAAAAATAATTGCTGTGGGTTAGATTATGACAAGGATTATGACCAGCACAGTAACTTAGCTGATGGCATGGCAACTGCTGTTTCTTGCATATGTGCCAGAGATTCAAATTCTGGCCAATGCATCTGGGATTTATGAAATGAAAAGTCACATCTCTGCAATTTCAATTCCATGTAAAACTGGAGAACCTGTGGCTGTCATCACAATATCCACCATCGTATAAACTACAAAATTCTGCCCAGCTGGACAGCAACAATTCAAATCCCACTATGTCTCAGGTTCGAATTTTCACTCGAGAAATTGTGTGGCATATTTAAAAAAAAATTTAAAAATTTAAAAAAAAACAGGTTTCAACCCTGGAAAAACTCAAACTGAGCTAGGGTGGCTCTAGTAAATCTAGAAATAGCCTAACTGTAATAAGTTTAAGAAATACTATTAGGTTACAACACTCCAGAAACTGTTGGTAAGACCAACAGACTATCTACAAGAGGGGTTTTAAAAGCCAACAGCATGAAATTCATTTCACTAGTGTCAACAAAAGCAAATATTTGCTGTTATTCTGGTCTTGATGTATACAACTGTGTCATGCAATTTAGGGAAGAAAATAAAACATGACAAACAATTTGCACATTATCTGTCTCTCATTCATGAGTATCATTACATAAAATTTGAACATTTTGAGTAGGCCTACATAGCTGAATCCATGAAGCAGAAGTTCTTTGGCTATCTGTGATGATACAAAAGTAGAGTGAAAAGTTCCTACTTCGGTATTCTTCCATGCTAAGATGGTGACAATATCTCAAAACTGCTTCTAGGTCACAATCCTACCAATACCTCAACCCTGGTATCTGATTTCTTCTAATCAATTCTGAGACAAATCAATCTTTCCTAGTTTCCCTACCACATAGACAACTTCAACTACAACAACTGGCCAACATGTAATTTATCACTCTGCATCATGATATATATATTACTTGAAAATGCTTGTTTAGGAGAGGAGGTGTGTTCATTGATGATCTAGAATCCCACCATCCCGCCCCCAGAAGAAACGTACTTTCATAACAAAACACAGAAAACTTTTGCCATCATGCATAACCCTCTGCTGAAAACTTGCTACTATTGGATGCACTTCAGGAAGCTCCCATAATGCAATGCAGGCAGATGAACTAGCCAACTCTCCCACACTAATAGATCCTAACAAGGGAGTTAGAAACTTAAATATGCGAGCCAATGGCTGAAACGAAACACAGCCCTCCGAGAGGCTTCTTGCTAAACACTGCTGATATGTTAGACCAAATTTTTTGCCACTACCCAGGATGAGCGCAAACCAATAAAGATGAACATCTGTACGTATAAAGTGTGACAGTTAGTAGTAAAAAAAAGATGCTCCTATTGGCATTGTCCTCAACTAAATGGCAACATTCTGCATTGACCATCCATCTCTACTGTCTGGCCCCTTTGTTCTAAGACTGTACCGTGGACTAAATCCGACCATCAGTAGATCGATATCAAGAGTTAGTTGGAAAGCCAGACTGCATTACATGGAAGAATACGTGAAAACCATTCTGTGCTGGAAGTGTAGAAATTCAGTTTGTGCAGCATAAGTTTTATGGCATCATAAGGGATCTGAAATGTTATAAATCTTATGTGGAATACCTTACAGAGGAGAGATATGTTCACTGCAACAGCCAGGGACCCACCCACCACCCCCCAGAAGTAGATTTACTTTCATCCACTTATATAATTCTGTCATGGATATCACTTCCAGGTTTACTCCTTTAAAAATGGAATGAGGAATGAATTAACTATAAAAAATACATATGTTAAACTTATCAGGAAAATAATTAGACTAAAATACAATTTTAACAAAATGTCCCATCTAAAAGAAAACTAGGAGGTCTACACTATCATCAATGACTGATTAGTGCTAATTATTCAATCCATTGATATTTTCTCTATTAATGAAACTTACTTGATAATATCTACTAATGTTGGAATCATGAAGAGCTAATTTCTTTGTTGGCTGTTCCACTTCTGCATCTGAATCATCAGAATTAACTGTTGCACCACTTTCAGATTGGTCCATAAGAGTGGGTGATCTAGATAATAAAATAATAGAATTAGCTCACGACATAATTTAAACAAAACACCAATAATGAATAAATACTACTGTTTAGGAGGACAATGTCATACAAATAGTCTTGTACAAGTCACAAACAAATACTCACTCATGAAGACTTCGTTTGGACCTAGTCCTCTTCTTTGAAGTAAGTAACCTACCATTAGGAGTAAAGGGGTTAAGATTCGCTGTTGGTTTCTCGGCCACCAAGTAACTACTAACAATGGCAGAAGGTTTTTCACCTATGTGACTAAATCTAGACCGTGGAGGTGCAGGAGTATGAGGAACCAAACTCTTTTTCAGTATTGTTTCTGGAGTAGCTGGCGAATCGAAAAGTCGAAGGGCCCTAACTCGCTTATAAGGAGGAGAATTTGTCACTGCTGTCATTTGCACATCGTTGATGTTTCCGACACATGTCTCGTCCGTATTACTAGTTTCCACACCTTCATCGGACTCCGGAGTAAATTCCAACTTACGAGGCACAATAGTATAACTATAGTCCACTGATGTATCAAAACAACCACCAACATCACAACCAGAACTAGCTGTATGATCGCTGGTATTCAATTCATCGTCTGTATCCGATTCAGTTTTAAAAGGAAACTCCATCTTGAAGATTTCATGAAGGTTCATACACTAAAAACACACATACAACTGCCATTTAAATGCAAAAACTAAAACAATTTTCCCCAAAAAACACAACGCTTTCATAAACTACGCTAACATCACAAAAGGCGCTGATTTCTTACAAGCATTCACACTGTCCACCAATAAGAGTCAGCCTTGAGTAATAGCCAATAACATTCAAGCGAACAGAGAGTACCAACGATAGAGAATAACAACATGCTGCGACGTTGTTTCTCAATAATGACCTTCATTCGTAAGTTATATATATACTTGGTTTTCATGGATACGAATATCAACACTATTATATTCAAATAAATGAATACCTAGAACATACAATAAAGATGGTTGCAAAACCCGGAGGTAGTGTATTCCGACGGCCTTAACTGTCAAATATCCCTTCCCAATAAAGAACATGAAAACTCATTTTCAGAAACTATATTCCTCGTGCGCACTAACCTATATTATTATTATTATTATTATTACTATTATTATTATTATTACTAAAACGTTTGCATTCCTCCGCTGAAGGGGGAGGCGGGCCTCTCAGACGGTGACGCCGTCTCTCAGGCCGGGAGATTTGTTACGGTGAAGGGGTTGGCGGCTGTGGCCTAAGGTACGAACTGTCCCGGGAATTCTCCTTAGTGCAGGAGAATGGAAAACCACGGAAAACCATTCTCAGGACAGCCGATCGTTGGGGCCAGACGTCAGTTCCAGCCCTGTCCTGTCTCCCGAATGCAAAGTAAAAATATACACTAGAGGTAGCACTGGCGCTGCAGTCGCGTGCGAAGTTGAACGGGCGCGCTGTTTGGCAAAAGCTGGATTGTTTGACATTGTCAATACAGAAGCTTCCCGCTAAATTCAAGTATAATTATACTTCTCTGAAGGAAAACGTCAGTCTCATGAGCAGCTTCATAAAGGACAGTGCCTATCATTTCACAGGTATTCATTTCCGTGGGTATAAAATAATACTTTGCGTGACACTTATTGTCATGTGAATTGGCTTACTTGGGCTGACTTTGCAACTGATTCCCCTGTCGGCGTGAATGAGATTTTTTGGATCTTTCCTCGAAGACTGAAATTAATGTTTTAGGAAATATAAGGGATGACATTTACCTTTCAATGAAAGCGAATATCCAGAAAAATCGTGTGCATGATATCGAGCGAGTGGCTGCCGGCTTTAGGTCACATAGCTGTCAGCTTTCATTCAGGAGATTGTGGGTTTGAACACTGTCGGCGGCCTTAAACATGGTTTTTACTCTCGGGCGAGTTGGCCGTACGGTTAGGATCGGGCAGCGGTGAGCTTGCATCCGGGAGATCGTGGGTTCGAACCCCATTGTCGGCAGCCCTGAAGATGGTTTTCCGTGGTTTTCTATTTTCACACCAGGCAAATGCTGGGGCTGTATATTAATTAAGGCCATGGCCACTTCCTTCCTACTCCTGGACCTTTCCTATCCCATCCTCGCTATAAGACCTATCCCTGTCGGTGCGACGTAAAACAAATAGTATGGTTTCCAATTTTTACACGAGGCAAATGCTGGGGCTGTACCTTAATTACGGCTACAGTCGTTTCCTACCCACTCTTGGCCCTTTCCTGCCCTCTAATCGCCGTAAGACCTATGTGTGTCGGTGCCATGTAAAGCAAATTGATACAAAAAAAAAAAGATAAGAAAAGATGTGCATAATAGCCTGGAATTGTGCTCCGTTCGTCACTTTCTGTGTGTATTTATAATATTAAAAGCTACTGAATATATGTTCTGTATATACAGTTTGTTGCTTTCCCTTTTTACAATACGTCTAGCAGTCCCCATTCACACCTTACCAGATTTTAAAATTTAGAGACTACAGTAGATGTCCTACACCGTGTGAATATCTGAGTCCTTTACTTTCGTCAATATAATTCCCTGAAATGTCATTTAGAGATACAAGCATAATAAATTATTGACCAAGCGAGTTATTCGTGCGGTTAGGGCCACGCAGCTGTAAGTAGTGGCTTCAAACCCCACTGTCGGCAGCCCCTAAGATGGTTTTACGTTGTTTCCCATTTTCACACCAGGTAAATGCGGGGATGTACCTTAATTAAGCCCACGGGCGCTTCCTTCCCACTCCTAGTCCTTTCCTATTCCATCGTCACCATAAGGCCTATCTGTGTCGGTGCGATGCAAAGCAAATTGTAAAAAATCATTGTAAGTACTTTTTCAGTTCTCCCTTTCCATTAACGGAAATCATTTTACAAGTTAAAATCTTAAAGCAAATCATACATTTCAGGAAAAACTAAATAAAAACTCCATAATAGGCTGAAACCACAACCGAGTGTCATATTTCCACTTGTAATCGCGCTTAGAAAACCTCGACAATAATAATAATAAGAAGAAGAAGAAGAAATTGAAAGCATACTGGGCCAAGAAAAAGCAGAAGACATTAGCTAAGAGTTAAGGCGAGCCCCGTGGTCCCTAATAGGACAAAACGAACAATAATAATAATAATAATAATAATAATAATAATAATAATAATAATAATAATAATAATAATAATAATAATAATGTCCGCCTCTGTGGTGTAGTGGTTAGTGTGATTAGCTGCCATCCCCGGAGGCCCGGGTTCGATTCCCGGCTCTGCCGCGAAAATTTGAAAAGTGGTACGAGGGCTGGAATGGGATCCACTCAGCCTCGGGAGGTCAACTGAGTAGAAGTGGGTTCGATTCCCACCTCAGCCAACCAGGAAGTGGTTTCCCACTTCTCCTCCAGGCAAATGCCGGGATGGTACCAAACTTAATGCCACGGCCGCTTCCTTTCCTCTTTCTTGTCTATCCCTTCCACTCTTTCCAACCCCCGCAAAGCCTCAGTTCAGCATGTAGTAGTAGTATCCCACGACCCAATGTCTCACGCTCCAGGACACTGTCCATGAGGTGGTAGAGGTGGGATCCCTCGCTGAGTCCGAGGGAAAAACCAACCCCAGAGGGTAAGCATAATAATAATAATAATAATAATAATAATAATAATAATAATAATAATAATAATAATAATGGCTTTACGTCCCACCTACTACTTACACGGTTCCTTCCCACGGAAGTTCTTTCATGTGCCGGTAAATCTAATGTATCTACAAGAGGCTGACATATTTGAGCATCTTCAAGTATCATCGGACTGAGCCAGGCTCGAACCTGCCAACTTGGGCTCAGAAAGCCAGCGCCTATACCGGCGATAACAATATTTTGTCTACTTTTCTCTCAAATCTCACCAACGCTTTTAGGCCTTTTTAGACGTTTTCGGTCGTTGGGCAGAACTATAACAAAGTCCTGATCATTTACACAAAAGATAACGAAATATACGTGCCCTCCATCTAAACGCATGTTGTTAGAAGACTTAATATGAAATTGATTTTGTGTTACTTAACTGCACCTGAACACCGTCCTCTTTATCACGCATTTCTCCTGTATTTGTGTTTTAAGGGCTTTCTTTTTTGCTGGAGAGAAGCATCGCAAGTATGTGAGAATGTTTACATGTAAGAATTTTAAACCATATCTATATCCACACAGTTTTAAAAGTCCCTTATTTACATTGATGTAATGAAATGGCGTAAGGCTTTTAGTGCCGGGAGTGTCCGAGGACAATTTCGGCTCGCCGGATGCAGGTTTTGATTTGACTCCCGTAGGCGACCTGCGCGTCGTGATGAGGATGAAATGATAATGAAGACGACACGTACACGCAGCCTCCGTGCCAGCGAAATTAACCAATTAAGGTTAAAATTCCCGACACTGCCGGGGATCGAACCCGATTCCCCTGTGGGCAAAGACCAGCACGCTAACCATTTAGCCATGGAGCCGGACATTGATATGCGCACATTGATGAGTACAGCGGAGTGGGTTTTTTGCCAAACAGCTACGATTCCAAAATTTTCCGCTGGCTACAATGATTCCCTCGTAGACGGTGGCGCGAATGCTACCTCTAGTGTATTATTTACTAACTCTATGGCCGTGGTCATCCCTCCTCTGTTCGGTTGGCCGGTCAGAGTGCAAAGCTGTTGGACCACGGACCAGCCGTGGCACTTATGGGCCAAGACCCACTCTGCATCTATAGATAAATACATGTTCCCATTCCAAACCAAATAATAAATTAAAATGAAATAAAATAAAATAAAATTAAATTCTAAATCTACTATGTGGGTACTCACATGGGCGGGAGACAGAGCCACATGTAAGTACCACCTCTATACTATGTGGACCCTCACAAGGACTGAAAACCGTGCCTAATGTGAGCTCCACCCATATAACTTTAAATATCTTAACTTAATCTTGTGACCCCTCAAACAGGCGGTAACCAATCCACATGTGAGGCGCCACACCTATAGCTAATGATCGGCGTGCTGTTCCACATTGGTGAGGAAAAAAGGAAACCACCCTCCCTGGAACAACACGTCCGCCCCCCCCCCCTGCAGTTGACAGAGTTATATCCTCACCATTCAGTTTGGCGGCAGGCCACAGAATCTTGAATCTCTCGCTCCTTTCTCAACCTCTATCTATTTACACTTGTCAACCACACTAGGGATAGGACCACCCTATCCCTCCCTCTCATGACGTTCCCTCCGCCTCCGCTTCTTACAAATAAAAATACGTTTTTAATAAATACAAAACAATACAATAAGTAAAAAAGATATATACTGAGTATTAAATGACACCTCACACCGGCGGATGACCAGACACCATGTGAGGTGCGATCACTAAAACTACTGCCCGTCATTGTAAATCTTAAAGTTAAGACAAAGGATAGTAAATGAACAAGATGGCGCAACCATGCAAGACCTACTTCTGCATCCTACCCTGTCAGCATGTCTAGTAGAATTACCACTACACGCCGACGTTATCATAACATTTAAAGTGCTGAGTGCCAATCGCCTACTGACATACTTATGCTGGCTGCTCCTCTGTTTACATTCCTGGTTATTACATCATATATTACCTCGCACTTTCCTAAGACATGGCTTTTTAACTGAGCATAAGAACTTACTCAGGCTGCTATCGTTTCTCCACTGGTTCGCTATACGTACAGTAATTTTTTGCTCATCTTTTTGCCTACACATGTTTTGCTGCTTCACATTTAGAAACTTTGCCCTTAGTTTCTCTGTCCCTATACAATCACAAAGTAAATGTAGATCATCAAACTTAACCTCACATAGGATGCACTGAAAGCTCTCTTTGCTCCTGATCCATTCCCTATTTCTATGCAACCCCATCAGCTACCATAATATCCCACCCTTTAATCTTCTATCTCCGAATCTTATACTTAAGTTTGAGATCTGGTAGACCTTATAGAATAGGCTGAGCGAAGGACCTTCTCTACTTTCTTCCAAACAATTCTGCATCTGAATGTCCTTAATTCTCATTGTCAGGGCCCTCAGAATTCTGCTATTATTCCACTTCCATCCCTCCCGACAATATTACATCGCATACATAAATTCTCAACATAGCTTTTAGTTTTTGCTAGCCAACACGCATCATACATTCCTTCCAGTTCATATCTATATGCTGCCTGCAGCAAAAAACCTTTCCACCCTTCTTAGTCTAGACCAATAATGTAACACCCTTTTAACGCAATCTATCTCGATACACTCTCCGCAACTATCTCTGCTATACATTGCGGTAATCTCATAACAGCCTTACTGAATTTATTTATTATTTGGTTCCGGCTAACCCTTTTCTTGTCTAATCCCCATAACTCAATCCCATATAAAGCTCTGCTTAGGACCAGAGTTTTTAGCACTAGCCTCATTATTTTATAGCTTACCCCTGGGTATTTGGCGACTAGAATTTTTATTGCAGCGAGAGCTGCAACTCATCTCAATTTGCATCTCTTGATGTGGTCATCCCATCCTCCTTTCCTGTTTAGTAGCAATCCTATATATTCTAATCTGACTACTTCCTTTATTCTTGCCCCCTGGATCCTCCATTCCCTTACTTTTTACCCTCTTCCTCTTACTTCTAATCATCACCTTCGATTTGTTACAGTTAATTTTCAGCGACCACTTATTAGCGTAATATGCTAATCTATCCAACCTTTTCTGCAATCCACAGATAGTCAGCGTCATTAACAGAATATCATCAGCGAATATCAGGCCCAGGGATCTCTATATTGCCCACCGCCGGTACAGCCCACCTTACCCCTCCGTGCCCGTCCAGCATATCATTTATAAATAGTACAAACAATATGGGCGATAATTTGCAGCCTTTTTTAATACCCAGCTTGCATTCTATCGGTTTGCATATTACATTATCTTCTAGTTTGACGCTACTATATACCCTCTAATACAGCGCCTCTATCGCACGTATCATTTTCGTAGAGACTCCCACCCTCCCTAATTTTTCTATTAACGCTCTTCTACTCACGGTGTCGAACGATTTCTCAAAATCGACCGCTGCCAAAATATGCTGCCTCTTTCCTGCACCAGGTATTTTTCCGTTATCAATTTCACAATCATGATATTATCTATTGTTTGCCCCCCTTCCTGAATCCTCCTTGATATTTGGAGATTATACCGCTATTTTCAGCCCAATCCCTTAGTCTATTAGCTAAGACTCCTGTGTAAATTTTGCTCAATGAATCTAAAAGAGTTATACCTCGGTAGTTGTTAGGTAAATTTCTATTCCCTTTCTTTTTATAAATCGGGCATATTCCCATTCCTTCGTCCCATTGAAAATCTTGTTGATTAGCCTTACAATTCCTTCTCGCAACTGCCTGTATTTACTTATTTGTTTCCAGGATACATTACGATACCATTCCTACCCACCCACGCTGACTTCATCATCAGTTTCCCAATCACCCCCTGTGCTTCTTCCAGCGTAAAGTCCCTATCTAAGTCGTGTATACTTACTTCCATATTAGATCACAAGGCCTGCTTTCTTCCCTTATACTCCCAGTAGTCTCTTCCGCCTAATAGCTGGCTAAAGCATGCCGCACACTGTACATAATCAATATTCATTTTCTTCAATCCCTTCCCTCCTTTATTAATCATATTTTTTCTCTCCCATATTTTTTCAGTTTGATTCATTCTGCATTCCCTATTTATTAGCTCTGATTGGTCCTTCAACCACTGCTTGTTCCTCTCCGCAATTTTGCTTTTGTATTCTTGCCTCAGTCTGCAAAATACTTTACGATCTTTTCTCCCTCCTTTTGCTCTAAACTCTTTTAATGCTCTTAACGCTGTCTTCCTGCTGATCACACATTCCCTGTCATACTACCTGTACTGGGTTTATACTCGGTAGCTTTTATGAGAAGAAACGGTGGGCCGAGGGAATGGGGCGTAAAGGCACATTAAGTTTGCCAGATCACAATTTATTACATAAATGGAAGCCATTGCATTACTTCGATACACAATCTTTTAAACAGCACAGGGACATGCCCCATTTCAAAACAAATTTATCAAAATTCTATAAACACATGTGCCCAGCACAATTTACTAGTTAACATAATATTCGCTAGTAACGGGGCCTAGCCCTGAAAACATAAGACATCGCCTTCTCAGAAACACCAAATGTAGGGTCTCTTGGTATCCCAGAATTCCAGAATAGTACCAGATGGTTCTGGGTCACGCCAGAATAATCTTAGACATAGCAATGCTGCGCGAAAGCATATGCCTAGAAAGTAACCACATTACAACTAGAAATGTAAATACCGTAATATTCGCCCTATTTACCTCAACATTCTGGTACTTTCTCATGCTCAGAGACTACACTAATTTACATAGATACTTTAGACTTCTCAAAGAACAGACTTTACGCAACTTTAAATTTACAAACAAACAATTAAAAGTGGGCTGTCCAAATTCAAGAGGCAACATAACTAAGCGAAACACAGGTCATAAGAACATAATATAAATCTAACAGCCATACCATGTTAATGAGTGAAGCATACACAGGCCGAGAGGCCTTTTAAAACTTTTCATTAACTGGGGTTTTAAACCTACTCGACATATACCAGGTGGCTCACGGACGCCGTACTTTCTACTTATAAATGTCCCGCATGCATAAGTGATGTGTGGGATGTCTACCAACTGATTTTAAGAGGGGAACTACTGCCAGCGGGCAGGTTACGTCAGAATATGAAGAGGTAAGAAACAGAGTCACACTCGCAGCATGTTACTCAGCGCTGGCGGTCGAATGCACCCCTTGCATTAGTAAACATCGTTTTCAACCGCATAGTTCTAGGCTGGTGTATGGTACAGCTGCACTATATTTGCTGTCTGCTTATCGCCAATGGCTAGTGTGTTCAGCAGCGACGAATACATAGACATTATTTTAATCTGGACAACCCGGTCGGAATGCAACTGAAGCTCCAAACAGACGTATGCCTTCTACACAAGTATTTGACAGAACAGTATCGTTTTTGTTTCATCCAAGCAACTCTTTTATCGAGTGGAATGTCTACACATGTATACATTAAGAAGTGATTACATTCCCTTTTCCGCATCTTTGGCGTGTTAACAAACAGTAGCGGCGATTAGGGGGTGGGGCGTGAAGGGAAAGTCGTCCCCGCCCCTCGCCACTTTGTGGAGTAAACATTACATATTCACTTTAGCCACCTGGAACTAGGAATTATTATTATTTGTTTTGATAATTGCTTTACGTCGCACCGGCACAGATAGGTCTTATGGCGACGATGGGATAGGAAAGGCCTGGGAGTTGGAAGGAAGCGGCCGTGGCCTTAATTAAGGTACAGCAACAGCATTTGCGTGGTGTGAAAATGGGATACCACGGAAAACCATCTTAAGGGCTGCCCACAGTGGTATTCGAACCCACGATCTCCCGGATGCAAGCTCACAGCGAATTATTTGTAAAAGAAACGTTATCTGTACAAGCCTTTGTGTCTTATCTGCTAATTCTTTCCTTTATTTTCCCTCATTATTAACATAATTTTTGGCGGAAATAAGCACCAAATGCCGTTCGTCGCGGCTAACCGATTTGTATAACGCTACGGCAAGTAGTGGAGACTTTGCATGTGCTGTGGGGAAGGGTAGTAGGGGTATAATGTTTTTGCCAAGGTCGTGGACACTGAGTTATAATTCACCGGTATGCCGCACGTATTCGTCAGTCTGGCAGCCTCTTCAGTGTCTTTTATTTCCTTAGTGTGTATTAAAATACAAACTAACTTTTAATTGTAAGATCATGCCGTACGTCTATTTAATTGTACCGGCTGAGCTAGCCGTGGAGTTAGGGCCGCGCAGCTGCGAGCTCGCACCCGGGTGATAGTGGTTTCGAATCCCACTGTCGGCAGCCCTGAAGATGGTTATCCATGGTTTCCCATTTTCACACCAGGCAAGTGCTGGGGCTGTACCGTATTTAAGGCCATGGCCGCTTCCTCTCAACGCGTAGCCCTTCCCTGTCTCATCGTAGCCATAATTCCTATCTGTGTCGGTGCGATGTAAAACCAATTGTAAAAAAATATTCTACTATTTTGCTTTACGTCGCGCCGACACCAAGGTGGTGCAGCTCTTTGTTAGACAGGCCCCCAGTGGAAGGGAGTTTCATGTACCATTTATACCGCAAGTCAACCTTCCTGTCATTCGTAAATCTCTGGCAATACGGTCCGGGTATTGATCTCAGGCTCCCGGGAACGGCGGCTAATTGTGATAACCATTACGCTGGTGGACATTCTTAACTACTTAACACAGACATATATACATGAGGGATGCGTGCTTGCAATGCGCGGGTCAGACACGAAACTGTTCACATATTTGTGCGACGATATCAGAGCTGCAGTAGGCCTACGCTACGGAGGCAGATATTTCTTAACTACGACACACAGATGTAACGGCATGACTTCGACGCATGTTTTCATTTCGTGAGTCGTACGGACGAAACTATTCACAAATTCGTGTGATGTCATCAGAGCTACTTCAAAGTGGGATCGTTGTACTTTGATTAATTACGTTGAGGGGTCTTGTATTCGAGTTTTATTTTACCATTTTCTTCGTCAAGCCAAGGGGGTGTAATACGCGAGGGGGTGTGATACGTGAATAAATATGGTAGGCTAACTATTTTAGTAATTACCGGTATGTGGTCCTTTCCTATCATCATGGTTTTAACGTATAGTTGTCTGTTAATACTATGAAATGCTTTTGAAAGTCTGTGAATACTGTATAGCTTCCATTTAGCATGTCTCAAATCATCAGACATGTAGTCTCTTGGAATGCCACTACCGTACTGACCGAATTCATAGACAGCACTTATATATAAGTGCCCATTATAAGCCTGGTTTCATTTCATATTACCTACTTAAGTGTCCCACTTATTGCTATAAGTGGACCTCCCACACACACTTAAGTGTCTCACTTAGGTTGCAGCAAGATGGAGGATAATGATTTTGCTGAATATGTTGCATTTCATTCACAGAATGCTTTCCGTGCACACAGTAGAGATGGAAAATCCTGTCGAAATGTAATGTGACCAACAATTTAAAGAAGGTTACGTTTTAGTAAAGTGAGAGTTATGAATATTCTTGTTCCATTGATTGAGAGAGTGAACATAACCTCTAGAGGACTCATTATTTCACCATCAATGAAGATATTGTTTTGAGATTTTATGCCACCTCTTAATTTCAGATTATTGTTATTATTGTTTTTATTATCATCACCATCATCATTACCGGTATTTCGCTTAATTAATTGGAAACGTGTTACAAGTTGATAAGTTATCAAGACTGTAGGCCTACGGAAGAGTAAAGAACTGTACTGAGTTATAAGAAAAACGAACGTGTTGCACTACCACCATTTATTTTAAGGTTGATCTGTGCTAATTATATCAGGTTAGTCAACGAATCGTTTGCCGGATTATATCAGATGTTTCTGAAATTATGGCATCACACATCAAAACATACTATTTGCATTTCAATGGGTAAGTAATTAGGCCTATTACAACATAACGGCTACGGATATATTTGTCAAACCATTAAAAGCGTTGTAAGGCTAGATATTCTACATTTCGATTAATATTTGTATAGGTTCGAGTACCTGGATAACTATAAACATATTAAGAACAAAATTAGACTCTGGGCATATTCGTAGTTTGCATTGTCCACAACAAGTTTTTCCCACGTCATTCATACTCTGATGAGAAACTGCGTCGGTCTGCTTGTTCTATATTATGCGCAAGATCTTGCAGGTGTCGTCTCAGCTCGCTTATTGTTATCCAATCTGATAACCAAATACAATATAGACGATCGTTTAACCTCAAATATTACGCACGCCGTCGTACCAAGACCGACTCCAATCCTCAGACCGTAATATAAGAAAAACATGGCGGCTGAAGTAGCCGAATTGCTGGTATTGGCTAGCACGAAAATATAACTGCATTTTATATAAACGTCTGTAATTTAATATGATAAATGTAACATTGCAAGGAAAATCACTTTTACACGTATGAAAACGCTTCGCCAACAAGTACGCATCACATATAATCAACTAGAATCACATATATTCTACTAGTAAAGAGACCAACAGGCTGATTATTTAGACATTTCAATTCGTCAAATAACGTTTTCTCTTAGATTTCACTTCGCCGGATAGATGAAAATACGTGATAAAACTGTTAAAATGATATTTCCAGCATCATTTTGAATATTTCAAAATAAATTAAGGTGCGAAATTCCTCAATTTATTCGCTCTCCTGAGAACTGTGAAACACAAACATAACTTGTTGCCTTAGTTTTGAAGTGGTAGATAATTTCTTAAATTCAGCACCAAATGAATGGGAAGTACACCCGAAATCATAATTTTATTCGTTTTACGTCCTACTAACTACATTTTTTACGGGTTTCGGAAACGTTGAAATGCCGAAATTTAGTCCTGCAATAGTTCCTTTACGTGCCAGTAAATCTACCGTCACGAGGCTGACGTATTTGAGCACCATCAAATACCACCGGACTGAGTCAGGATCAAATCCAGCAACTTGGGATCAGAAGGCCGGCGGCTTAACCGTCTGAGTCACTCAGATCATTGCTAGTTTTTGCTAATTGCTTTACGTCGCACCGACACAGATAGGTCTTATGGCGACGATGGGACAGGAAAGGTCTAGGAGTGGGAAGGAAGCGGTCGTGGCCTTAATTAAGGTACAGCCCCAGCATTTGCCTGGTGTGAAAATGGGAAACCAAGGAAAGCCATGTCCAGGGCTGCCGACAGTGGGGTTCGAACCTACTATCTCCCGAATACTGGACACTGGCGCACTTAAGCGCCTGCAGCTTTCGAGCTCGGTGTCACTCAGATCAAGTACACCCGCAATGATAGTAACCTTAGTAATGAAACGTTCAGACACTAAAGATATAGCCTAATAAGTTTTTACCCATTAAATAACATGAGTGGAAAAACTCTATTGACTAAACATTGATATTTAACCACATGCACGAGCTTCAGTTCGGCACATTCTGCTTGATAACTGATAGCCACAGCATGAATCGGAAGGTGTTGGTAGTGTAAAACTCTACGTTACAAACCCAGCTAATCCCTCTAAGTCACTGTTTCTTTTGTGTAACAGTATACAGATTGCTCCATCTGTCACACTTATAACTTTTGTTATACTCTAAGATCCAGCCAAACATTTCCGCAGGCAAAGCACAGATTATTGTAAAATACACTTGCATCTAAATCACTAGACACTTTGAAGCACATAGACACTGACGGAATAACACAATATAAATTATATTCTATCTAAGTTAATATTTTTCGAGGAACACTAATAGTTTGGAAGTAGAGAACTAGATTTCCTGATCTCAGACTTATTCTCAAAATGATGTATGCACGCTACGGTTTTGCCATGGACTTCAAAATAATCACGATATATATTCCTAATCGATGTCTCTTCTAATGTTCTATTTCGTAGGAAACTTAAGAATAGTTGTATGAGAGGCATTGCCATAGTTAGTCTAAAAACTGGTCCACCTAGTGCACTCATGTTTTTTAATGAGTGAAAATACGATCAAAACAAGCACATTCTCACTTTACTGAGTATAATTACAGATCCTATGTACCCACCGCCTCATATAAATACACTCGCACACTTATATTCTACAAAGAAACTAACATTTATCGTCAAATTTAATAAAATTACACCGACTATATACGATAACAACAAACCAAAACAAACCCATATTTCCAACAATTTCGGCTACTCGATTCGCCATCTTTGAACGATCGAGAGTAGCATTAAGGTCTGAGGATTGGAGTCGGTCTTGGTCGTACGATGCCCTTCGATAAACAAAGCACAATAGATCATTCCACTATTCGGTAGCCAGAACTGCACGATCCAGAAAGCATGGGCAAAATATACAGCATTGCCCCATCTCCAGTGATACTTACTGTATCAATGAGTGTGCTCTTTAAGTGCTGTCTATGAAATGTAAACTCATATATGTGAATACTTATTATAAGTGATCCCTTATTACTTAAGGGTTCCACTTATGTATAAGTGCTGACTATGAATTCGGCCCTACATCCAGTAAACTGGCATTTTTTCCTTGTAGAAGAAGCTAGTCCTTATTTGTCAATAGTAAGAGTGGACTACTTGTATTCGTTTGTTTCACTTTTACTTTTTTCCTCTTTTCAGAAAGTACTGAACTGAATGTCATAAGAATTGATCATGCATACTGTGTCCCTAGTTTTTAGAATGTATGAAAATGCAATGGAAGGAAATGCCAGTTTAAAGAAAAACGTGAAATGTCTTCAAGAGGACATCAATAGAAAAAGGAATAAAATAATTAATTATCACAGCTAATTTTAGGGCTTAATAAAGGACTGTGTGAATCTGGAAACAGGAGTCAGTATTGTGCCACTTCACTGTTTGCAATGAAGTTTATCTGGAGCACAAATGTTGACTATGCCTTAAAAAAGCCAGAAATAAAATGTCAACATGTGCATAAATGATAAGAGAATGATACTTTCGTCAGGTAAAAGAAGGCAAGAAATTATAAAAGGCGGTGAGAAAAGACGACATCGGAATATTGTTAAAATTTATTATCGAGAAAAAAGTTTTCGATAGCACTAGACAGCATTTGGAAGAATGTTGATTGAGAAGAGAGAAATATATAGAGCTGAAGACAAATGATCTTCACAAATAGTAGAAGTCATTAGTGAAATAGAATTTATAACATTTCATCATATAAAACTGCACCATCTGATTGGCCGAGCACCTTAGTGCTACGTCACGAGGTACCGGCAACAAGTCTTATATAACGAAAGGAATTTAATATCAAGAATTCGCGGAACAATAACAACTGTCGCGCAAGAAATAGAAATATTATATTACGGTTATATTGAAGCCTTACTAGCCATATTGATAGACTCTGAAACATCATAAGATATCATAATAAGAAGCAGTAATTACATATTACCAAATAGATCATAGTAGGCTTTGTTTCCAGAAGATGACGAAAATGGCCATGTTGATCTGCTTTTCTATTTTCACTGCGCAAGGAACCGACTACGTCATGTGCTGGACGTGCAGAGGCGGAGGCTACCTAGACCTAGATGATGGTAACCAACGTCATTAAAAATATAGACTGCTAATCTGATTGCCATCTTTGAATCTACTTGAACCACTGGCAGCCATGACACTTGCAGACAAAACATATGCTTATTTCCTCTGAATCTGCCATAGAAAGGATCTGCAGAAGTTGTTGTGTGACGGAGTACGGTCTTTGAGAAGGTGTGCAAGGTTAAACTAAATAAATAAATAAATAAATAAATAAATAAATAAATAAATAAATAAATAAATAAATAAATAAATAAATAAATAAAAAATAAATAAATAAATAAATAAATAAATAAATAAATAAATAAATAAATAAATGTAGGCCATGAATTCAGTAGAATGAAGCCAGGCGATGTTTGATCAAGAGAGGTCCGATAGAAATATGAAAGTGGTAAAGCTGGTAGGATACCGTATGTGGAAGGAATGCTACACTCAACCAGGGATCAGCTGTTCTCAACTTTAGAATACCGAGCTCGATAGCTGCAGTCGCTTAAGTGCGGCCAGTGTCCAGTATTCGGGATATAGTAGGTTCGAACCCCAATGTCAGCAGCCCTGAAAATGTTTTTCCGTGGTTTCCCATTTTCAAACCAGGCAAATGCTGGGGCTGTACCTTCATTAAGGCCACGGTCGCTTTCTTCCCACTCCTAGCCCTTTCCTGTCCCATCGTCGCCGTAAGACCTATCTGTGTCGGTGCGACGTAAAACAACTAGCAAAAACCAACAACTTTAGAATCTGGGGTTACCCCATTTAGTGGCCCCTTGCTATAGGCAGAGGATGGCGTAGAGATATTCTACACCGCAACCAACGGACGTATGTGCTGCATGTCGCACAGCAGTTCTTAGAAAGTAGCCATAAGTAGCAAAAAGCATAAAACATAACAAATCAGACAAAGAAGCAACATTCAAAATTATACCAGAATGCCACTGAAGGTATGTCATGAAAAGGCAGTGTTATCTTTCTCTACGCGTGTGAATTCTTCAATGAAATGCTGTACGAATAACATGTCTTCCTGTAGTGAATGACTTTATTGTTAGTGCATGACGCCGAATTATCCATTCTTCTACATACGTAATTCTCGTTTTAACCAAGCAAATGCTCACCATATTCACTGCGCTTATTTCATTATAACATCAATGCAACATTAAGAATGTTTGAAAATGTCGTGTTTATTCTTAAATATATCTTTAATTTGCAATAACGTATAATCTCATAAATTCATTGAACTGGTAAGGGCTAACTGTCAAGGCCAAAAAGTGGCAGCCGCCATGACAG
Organism: Anabrus simplex; assembly: GCF_040414725.1. NCBI lineage: Eukaryota > Metazoa > Arthropoda > Insecta > Orthoptera > Tettigoniidae > Anabrus > Anabrus simplex. Next base: position 493,176,548 of record NC_090265.1, read on the forward strand.
TTGCTGGCAAATGTTAGTTCGCTGTGCTTCAACCAGGGGCGCTGTAACGAGTAAACGAGTATGTTTAGCAGTCTATATCTTTCATGTCATTGATGGTAACACGATCGACAAGTCCCAAGTCATGAGGACCGGAGATGAGCGAAGACCATCCCTAACATTTCCGAGAGGCTAATACGATGCCGTGAACCCGAAAACCGCATGTCCTTACCAGCTGGACATGTGACAGCAGCAACGAGAGCAGGAGGAAAATATAAGTCTTGAATAAGAACATTCTTCTATAGTAAGTAGTTCAGAAAATATTTACTTGGATAGTGCCATTTATATTTTACATTCCTTGCTTGAAATATTTATATAAAAGTGCATTTATAAGTGTCCTATAAGAGTGATGTTACGTTAATAGTCGACTGAATTCACGAGTATCAGAGGTTATCAGGTAATCATCTAACATGAAAGACATGCCCAATGATATAGGAAGTGATTAACCAGTGATAATTTAATTTTTGCTTTCGTAGTGTTGTCAATGGTGTATGAAAAGGGGTTAATTCATGTAAATGCGATATTATGCAATATTGTGGTTAATATTAGGTTTATATTAGGGCATGTACTATTGAGCTGAGAAGAAATGAGATCGTATATAGGTTACTATAACGTCATAGGAAGATATAATATGATAATTTATTGAATTTGAAGAAAGTTTGAGAGTAGTATAATAGGAGAGTTCGGCGGCCTCCTCCTCCTCCCGCGGGAAATTTGAATTTTGGCGGGAAATTTAAATTTTGGCGCGAGATTTGAATTTGTAAACAATGCCACGTGCTTTTTGACAGCTGTCATCGACAACAACGCATCGCTAACCTCACTGCTGCCGTCTTGACGGGCCTAAACGTCAGTGGTACCAACTTAACCTAACTAGCGCGAGATTTGAATTTGTAAACAAAGCCATGTGCTTTTTGACAGACAACAACGCATCGCTAACCTCAGTGCTGCCATCTTGACGGGCCTAAACCTCAGTAGTACCAACTTAACCTAACTAGCGCGAGATAAACAAATCCACGTGTTTTTGACAGCCACGTGCTATTTGACAGACAGCAACGTATCGAAAACCTCAGTACTGCCATCTTGACGGGCCTAAACCTTAGTGGTACCAACTTAACCTCACTAGCGCGAGATTTGAATTTGTAAACAAATCCACGAACTTTTTTGACAGCTGTCATCCGACATCTTTAATCCAGAGAGCACCGTGCTGCCCTCTTTATCGTAGTAGATGTAAATTCGTCACGTGTCATCGGCAGTGCTGCCATCTTGGCGGTCCAATACCTTAGTGCTACCAACTTAACCTCACTAGCACGAGATAAACAAATCCACGTGCTTTTCTGACAGCTGTCATCCGCCATCTTTAATCTATAGAACACAGTGCTGCCCTCTTTAGCTACTTACCTTTGAAATGTGTTGGCGGATAATTTGAAAAATTCTTTTTGACAGCAGCCACCTTTGAGCACCGTGCTGCCCTCTTTAGCTAGATACCTGTGGTGGCAGACAATTCCACGTGACAGCAGCCATCTTTGAGCACAGCGCTGCCCTCTTTGTGGTGGCGGCAAATTCCACGTGCTTTACAAATCACGTGCTTTTTTCTGACAGCTGTCATCCGCCATCTTGCATCACAAACCTCAGTGCTGCACTCTTTAGTTGAAATGTGGTGGCGGCAATTTGAAAAAAATCTACATTCTCTTGTTTGGAAACAAACCTATGCGCTTTTTGACAGCTATCATACGCCATCTTTAATCCAGAGAGCACCGTGCTGCCCTCTTTAGCTACTTACCATTGAAATGTGGTGACGAATAATTTGAAAAATGCTTTTTGACAGCAGCCATCTTTGAGCACCGTGCTACCCTCTTTAGCTAGATACCATTGAAATGTGGTGGCAGGCAATTCTACGTGACAGCAGCCATCTTTGAGCACCGTGCTGCCCTCTTTGTGGTGGCGGCAATTTGAAAAATTCTACATGCTCTTGTTTGGAAACAAACCCACGCGCGTTTTTGACAGCCGTCATCCGCCATCTTTAATCAACAGAGCACAGTGCTGCCCTCTTTAGCTAGATACCTTCGAAATGTGGTGGTGCAAATTCCACATGCTCTTGTTTGGAAACAAAGCCTCATGCGTTTTTGACAGCTGTCATCCGCCATCTTTAATCAACAGAGCACCGTGCTGCTATCATGCGGGCAATTTCGTTAGCTGTCATCCGCCATCTTTAATGAACAGAGCACCGTGCTGCCCCCATGCGGGCAATTTCGTCAGCTGTCATCCGCCATCTTTAATCAACAGAGCACCGTCCTGCCCTCATGCGGGGCAATTTCGTTAGCTGTCATCCGCCATCTTGAATGAACAGAGCACCGTGCTGCCCTCTTGCGACCGCCATCTTGAATCTACAGATCATCGTGCTGCTATCATGCGGACAATTTGAAAAGCTGCTAAGAGAGCATCGTGTTAGCATCTTTATTCTTCGACATGTGGTGGCGGTAAATTCCACATCCGCCATCTGAGAGCACCGTGCTAAGCTCTTGATCGTAGTAACGGACAATTTAAAAAGAAGCGATTAAGAATATAATCGAACACTGTACACGATACAACATATGATCAGAACATCGATTTGTTCTAAGAGAAAACAAGACTACAGTTTTGAATAGCTTGCGTAAGATAGTGATTGTTTGCTTAGCTTCAACATGTGATTAGAACAGTAAAACATAGCAATACTAGAATCGAACACTGCACTCGATATTGTCAACCTTAAGATGTGATCAGAACATTAATTGATGTGTTCAAAACACTAAATAAGTGATCAAGACTAGAATAGAACACGATACGACATGTTTGAGTATACCTTTGTACATATCGCGTAACTGGAGTGACGCATTTTTAGACTTGAACACATACTGCTGTTTAAAACCTATTACAACTATAATCGCGTACTATTGTTCGATGTTGCAGAACACAGCATTGCGAGACTAGAATCAAGCACTGTTTAGAAAAACAAAAAAATCTCTTCTCAACATACTTACTGAGCTGCTCTTCCTGCTCAGTCAAGGTACATCTCTATCGAACGTGCATTGCAAAAGCAAGATTGTAAAACATAACAAGACTAGAATCGAACACTGCACTCGATGTTAACTTCAACATGTGATTAGAACATTAAATCAGGTTCAAACATAGCAAGACTAGAATCGAACTCTTCCTACTCTTTGAAGGTACACCTCTATCGAACATGCATTGCAAAAAACAAGATTGTAAAACATAACAAGACTAGAATCAAACACTGCACTCGATGTTGTTAACTTCAACATGTGATTATAACATGAATTGAGATTAAAACATAGCAAGACTAGAATCGAACACTGCACTCAATGTTGTTAACCTTAACATGTAATCAGAACATTAACTGATGTGCTCAAAACACTAGATAAGTGATCAAGACTAGATTCGAACATTGCACTCGATGTTGTTAACTCATTGCGGACCGTGGACGGCGTAAGACGTTTAAGCTTGCTCCTATGCTGTGGGCCGTGGACGGCGTAAGACGTTTAATGTTCCGCGCGAAGCAATGCTGTTTATATTCGTCATCTATGCATTCTTACAACTTAGTCAGCGTTACTGGTAGTAGCAGGAAGTTGGTTGACCTTTTTGAGATAAACCTGGCGTTGAGTGGGCTAATATTTATCTTAGCTGTTTTAGCGGGAATATCTCAGCACTTCCTCGCGCGTCAAGACGGTACTTGAGATTCCAATGCAGTGCGTGTCGTTCTTACCGAGTGTAGTATAATGGCTTATAAAACAAAGTTTATTACGGAAGATTAATTATTGTTCACAATGGTTATTCTGGTGATGAAGTTATTCCTGAAATAGACTCAGATAGTGAAAGTGAGAGTGACGAGGAAATTCCGATTCCCGAATCCCATTGGCCTATAAAGGAAAGTGAAGTGCCTGATACATATCATCCTAGTTATTGTCCACCTGTTCCATCGTTTAGAGAGAATTCAGGTATAAACATTCAAACAGAAAATGAGCAGGATATTTTGAGTTAGGTGAGTATTTTCATGAATGACGAATTTTTTCAGTATGTGTGCGAGCAGACCAATCTATGCGCGAGTCAAGCGATAGGCGCGGCGCCCGGGCCTTTCACGAAGAATTCGTTCATGCAATCGTGGAAACCGATTATTCCAAAATTCTTATATAAAATGTACTGGACTGAAGAACCTGTTTTTAATACCCCGATATTTTCTAAAACATTGTTCCGAACACGCTTCCTTCATATTCATTCCTTTCTTCACTACAGAGACAGTAATCATTATGCCGAAAGTACAGATAGGCTGTATAAAATTTGTCGTATTTTGGAACCTGTGACACCAGATATCACACCATAACTATTTACTAGAGCTTAGCACAAAGTATCATGTTTCTAACATTTATAGTTCAGGAGTAATGGTAAATTTTATTAAGTAATGCACGTTCAGAGGGCCAGGCATGAAAACGCTGGTCCAGGCATTCAAGTGTCCCGCTCAGAAGCAGGTACTGAACGTGTTAACCTGAACATGTGATCAGAACAATAATTGATGTGTTCAAAACACTAGATAAGTGATCAAGACTAGATTCGAACACTGTACTCGATACAACATGTATTTAGAACATGTTAGGGGATACCTTTGTTCTAAGAAAATCAGATTGAAACATAACAAGACTAGAATCGAACACTGCAATCAATGTTGTTAAATTTAACATGTGATCGGAACATTAATTGATGTGTATAACTTCCTTTACCTTTACTTACTCTGTCAAGGTACATCTTTACCGAACATGCATTGCAAAAGCGAGAGTGTGCAAGTTTTGACCTGAATACATACTACCGTTCAAAAAACATATATATACATACTATAGTGCAATGTTGTAGTACACTACATTGCAAGACTAAAATCAAGCACTGTTTAGGAAAAAATCTCTTCTCAAAATATGTACTGTGCTAGATGATAACATACTTACGAATTTAATCAACACCTTCTTTCTTGCTCTTATTCTTCTTCGAGAGGAAGGAGTAGGAGGAGAAGGTAATACCTAATCTAAAATAAAAGAATATGCCAATTCTACAGTATTTATTTACATCTTGTATGTACTAGTTTATCATGAATGATTTTACTTGTAGTGATGTTTGCGTACTTTTGCTTTCTCGATGTAATTCTTGTATGTACATGCTTTTACGCGATAATAAAACTAATAAGACAAGATTTTTTCTCTATGCCGCGATATATAATGAAAATAGAACGTTGATTTAGTTCTTCTATTTCTAAATCAGTTAGCACGCTAAATCTATTAGGTAAAAAAAACTTGAAAGTCTTTGCAGACACATAAAATCCTTTCTCCAAATTTCGTTTTTAATCTTCGTAGTGAAATTACTTTAAATTTCTCATTTAGCGGTAGACTTGTTAGCGGCTTGGTAGTTGGAATTGAAATATGACCTAGCTGGTTAATCTTCTCCATGTTTTTTAAAAAAGAACTAATATATAAATGTAGCGTTAGCACTTGCATCACACATAGTAATAATAGGATATAAAAGGGTAAGTGTGCTAGCCTAGAGTTACGATGTTCGGAAGAAACCAAGTTTCAACCTATAGAGGTCAGACATTGCTGTAACTTTGAAATTATAAGATTAACCAGCATGAGGATTGAAGATAACAACTATTTATCATTAGACTAATGTTACGACGTTCGGAAGAAAACCAAGTTTCAACCTATAGATGTTAGACATTGCTGTATGAAATTATAAGATTAACCTCTTCTGTGGCATGAGGATTGAAGAGAATAACTATTTACCAATAGACTAAAGTTACGATGTTCGGAAGAAACCAAGTTTCAATCTATAGAGGGCAGACATTGCTGTAACTTTGAAATTATAAGATTAACCAACATGAGGATTGAAGATAACAACTATTTATCATTAGACTAATGTTACGACGTTCGGAAGAAACCAAGTTTGAACCTGTACAAGTCAGACATTGCTGTAAGTTTGAAATTATAAGATTAACATCTTCTATAGCATGCGGATAGAAGAGGGAAACTATTTACTAATAGACTAAAGTTACGATGTTCGGAAGAAACCAAGTTTCAACCCATAGAGGTCAGACATTTCTGTAATTTTGAATTTATAAGATTAACATCTTCTATAGCATGCGAATAGAAGAGGGAAACTATTTACCAATAGACTAAAGTTACGATGTTCGGAAGAAACCAAGTTTCTACCTATAGAGGTCAGACATGGCTGTAAGTTTGAAATTATAAGACTAACCTCTTCTACAGCATGTGGATTGAAGAGAATAACTATTTAGCAATAGACTAAAGTTATGATGTTCGCAAGAAACCAAGTTTCAACCTATAGAGGTCGGACATGGCTGTGAGGTTGAAATTATAAAATTAACCTCTTCTATAGCATGAGGATTGAAGAGAATAACTATTTATCAATAGACTAAAGTTATGATGTTCGGAAAAAAACAAGTTTCAACCTATAGAGGTCAGACATTGCTGTAAGTTTGAAATTATAAGATTAACATCTTCTATAGCATGCGGATAGAAGAGAGAAACTATTTACGAATAGACTAAAGTTACGGTGTTCGGAAGAAACCAAGTTTCAACCTATAGAGGTCAGACATGGCTGTGAGTTTGAAATGATAAGATTAACCTCTTCTATAGCATGAGGATTGAAGAGAACAACTATTTATCAATAGAGATTAGCTTAAAGTTACAATGTTCAGAAGAAACCAAGTTTCAACTTATAGAGGTCAGGCATTGCTGTATGTTTGAAATTATAAGATTAACCTCTACTACAGCATGTGGATTGAAGATAATAACTTTTTATCAATAGACTAAAGATATGATGTTCGGAAGAAACCAAGTTTCAACCTACAGAGGTCAGACATGGCTGTAAGTTTGTAATTATAAGATTAACCTCTTCTACAGCATGTGGATTGAAGAGAATAACTATTTATCATAGACTAAAGTTATGATGTTCAGAAGAAACCAAGTTTCAACGAATAGAGGTCGGACATGGCTGTGAGTTTGAAATTATAAGATTAACCTCTTCTATAGCATGAGGATTGAATAGAACAACTATTTATGAATAGACTTAAGTTGCTATGTTCGGAAGAAACCAAGTTTGAACTTTAGAGGTTAGACATGGCTGTAAGTTTGAAATTATAAGATTAACCTCTACTACAGCATGTAGATTGAAGAGAACAACTATATATCAATAGACTAAAGTTACGATGTTCGGAAGAAACCAAGTTTCAACCTATGGAAGTCAGACATACCTTAAAATATTCGCGCTGCAGACTGTTACCCGGATGAATAAAATGCGTGCCTTCAAGCCTATAACTCGAACGATAATATTCTAGTTGTACCTAAAAAAGAAAAGAAAATATATATGAATGTAGATGTTTATTACCTAGCGTAGAAGTTGCTTTGCAAACAGCAACTAACAGTTCAGGCTTACCTTAAGTTGAAGGCTGAAGAATAATATTCACAGCAGACAGTACTTAGACTGGGGATGTGCACGTAATAAACACACACAAAGAACTGTGAGCGCTTCACGCAGACAGCAGCGAGTAAATATGCTGCTTGTTACCAAGCGGATGTGAAAGTCGCTGACAACTGCAATACAGTTGGAACGAAATGTTTATGCAACAAGAGCTCTCCTGAGGGTCTTACGCTGAGTTCTGCAGGCCGACGTATTTAAGCCGGGATCGAACTTGCTGTTGATGCCGAGGTGTCAGAATTTAAGAGTTCTGAAGCGGATCGAGCCTTGGAAAGTTAGCGCGCGATCCTCGACCTCTGGACTTAAACGGGAGGGTACTAAGCTAAGCAAGAAGCCGACATTCGCGGTATTCCTTACCTGTAGGCACTTAAAGGTATTGAGGTAAGACTGCATCCGGCTAGATCATGTAATTACACGTTATGACGATCGCGCAGGTCCCTCGCCTAGCATTTGCTATTTTTACACCTTCCGACAGTAGGGGTTCGAACCCGCTATCTCCCGAAGTAGCGAGAATGATTGCGGGTACAAGGGTGTTGAGGGTGATTCATTTGTCGGATGGAGACGATCCTACTCTTGCATATTACATTCTCAGGTAGTTTCGAGGGCGTGCAAAAAGCCAGCATTAAGTAAGGGCATATAACGCTGTTGATGGGGACGTTAAACCTCGTGTAGGCTCCTTCGAAAATGATTGTGAGTACAAGATGTTGATGGTGATTCATCTGTCGGATGGAGGCGATAAGCTATGTGCAGGCTTCTTCGGTAGGAGTAGGCTATGTGCCGGCACCGAGTTTTACCCTCTCCCTACTATTGTATATTACATTCTTAGGCAGTTTCGAATAACCAGAGGGTGTGCAAAAAGCCAGCATTATGTAAGGGCTGTTGATGGGGACGTTAAACCTTGTGCAGGCTTCTCCGAAACTGATTGCGGGTACAAGATGTTGATGGCGATTCATCTGTCGGATGGAGGCGATAAGCTGTGTGCAGGCTTCTTCGGTAGGAGTAGGCTATGTGCCGGCACTGGGTTTTACCCTCTCCCTACTATTGTATATTACATTCTTAGGTAGTTTCGAACAACCAGAGTGTGTGAAAAAAGCCAGCATTAAGTAAGGGCTGTTGATGGGGGCGTTAAACCTTGTGCAGACTCCTTCGAAAATGATTGTGAGTACAAGATGTTGATGGTGATTCATCTGTCGGATGGAGGCGGTAAGCTATGTGCAGGCTTCATCGGTAGGAGTAGGCTATGTGCCGGCACTGGGTTTTACCCTCTCCCTACTGTTGTATATTACATTCTTAGGTAGTTTCGAGGGCGTGCAAAAGCCAGCATTAAGTAAGGGCTGTTGATGGGGACGTTAAACCTTGTGCAGACTCCTTCGAAAATGATTGTGAGTACAAGATGTTGATGGTGATGCATCTGTCGGATGGAGGCGATAAGCTATGTGCAGGCTTCATCGGTAGGAGTAGGCTATGTGCCGGCACTGGGTTTTACCCTCTCCTTACTGTTGTATATTACATTCTTAGGTAGTTTCGAGGGCGTGTAAAAAGCCAGCATTAAGTAAGGGCTGTTGATGGGGACGTTAAACCTTGTGCAGACTACTTCGAAAATGATTGTGAGTACAAGATGTTGATGGCGATTCATCTGTCGGATGGAGGAGATAAGCTGTGTGAAGGCTTCATCGGTAGGAGTAGGCTATGTGCCGGCACTGGGTTTTACCCTCTCCCTACTGTTGTATATTACATTCTTAGGTAGTTTTGAGGGCGTGCAAAAAGCCAGCATTAAGTAAGAGCTGTTGATGGAGACGTTAAACCTTGTGCAGACTCCTTCGAAAATGATTGTGAGTATAAGATGTTGATGGTGATTCATCTGTCGGATGGAGGTGATAAGCTGTGTGCAGGCTTCTTCGGTAGGAGTAGGCTATGTGCCGGCACCGAGTTTTACCCTCTCACTACTATTGTATATTACATTCTTAGGTAGTTTCGAGGGCGTGCAAAAAGCCAGCATTAAGTAAGGGCTGTTGATGGGGACGTTAAACCTTGTGCAGGCTCCTTCGAAAATGATTGTGTGTACAAGATATTGATGGCGATCCATCTGCCGGATGGAGGCGATAAGCTATGTGCAGGCTTCATCGGTAGGAGTAGGCTATGTGCCGGCACCGAATTTTACCCTCTCCTTACTGTTGTATATTACATTCTTAGGCAGTTTCGAACAACCAGAGGGTGTGCAAAAAGCCAGCATTAAGTAAGGGCTGTTGATGGGGGCGTTAAACCTTGTGCAGACTCCTTCGAAAATGATTGTGAGTACAAGATGTTGATGGTGATTCATCTGTCGGATGGAGCCGATAAGCTGTATGCAGGCTTCATCGGTAGGAGAAGGCTATGTACCGGCACCGTGCAGGCTCTTTCGATAGGGGCAGGCTATGTGCTAGTACTGGGTTTTAACCTCTCCGTACAATCATTATATTTTATGTTAGGAACTTACACCAGCTAAATGCTACACGGCTAAGAAAATGTTCCGTGAGTTACAAGTAGCTTATCAGCACGCAGTGTCCTCGTTCAAAGTTACTACACCCGGAAGCCGAGTGTACAATTTCAGTCAACGCATGCATTCCTCACTTCGCTCTGACTGACTGCGCCGATACAACTTCAAAGACAGTGTTCTATACGGTGGAACAAAAAAATGTAACCCGGTGTGAGCACATAGCCTGCTACTAAAGCTTAACACATAAATGTTTGGAGCTCCTTTTTACAGCTAGATGAGGTTCCTAACGTAACAGGGCCGGGATTAAAATATGCTTTACTGCCGAGTGCCCCTTCCTAACATGAGATTTTAAATCGCAAGAACCTGTTTTACGGCCGGTTGCCCTTCCTGACGCTGAAAGAGAGGGTTTAGCTAGTTACCCTTCCTGATGTAACAAGACTAGGATTTATTTTTAGACTGCACTTGGCTAGAAATAGCTACACGAAATTATTATATATAAAGAGAATTGCCGGCTCCTACAGTTTGGTTTAGTGTGCTTGCGTCTCACCCGGCAGTCTCGGGTTCGATTCTCTTAGAACGAAGGTGCACCCCAAACACATCATTCAATGTTCTGATCATATGTTGTATCGAGTAGAGTGTTCGATTATATTCTTAATCACTTATTTTGTAATATAATCTTCAAGTATTCGATCAAGCTATACCTTAACAAAGCAGGGAAAAGGAGGTAAACACAATCGCTATCTTACGCAAGCCGTTCAGAACTGTAGTCTTTTCTTCTCCTAGAACAAAGGTATTCCTTGACATGTTCTTTTAAATTGTCCGCCAAAACGAAGAGTACGTCACGGTGCTCTCAGATTGCGGATGTGGAATTTGCCGCCACCACATGTCAAAGAATAAAGATGCCAACACAAAGATGGCGGATGACAGCTAACGAAATTACCAGCATGATGGTAGCACGGTGCTCTGTTGATTAAAGATGGCGGATGACAGCTGACGAAATTGCCCGAATGAGGGCAGCACGGTGCTCTGTTCATTAAAGTTGGCGGATGACAGCTAACGAAATTGTCCGCATGATATCAGCACGGTGATCTGTTGATTAAAGATGGGGGATGACAGCTCTCACAAAAGCATGTTGCTTTGTTTCCAAACAAGAGCACGCGGAATTTGCCACAGCCACATTTCAAAGGTATCTAGCTAAAGAGGGCAGCACGGTGCTCTGTTCATTAAAGATGGCGGATGACAGCTAACGAAATTGCCCGCACGATAGCAGCACGGTGCTCTGTTGATTAAAGATGGGGGATGACAGCTCTCACAAAAGCATGTTGCTTTGTTTCCAAACAAGAGCACGCGGAATTTGCCACAGCCACATTTCAAAGGTATCTAGCTAAAGAGGGCAGCACTGTGCTCTGTTGATTAAAGATGGCGGATGACGCCTGTCAAAAACGCGCGTGGGTTTGTTTCCAAATAAGAGCATGTAGAATTTTTCAAATTGCCGCCACCAAAAAGAGGGTACCACGGTGCTCAAAGATGGCTGCTGTCACGTAGAATTGCCTGCCACCACATTTCAATGGTATCTAGCTAAAGAGGGTAGCACGGTGCTCAAAGATGGCTGCTGTCAAAAAGCATTTTTCAAATTATTCGCCAACACACTTCAAAGGTAAGTAGCTAAACAGGGCAGCACGGTGCTCTCTGGATTAAAGATGGCGGATGATAGCTGTCAAAAAAGCGCATAGGTTTGTTTCCAACCAAGAGAATGTAGATTTTTTCAAATTGCCGCCACCACATTTCAACTAAAGAGTGCAGCACTGAGGTTTGTGATGCAAGATGGCGGATGACAGCTGCCAGAAAAAAGCACGTGGATTTGTAAAGCACGTGGAATTTGCCGCCACCACAAAGAGGGCAGCGCTGTGCTCAAAGATGACTGCTGTCACGTGGAATTGTCCGCCACCACAGGTATCTAGCTAAAGAGGGCAGCACGGTGCTCAAAGGCGGCTGCTGTCAAAAAGAATTTTTCAAATTATCCGCCAACACATTTCAAAGGTAAGTAGCTAAAGAGGGCAGCATTGTGTTCTATAGATTAAAGATGGTGGATGACAGCTGTCAGAAAAGCACGTGGATTTGTTTATCTTGCGCTAGTGAGGTTAAGTTGGTAGCACTAAGGCTTAGGTCCGCCAAGATGGCAGCACTATCGATGACAGGTGACGAATTTACATATACTACGATAAAGAGGGCAGCACGGTGCTCTCTGGATTAAAGATGGCGGATGACAGCTGTCAAAAAGCACGTGGATTTGTTTACAAATTCAAATCTCGCCCTAGTGAGGTTCAGTTGGTACCACTAAGGTTTAGGCCCGTCAGATGGCAGTACTGAGGTTTGCGATACGTTGCTGTCTGTCAAAAAGCACGTGGCTGTCAAAAACACGTGGATTTGTTTATCTCGCGCTAGTTAGGTTAAGTTGGTGCTACTGAGGTTTAGTCCCGTCAAGATGGCAGCACTGAGGTTAGCGATGCGTTGTTGTCTGTCAAAAAGCACGTGGCTTTGTTTACAAATTCAAATCTCGCGCTAGTTAGGTTAAGTTGGTACCACTGAGGTTTAGGCTCGTTAAGATAGCAGCAGTGAGGTTAGCGATGCGTTGTTGTCGATGACAGCTGTCGAAAAGCACGTGGCATTGTTTACAAATTCAAATCTCGCGCCAAAATACATATTTCCCGCCAAAATTCAAATTTCCCGCGGGAGGAGTCGGAGGCCGCCGAACTGTCCTATTATACTACTTTTGAGAACAAAATAGAATATTTAGATGGATGATTAACCATGAGAGAGTGGCATGCGTCCAGTTGAGGTGAATTATTATGTTGTTATAATACACTAACTGACAGAGCAAATGCAACACCAAGAAGGAGTGGTTCGAAAGGGATGAAAGTTGGGGAAAAACAGAGACGGCACGGACGAATAATTGATGTTTATTTCAAACCGATATGCAGGTTACACAATGCGCACGGCATCGACTCAGTAGGATGTAGGACCACCGCGAGCGGCGATGCACGCAGAAACACGTCGAGGTACAGAGTCAATAAGAGTGCGGATGGTGTCCTGAGGGATGGTTCTCCATTCTCTGTCAACCATTTGCCACAGTTGGTCGTCCGTACGAGGCTGGGGCAGAGTTTGCAAACGGCGTCCAATGAGATCCCACACGTGTTCGATTGGTGAGAGATCCGGAGAGTACGCTGGCCACGGAAGCATCTGTACACCTCGTAGAGCCTGTTGGGAAATGCGAGCAGTGTGTGGGCGGGCATTATCCTGCTGAAACAGAGCATTGGGCAACCCCTGAAGGTACGGGAGTGCCACCGGCCGCAGCACATGCTGCACGTAGCGGTGGGCATTTAACGTGCCTTGAATACGCACTAGAGGTGACGTGGAATCATACGCGATAGCGCCCCAAACCATGATGCCGCGTTGTCTAGCGGTAGGGCGCTCCACAGTTACTGCCGGATTTGACCTTTCTCCACGCCGACGTCTCACTCGTCTGCGGTGACTACCACTGACAATTGTTCTGGTCGATATTGGAACAGCCAGGGTGTCTTGCACATGCTGAAGTATGGCGGTTGACGTGGCGTGCGGGGCTGCCACCGCTTGGCGGCGGATGCGCCGATCCTCGCGTGCTGACGTCACTCGGGTGTGCCTGGACCCCTCGTACGTGCCACATGTCCCTGCGCCAACCATCTTCGCCACAGGCGCTGCACCGTGGACACATCCCTATGGGTATCGGCTGCGATTTGACGAAGCGACCAACCTGCCCTTCTCAGCCCGATCACCATACCCCTCGTAAAGTCGTCCGTCTGCTGGAAATGCCTCCGTTGACGGCGGCCTGGCATTCTTAGCTATATACGTGTCCTGTGGCACACGACAACATGTTCTACAATGACTGTCGGCTGAGAAATCATGGTACGAAGTGGGCCATTCGCCAACGCCGTGTCCCATTTATCGTTCGCTACGTGCGCAGCACAGCGGCGCATTTCACATCATAAGCATACCTCCACACTTTTTGATAGTAAATATCTTTTTAACAAAATGGCATATCATTGCGATTCTTGCACAGTAGCGTAGTCCATTGTGTTCTCAACAGATGATGATCACGTGAATGGGGAAGCAATCTTGGCGCTCGTTTCCCAGCAGATGGCAATGCAGCAATAAATGAAGTAAGATTGTCGTTTTAACAACGCAAGGCTGGAAGTACGAAAACATGATGGTGGTGTAGTGGCAATGACGTAATGTGTACGGAACTGGCCACCAACACGTACAGCAATTTATCGTATTCGGGATAAATTTGAAGCCGACGGTACTGTTCAGGATGTGCATACGAAAAGGTCTGGCTGACCAAAAGTCAACAAATCCAGCTTCCGGCGCTGCTGTGTTGCAACATTTTGCCAGGTCACCTCAAAAATCTGTGAAGCATGGTACACGTGAAAGCGGGGTAAGCCGATTAACCGTACGGTGAATTCTGAAGGCTGTAAAGTGGAAATCGTACATTCCAAGATATTTGCACACTATGAACGTGGACGACCTGGATCGAACGATGGAGGTCTGCGAGTGGTTTGAAGGCATGCTCCGCGAGGATGAACGGTTTGCAGGGATGATTGTCTGGTCAGACGAGCCGCAATTCAAACTGATCGCTACTGCAAAACACCACAACTGCGTGTATTGCACTCCTGAAAATCCTCACGTTCACGTCGACAACAAGTTAATCTACTTGGTGTTAATGTGCGATATGGTCTGTCATCGCGCGGTTTGATTGGCCTGTTCTTCTTTCACGGTACCGTAACTGGTGAGGTGTATCTTCATATGCTACGAAAACCAATTTTGCCTGCCTTCCAAGAGGTGTTTGGAAATTAAAGATATTACCTACAACAAGATGACGCTCCGCCTCACTATCACAAAGATGTCAGAGCCTACTTTGGTGTGTTGAGTACTCACCACGGCCTTCGGATCTTACACCTCTTGACTTCTACGTATGGTAGGTGTTGAAAAATGGAATTCATCGACAGAATCCAGCTACACTGAACGAGCTACGAGAAGCCATCGAGCCGTCGTGTTTGGCTATCACACCGACAAAGCTGACAGCCGTAGTTCGCTCAGCAGTTCAGCGGCAACGACTTTTTTCTCTGGTAATGGAGATCACTTTGAACGCGCAAAATATAATTTCCTCCATGCAAGGATTGTAAGGTGTGTCATTTTGTTCATTAATATTGGCTATCAAAGAGTGCCTACATTCTTCTGGACCCCTCACTCTGAAAAGATTTGCTCAAAGTCTTTGAAATACATAGGGGAGTTAATCATTTAAGAAAACTTGTGGCTGGTAACAGATTTCATTACTTTATAAGAATAAATTCATGGACGAGACTTTTCCTAAAACATGGTTATGTTTAAGATTAACATTATTAATTTGAAATACTTTGAATCAATAACAGCTCCATCAATTCAGTAGAGCGGATGTGTTCACTTTTCATGCCCCTTTTTAACAGAGACTGTCATGTGTTTGCTCACATTCATTTTTGAAACTGTAGTTTCTTAAACCAAGCACATTAACACAGTACCTGTTCATTTCCTTGCCTGTAATGTGTGTGAAATTAGAAACTGCTCTAGATTTCTAACAGTCAAACTTTGATATTCAGCTGATTGCGAATCCGTTTGCTTGTTTTCTTTGCAACTCTCTTAGCAATTTCATTCCCTTTTATCGGCAATGTTCTGTGACTACTTTGGCATGTTTTTTATTCCAACAAGTTGATTTTCTCACTTAAATTATTGTTGCCTTTGAGAGTTATACGAGGTATTGTGCTGAGGTTATGTGGCCTCCCTCGACTTTCTTTGTTTCTTTGTAGGATTTAATTGGCTTTTGAATACATAGGGCGGTCGGCAACAAAGTGAACCAGGTGCATGAGCATTATAGTATTTGCCACACTGATAAATAATTCCAAATTCCTCACCGTTATCAATTTAGCAGCTGCCAAAATTTGCGAATCAATCACCTCATGGGCAAATTCCAGAGCCATCTACTGTTAAAGCCGGAAAGTACGCTTGGCAACGCTGTATCTATCTGTCAAGCGGAGGACGAGAGAAAAGTGAGCGTGTCCGATTTTGAATGAACTCACCCATATTTACTACATTTAGACCAACACGATGATTATGATACATGCACACTCTTCATGAAATGATACTAAGAAATATACACATCAGTAAATGCATTCACGGAAGTTAGAAATACACATTTTACATGAATGAAAACAAAACACTTTAAGAACAGTACTCACAAGCTCAATTCTTTTGGAGCGATGACAGCTTCCTCCGCTTAGTGTTTTTATCCTCACTGTTGACATAGCTCGTGTTCTTCATCTGCTTTCAGCACTTATTTAACAAGACATAGGAAAATGTAGACAATAAACAAGCTATCGCACCATTATTGTCACGCCCCCAATGACGGCGTTCAAACCAGAACTGTTAATTGTCATCTATTCCTAAAGCAGCTCAGGATAGACAGAACATAAATTCTTTACAATTTTCACAATCCAGGTAGTCTTCATATACCACTGTTCTGCAGATACATACAGCACAATGTGATGGCACCACTAACCCACATCGGAAGTTCTTCAAAACAGGGATCACTTGTTTCATTACTCTGCAGGAGACCTAAACAAGTATCACAGCTTATCCTTCTGGATATTGCCCTTAGTGCGTACCCAGAAATGTAAGGCATATTACCCCTGACATCTCAAAATGCCCACCAAAACATTCACGTGATAAAAGTGAGTCTAAGATGTTTATTACATCCATATTAAGACCAGTAACATCTGTCTTGATGGAATCAGATATTTTTAATTGACTACAGCCAAACCTCACTTTTCCATTCCATGATCACCACCGCAACACTAGAACACCCTTAACCTAATTTTCATCTCGCCTTCTAGGACCTGAGGAGTAGTAACTTTGTAGTTACAACCAATAAGCTATAATTACTGACTATACCTTCTTTCTAAGTTATCAATTTGAAACTTTCATGGCTGTAAATAATTTGCTTTCGCAGTTCCAAACGAAACTTTTTGAGTTGGGCCTAACTCGTCTTCCTTTTAGTGAAATAATAATAATAATAATAATAATAATAATAATAATAATAATAATAATAATAATAATAATAATAATAATAATAATAATAATAATGTTATTTGCTGTACGTCCCACTAACAACGTGTATGGTTTGTGGAGACGCCGAGGTGCCAGAATTTAGTCCCTCGGGAGTAATTTTTACGTGCCAGAAAATGAAAAGAATGCCACCAGACACATGAACAAAACCTTAAATAAAAATAATAACCAATCATAATAATCGTAATAATAATAATAATATTAATAATAGTGATTATAATAAAAATAACAATGAGGCAGGATAAACACTGTCGCCTGGCACAAGATCAAACCTTATTGGTGGTCTGTTGGCTATGGCAGAAGGCAGTATGATAGTATTATAATAAGAAACTAAAGTACTAACATATTGCTGTGTAAAGTACAATAGTGTCACCATACGGCATTTGTAATTTAATCAAACTGCATATCACTTCCGGCCTTGCTCGAACTCAGCGCAATCCTTTCTGAACACTGATCTCTCTGTTGCTCTACTCAGGTTGCAAACCCAGCTTTCGTGTTACATCCACTGTCGTGCCGGTGTGCAATTATTCTCCTTACGTGTCATTAGTATTTTCCACAGTTAAATTCTATTATCTCACTACACTTATTTTCTTTTAAAATTTCAGACAACTCTCCACATTGAATGAAACCATCTCACTTGTCATTCCATACATTACCAACCAAACATCACTATCTCCCTATTCATTCGCCAGCCTTAACTCACCACAAATTTTTACATCCACTCTACTACCTTATAGCATCCATCTCCACGCATTAAATTGATCACGAAACCTCGTGATTATTTACTAAGTCACCACACATGCCATCGGTACTTTGAATCACAATCATCCTGCAACCACTTGTATTCACCAGCCAAAATATCTCAACTATAGTCACACAAGCCTCTCACCATATTAAATTATGCCACTACATTTTACAAATAACACACTAACTCCACTATTCTCATATGCTTAAACAATTTACTTACTGCTGCTATTTGTCTTTTTTTTTCTTCTTGTCACTACGCCTTCGTCCAATTTACTCGTCTTACCCCATATCTCTTATAGGCTCAAGATTCTCCCTTTCACTCCCTGTATCTTCTTTTCTTCTCTCACTCTGGCTTCCGTCCTCAGCTCCATAACTCTTGCCCTGGACTCCCTCCTCATCTCAATTACTGCTTCCGTTGCTTCTTCTAGGATCGATTCGAAGATAGCATGCGCGTCCTTTTCTGTACTGCTAATTCCTTCTTGCTGCAAGCTCTGTACCCATGCCCTATTTTCCTTGGTTTCTTCTTTATCCCCCTGCCGGTCTTCACCAACTGTAATGTCTCTAACTTGCCTTTCAGTCGACTCTCCGAACTCTTCCGATCTCGCCGCCATACGAAGATCACACGGCTCATTATTTCCATTTGATCTTTCTTTTTCACCATGTCCGTCTTCTCCACCGCTGCTTTCTATTGCCTGTCTTTCCTCCACTCTTTTCCCTATCACTGAATCCTGCTTCAGCCCATTCTCTAATGCTCGTAATTTCGTCACATTCCAAAATCTGACCCCTATACCATTAGTTACCACTAATTGCTGCCCCCTAATGTGTGCTCTTAATCCTTGAATTTTTTACCTTACTAAATGTTTTTTTAGGATTTTCAGATTCTTGTTCCCTTCTCTACCCATGTCCCTCTTAATCCAGATTTTTCTCTCTGTAGGTTCCCGCGTTTCTTATCACTATTTCAGCCATCAAAGTGGATATTAACTTCATTTTATAGGCCTGTTTCCATGCGCAGCACCTACCCTTGCCACGTCATCTATATATACTTCGCTGTAGTTAATTTTCATTTTGTTCTGGATGACGTCCACAACTTTATAAATTGTCCCCACTTTGTCCTCTCCCTTTTCTTCCGGTATCCCATATACAAATAAGCACTTCTTCCTCTGTTCCTGACTATAGCGTTCTAATTCAGTCTTCAGCTTCAACATCTACTCTTCCATATTTCTTTATTTTCTCTTTGAGTAATACAATTTCTCCCTCGTTCTTCCCCACTTTGTCATAGTTTCGTCTTCTTTTTTCTGGATCCATTGTCTCATAATTTCGAACTCATTCACTTGCTCCTGTATCATAGTTTTAATCTGTTCAAACGGGCAAACTTCTTCCCTTACTACTCTCTTTATGACTTCCACGTCTTCTCAGCTCATGTTGCCACTGGAAGTCGGCCCGGGGTTAATTTCCACGCCTCCTATGACTAACAGAACCATAACCACCGCTGCCACCAACATCCAGTCACCCTTCATTCCTAGCTCCACTTTACCTTCTTCTCTTTTGGCTGTATTTTTCTTCCATCTTCCCTGCCATCTTCCAATAATTATCCGATACTGCTCCACACCAATCATCTTCCTCTTCACTTTCCACTTCCCTCCTGCACCCACCGCTCACACTCCACCACCGTTATACCTGCACACTAGGCTCAGCATATCCGCACCCGTTACTGACTTAGGTTAGATTGAAATGGGCTTTAGGAGATGGTGTTGTACCGTTTCATCGGCCTGATAACGAGATAAACGAGGTCATACGGCATTTGAAGTTGCCATGCACGCAAGAAGATCCACTTGGTTGGGCTATACATTTAAAAAATCTACGGACATAATGAATCAAAAGCCGTGGTTATCATAATAATAAAATACGGGCACAGAAAGTCAAAGAAGCCGTAATACATCCAAATAATACAAATTTGGCAATGCACATAGGTCATGGTCCCGGAGTTGAATATACGGACCGGTAGAACCGTGCGGCCGTGACGAGAAAAAAATAGAATGCTTTTGGTATTGTTAAAAGATGACAGGTGAACAATAAAAAAAATTGCCGTGCACATTAGAAATAACTACAAATTACATTACTGAAATAAGTCGGTCCAAATACCGAGCAAATAATTTATACAAACAAAATATTAAATCTTGGCCTGATCTACATCGTTAATTATAGGCAACGCCGCCAAGTGAATATGCCGATTTCCCCGAGGGGAATTTCGATTACGACCGTCCATAAGCTATGCTTCGACAAGATAAATTCACGCCAGTTTCATTCCATAATACACCTATTTACATATGCAAAATTATTAATTATGCTAAGGGAAAATCCAGGGATCCTAACTTATATATTACACAGATTCTACTGACAGATCCGATCTGTCGCAAACAACCAGCCTGAAGCTGCATACCACCAGAGAAAATTAGCTCCGGGCTAAATTTAACAAACAAATATTAATTCGTCAAGACACAACACACTGACAGCAAACACGACAAGGCACTCCCATACAAGGTACATAAATAAACAAACACAACTCCTGTAAAATAACAGCACAATCACAATATAAAGAAAATATATACATGCAGTCAGAGCATTTCCTCATCTTCAGGTCACAAGTGGCCCGCCGGGCTGTCAGGTCATCCCCCTTGGACAAGTGGAAACTTTCCCTTTTCATAGGACCGGAACACAGCTGGAACGCGATTCATACTACCTCGCAAAGGACTCCAGGCAATCGGGGTGCAGCTTACACTTGGCGGAGTGCAAGTAATTGCTTCCTTCACGGCTATCCCAGCCAGACTTGCTCACACAACAAAAGAAGGTTTCCCTCTTAAATACTGCTGCCTCATTACGTAAACTAATTATTTCTCCCGTTTATAAAATCTTCTATGACAACGGAAACATCTCTTCTTCATCTTTCAATGCATATACCGCAAAACTCGCTCTCAAGGAAGACGTCCCACATGGCCTTCCGTCTTAGCGGCTCGGGAGTTCGATTCTCGACTCTGTCTCTTTACTCTGCGGGCATATCCAAGCCCATCCTTGTATAAAGCAGCTTTCCCTACTAACATTCCTTCATTGCCATGTTCACAGGCATTCAAGTCCTTATCTGACTTCCGCATCTTTTATCAGGCGATCGCAGCCTTTCTCAACCCTCGCATTATTTTCCACCCCGATCTCCTGTCGTCTCTGCTCATTAAACGAATCTAACTACCCCACGACGATGTCGTGGCGTTCCTGTGGCAGCGAATATATACCTGAAATCGCGCACAAATAAAATCGAAGAGGCCTACACTGGTCTTTACTGATAACTAACCCCCAATAAGAAAGTGGCCTGGCCTCGATGATGAAACTACCTTCCTGCCTTACACTTAACACATGCACCTTAGAATGCTCTGAAAGATAAAATAAATTCATACACACACACTCCTAACTTTACCTATTTACAACCCTTATTCCCATAACTAAACTAACCATGAATCAAAGCACAAATGAGGGCATTAGCATGCATTCTGCCCTGGATCTCCCACTGTTTAATTGACAAATAAAGACTCAGCTCTAGCAAGCTGATATATACCGTTAATAATACACTCGAACTGAATGAAACTGAGCTGACCTCAAATGTTACCCACATGCTTAAAAATCTGACATATCCACTTAACTTTGTTGTCTTCAGCCCTCACACCATCTGCACAACTGCTGCGTCAGGAGATTACTCAGCCAACATACAACCTTTGATGGAGTCACAACATATATGAATAACACTTGTGGCTTCCATGATTGTCCTTGCAGATAACACTTCTACAATGAATGGAAAGGAAGTTAACACCGCACTTGCTCAATTGCAAACGCGCACACAAGTTAAGCAGATATTGCTTAGCACATTTAAATGGATATAAATAATTCTTTGATCAGAATCGAAGTATCATGGAATACGCCCCGGATCAGTCCGTATGCAAGAACAATTACGGTACGATCGCACACGTTTTCCCCGCGTTCACGAAACAGACCCGAAATGTTGGCGTGTACCACAGCTAGTCAGTTCACGCGATCTTACCGGTATGCACAGCTATCGTCCTTTTGGTCTAGCGCGCTCACAAATGCGTGGTACCTACCGCACTCGGCGTAAGAGCGAAGTGTCACACGTGTAGCGGTAAATGTACATATACGGACTTGTAACTCCCGTATTTATTAAATGTAAATCACACCAGGGCGATACATTTTAATATAGTCTTGGTACGCTTCTATGTGCATGACATTCATATTGCAGTCATAAATAAATAACGTCACTGTAGCACTTTGATATCGGACAAAGAAAAATGGCGTGGAGGCTACCTTCTGTACCACGGACAACTCACCAAAGACGCCGCTTACCAAAGCCACTGTTGGTTTTATCACCCACCCGTGTCGTTCAAAGGATTGGGTGGCTCTGTTGCCTATGGCTCGAGGTTTCAACCGCTTTCTCAAGACGAAGCCCACAACCGTTAGAGCCTAGCCACAAAAATATATAGGTTGAAATCAGGCGATAAGTGAACAGATAAAGAGGTGTAACTTCAATTATTACTCACAAGACGTATCGAAACCGTGGAGCACGGGCTATTTACCAGATGTCTCCCATATTTCTAGCAGGTCGGCACTGTGATGATCGAAGTTAGCAATCCCGCGCGATTCTCTTGGAACCAACCCATGTGCGTAGGACTCGCTTTCACAGCTCGCGATTGGCTCCCTTCAAACTCACCACGCGTTAGGTGACGCCGCGACACACCCGCAGCCTCGTTCAAACTTTCAAACCACAGGCCGATTCAAACCTGGCTACCGGCCGCCCTTCCAGGGTGCGGCCTAGAACAAAACCGTTCGCTTGCCACCTCGCAAACAAAGTCTTTCAAATATAACGCCTCCACAGTGTTGCGCAGTAGGAATATAGAAGTCCCTGGGGCGGTATGATATGTTTCAGTACTGACCATAAAGCTTTGGAATTCGGTCTTAAGGTAGCAATGCTAAGTGAAAGGATTACAAGATGGATTCTATTTGCTCAACAGTTTAACATCAAAATTGAACATTGTAGCGGAAAAGATAATATCCTCGCTGACGCATTAAGTAGAAACCCTGTGGTAAAGGAAGAGACTATATATCAAATTGAATTAGTAAGGCAATACGAAGAATTTTTGGAGAAATTAAGTGATATAGCGGCATGGCAAAGATCAGATGAGGAGTTAATGCTAGAAATTGCAAAGATAGAACAGAATGATTCTTAGGGCAAGAGGCAACCAAGTAGAAATAGCAAATACACAGTGGAGCATGGCATATTGATGAAATATATCAGTAAGGACTTAAATAGGACGAGAATAGTGGTACCCAGATCTTTGCAAAAAGGGATAATTTAGTACGCCCATAGAATAATTGGACATGGGGATATGGAGAAGGTGGTAAGAACAATAATGGAGAGGTTCACGTGGACAGGAATGAGACGAACCATCAAAGATGTGATCAAGACGTGTGATACATGTCAAAGGAAAAAAATATAGCTCTTTCCTAACCAAGCAAGAACCGATTGCTATATTACCAACGGCCCCTCGTAAGATCTTTGCGATAAATATTTATGGAAAATTACCACCGGCTACTAAAGGGTATAAATACATAGTTGTTACGATGGACGTCTTTTCGAAATTCACAGTATTGCAGCCTATACAGAGAGCCACAACAAGACAAGTACTGAAAGCTATAAATAGAAATGTAATACCTAGGATGGGAAAATCAAAGAAGATCTTGACTGATAGAGGAACTCAGTTTACGTCGATGGAATTCCAAGAAGCAATGCAAGTTTTGGCAATCAAATATGTATATTGTTCTGTAAGGCACCCGTCGGCTAATCCAGAGAACGATGCATGAGAGAGATCTCAAAATATTGCAGAATATACTGTTCCCGAAACCATTGGAGATGGATTGAAGTAATAAATATAACTGAGGCATGTATAAACAACACCATCCACGAATCAACTAGCTAGATACCGAGACTCGTACATTTGAATGAACGACCAGCTCGACCATGGGATGACGTCATAGGAAAGAATGAAGAACCAAAACCTAGCTGTACGGAGATCAATCAGGTGGTAAGCGCCAAACTGAGAGAACAAGCATACAAAGGACGAAGAAGAGTCCGAAACAAGAAATTCCAACCACCATTCCGGGTTAATGATTTAGTAATGATAAGAAAAGCACCAATTTCTAACGTTTCGGAGCGGATATTCACCAAATTCGTTCATTTATATCATGGTCCATATTTGGTAAAGAAGGTGTTTGAAAATAACGCATATATGATTGAAAATTTAGACGGAACATACAAGAACATATACACCGCCGCTAACATGAAACGGTATTATGAAGAAGATCGAGAATAAAGCATTAGCCAAAATCCAAAAATATACGGGCGGACAAGCGAAATCAGGCCAATGAAAAAGCTACATTAATATAAAGCAACACTACTGAAATAAATATACTGCGAGCAGCATATTCATTTGCCCGTGGTAGAAGGATAAAATGTACCGTTTCATCGGCATGATAACGAGATAAACGAGGTCATGCGGCATTTGAAGTTGCCATGCACGCGAGAAGATCGACTTGGTTGGGCTATACATTTAAAAAAATATACGGACATAATGAATCAAACGAGCCGTGGTTATCATAATAATAAAATACGGGCACAGAAAGTCAAAGAAGCCGTAATACATCGAAAAAATACTAATTTGGCAATGCACATAGGTCATGGTCCCGGAGTTGAATATACAGACCGGTAGAATCCGTGCGGCCGTGACGAGAAAAATATAGAATACTTTTGGGATTGTTAAAAGATAGACAGGTGAACAATAAGTCATATATAGGAGAAAGAAGAATAAGCTGAAGAATCACTACATCAAGCGGATTTTAAAATATTACGCCAATATCTAGCGTAATTCCGAAATGATCAAGTAATTAGAATCAAGAAAGGAGAAAAATAAAAACCTCGTCGGTAGCCGAGACTCAAACTGAAACATCGCGCAGTGTATTAGACGAAATAAGTGTTCAGATATACTGAAAATAGTGACGACAGTAAAATTTACAGCCGACTAGATTACACCATTAAAATCTTGTTACCAAAATCTATTATAGAAATTCTGATTGAATTACCTGTAGAAAGAGCTACAAATTAGATTCTGCTTAATATTATAACCTTCCAATGTATGTCAGGATGAGATTGGTGAACACATTGGAAGTTTATGTTGAGAAATAACGTCAATGAAATCTTATGTTCGGTTATAACACCTCCAGGTGAATTTGAGTTCAGTTGACTTGTCTAATTATGTGAACGGCATCGCTGAATTGAAGATAGCGGCGGATTGATAACAAGCTCTAAACCCCGTGGTGCCTTGGAAATATTGGTAGACGATTAAACATCGTGGAAGATAGGGCAGGATTAAATGACCACATTCCTCAAGTATAGTTATTGAAATGCGTATGAAACGGCAGAATATCAATGACAGAATGTTACTGAGGGCCATGAAATGTGTGAATAATAAGTTTTGAGGCCATACCTTGTACATCTAGTCTCGCACGATTCGACGATCGAGATGAATAAATGAAACGGTCGATTACTAACATAAATACGAGGCGGCAATTATTAAATAAGTTCCTTTGCTAGTTCAGCTGATTTATATGAGATCATTACGCATTATGTGTCAAATGTTTCCAATTATTGTCAAGAACATATGGGAGCTGGAAGCAGAGAAGAATTCTAAAAGCAAACCGTCTGCGATTATTATGTTGTTGTAGAATTGTTTTTGTCTCTGAGGAAGCTGATTTTCAATCTGTATCTCAGAAGGATCGGAAGCAAAAATTCGTAGCGAAAAGATTGTGTTAAAGAGATATATTAGCGTGATATTGGCATATTATAAACACTTATTATATTGTAAAACAAGATATCTTGTTATTGAAAGTGCAAAGGCAAGTGTATCAATTGAACTGTAAAATTGTATCAGGCTATATAACTCTGTCCTAATTGATATCTCTGAGTTTCAGGTAACATGGAACCGTCAGTTATTGGTTATACATATGAGATGACTGCACGTATTAACATGAGCAACTAAAAATAGAGGGACCTCGAAGGATCTGGCCAGGAATGTGATGGACGTTAATGAATAATAGTTATGATTGAGAGTTGAACACGGAAGGTGACACTGTCGTGGAGCAACAACCCAGGATGAGTACTTGAATATCTTTTAAATGTTCCGCTACGTAGTTGCTTATTTTAGATGTAGAGTAGTATTTATTTTAATGTCGATTTAAGACATGTTCAATTTTCAACTTGAAGGCGACCGTTATTTGTTTATCATTGCGTTGTATTAATTATGATCGTTGCGTCCAGTGCAGTGAGTCAATCTACGTTGTGTTAATATGCGATGGGTCGTGTAAGTTTTTTTTAATATCTGCTAGCAAGGTTTTTACGGAATGGTTTTTTCGGCATCGATGTTATTGGTACCGTAATGGTGTTATGGTAATGAGCATTAACCTAACTCATGGCTCAAAATACCCCGGAGGAGCTTAGTATTTGCGACGTGCGATTCTGTGGTCTTCAAATATTATGTGCTTGTGCAGAAATGCGGTGTTTGATAATGGAAGTGTGATATTCTTGTGGTGATATGGTGTTAATGCGGCAACGTATTTAGTAGTTTGACGTAATTGCCTGAATAGATTATTCCTAAGTATTGTGAATTCACTGTGCATGAAGATTTGTGCGACGTGACAAGGTGTTTGATACGGTAGGATCTTTGAAAATATGTATGTGGATAGTGAGATGTGGATGGTTATAGACGTGTCATTAGGATTGCGTATTTTATGATGATGTAATGTGAAGGTCCTGATGATGGCATTGGCGTTAGGAATTGTGTTGGTCATGCGTGAATTTTGATGTTGTTGTGATGAATGATTTATTTAGGCACGAGGCCGTATTTTAGAGTAATGTTATAGGATTTTGCACTCACGAACACTAATAGATGGTCGTCACATTTATCCTATTTAAACACAAGATTTCGTCGCCATAAGACCTATCTGTGTCGGTGCGACGTAAAGCAACTAGCAAAAAAAAAAAAAAAAAAAAAAGAAACACAAGATTGACCAGAGCGCACGGTATTAAGGGGATGTTTAGGATCTTCAAAAATAAACGGTAACGTAAAGATACTGGATCATGTCGTAAAGGGAATACGATCTCCTATGGTAAGTAAATCGTTTCTTTGCTAGTTGGATATTTTGTAGATCATTTGAGTTGATGCCTAGTGCTGATGTAGTTATTTCAGGCCAAACGCCGCAGTGGAATACGGAGGCGCAGAATCAACGTAGTTAGAGAAAGTTATTGTAGATGTTGCAATGTCTAGTGATGTCCTTTATCTAGGTGCAGTCTTCGATGAATGTTCGAGAGGATCGAGTCTGTCTTTTAAATGCATGATTTTGG
Source organism: Anabrus simplex (assembly GCF_040414725.1). Classification (NCBI taxonomy): domain Eukaryota; kingdom Metazoa; phylum Arthropoda; class Insecta; order Orthoptera; family Tettigoniidae; genus Anabrus; species Anabrus simplex. Next base: position 493,204,036 of record NC_090265.1, read on the forward strand.
TGGATGACATATTATGTTGCGATCCTGTGTCTTTCAAACATTTCTCTTGCATTTATGATGATTTTATGAATTTAGAATAACGGTGTTTTCAAGTTGCTAGGTAGACAGTTTACCAGTAAATAATGCGATGATTTAAATTAGAATGACGGAATATTATGAGATATTTGAGTAGGATCTGCATTCTGAAGTGGACGATTCAATAATTCCCAGTTATTTATTTTGAAATGCGTGTTGGATAATAGATCTTTCACTGTAAGCCTTCAGCAGTGGGACACTTTGTCTCTTTTGTTTTCGATTTTCTCTTGATTGACGATGTTATAATTTCTTTGTAACAAGAGCATGAAGTTAGGTGTTATTTCAATTTTAACGTAACATTTATCTTTTCCTTTCTATATCCGTTTGTGTTGCTAATAATTTGCTCATAATGTAATTGATATTCGAAGCTATTTTGAGTCATTAAACGGAAAATCCTTCCATAAGTGAAACATTTTACAGAGTTCTCATTTGATGTAGCGTAGGAATACTAGGATAGTTATTTAATTTAGGATAAATGAAATGATGGTCAATGTATCTTGAAGAATATGCCAATATCCTAGATCTCTTAACATTCTGTTGCGGAATATTCACGTAATTTTAGGCAGGAAATGACGATTACTTTCTACGTTTGAACCACACTGATAACAGTCCACTATATGAACCTGTGACCCGACTCGTCGAACTTGCACGTCCCTAGAGTGGAGGCTTCATGGATCTCCGACTGCTTTGCTTTGCCGCGGCATAACCCATCACTGAGATACAGAATTAAGATGTGCAAAATGGTCACAGGGATTGCTGTCAGGGCTCAATATATTTCAGAAGACTATGTACATGATCGTAATAACGATGTTGGATATTTTATCGCATGTACTCGTCGCTGCCAACATGAGGAGCTAAACTTGGAATGGATCTGGCAACCGACTGAAGCCGCCCAGCTGATTCTGCTAGCCTGAACCTGCTATCCCGAACATGCATTCCAGTGCATAGTCATGACGCAGTAGATGTCCAGTGCCAGCCAACAGACCATGGATGACCACATGGAAACCTAGCCCAGTCTAGTAACATCGGCAAAAGGAAGCTAAGTTCCGAGATTTACTTACTAATAGTAGTTATAAATGTTAGAAGTAATGTATAAATTTAGCTGTGGATTTGTAGTGCGAAGGTTGTTATTCATATCTTCGAGATGAAATTCCAATTGGCAGTATCTTCGCAAAGAGTTTAATGTGGTTCATTGAACTTTTGTCTAGCGCCTGACATTCAGGAGCCATCATCGGCTAAGTTCGTGCATGGTCGTCGTCGCCCGATATTTAGCCACATCCTCCCTCTGCTTGAGCGTTTCAAAACTAAGGATTAACACTTCCCTCGAGCTGAGTGTATTGTGAACAGAATTACAATGCTATTGCGTGCTCAGTTTATAACGGGTTCTAATGGTACTTGTTATTTCTAACATATTAAGAGAAAATTAGTGGCTAATATTATTATGAAAGGCATAGCTATTTACAAATATTCATATTATATCGTTATAATGGAGGCCCATATAATATTGTAAGGGGAACGAGCTGATAAAACTTTTAACTTTTCTTTGCTAGGATGAGACGTCATCCTCTTACAACTGTATATGGACTGTACATATACTGGAAAATTATTTATCATAAAAGTAGGGCCGGGCTGAGTGGCTCAGACGGTTAAGGCGCTGGCCTTCTAACCCCAACTTGGCAGGTTCGATCCTGGCTCAGTCCGGTGGTATTTGAAGGTGCTCAAATACGACAGCCTCGTGTCGGTAGATTTACTGGCACGTAAAAGAACACCTGCGGGACTAAATTCCGGCACCTCGGCGTCTCCGAAGACCTAAAAGCAGTTAGTGGGACGTAAAGCAAATAACATTATTATTATTATTATTATTATTATTATTATTATTATTATTATTATTATTATAATTATTATACATAAAAGTAGGCTTACCAAATTCGTTCTACATCTCCAGAAGCGCCGGGAATAGGATTGTTTAAACTCATTTTGTAGTTCCTGTCGAACGATCTTTGTTATAGTTTAGTTCCTAATATCACTTGACATATTTTGCACAGATTCTGTAAATAACTTATTGTTCACGCTCAATCCTGTAGAATGACTTATGACCACAGTTTCAACACTTATAGTTCAGTTTTCAATGTCACCTATCATATTGCACATATTCTGTAAATAACTTATTGTTCACACTCAAAATGTTAACTAATAAAATACAGTGGACAAAGAAATTTCTATTTATATTATCTGAAAGATGAGAAACATATCACTGTGGAACAAAATAGGGAAGATACAACTACATATATTTATTACATGGCTGTGGTATGTAGTTTAGCGGAGTAATAAATTTGCACAGATTTCTTCTTGATCGTCTACAGTAGGTCTTGACAATGATGAGGCTGTTCTTTGATAAGGTCTTTTTTTAGTGGAGAATAATCTTCTTTGCGGTTCGAAATTTATTCTTTTACAAGAAGATGGCATGTGTGTAGACGATGTGTTGTGTGCCGTCATGGATTTCCGGGCCCGTATTGTAGGTATTATAGGTTGAAGGTGTTTCTCAGCAATTTCAGAATCTTCAATATCCTCAACTTCTGCAAGAATTTGTTCGAACATTTCTCTAAGTTTTCTTTTTCTTTGTTGTACATCGTTATCCGAATTTTTCTTCAGCGGATTGCGAATCTCATTTATGAGTCTTTCTTCTTCCTCTTTAGATGGGCGTTCCTGAATAACAAGGTCATTTTCTGTGCTGGAATTGTCTGTATTTTTTTCTTCAGCAGACTGCATTGCTATCAGATGGATATGCTTACACATATTGAATTTGATGGCTGACTCGTGACAACTACATATATATGCATGAATGCAGACTTTACATTCACTGCATGTTAAATTACACTTGCAGTCTCTTTCATCTGTTTTCCTAATTTCGTATATTTCATGCCTATTGGCAGATGGTACTCTCCACAAGTCACCATTGTAGATAACATTTTCTGATGAAAGAGACAGTTCTTTCGTGTGTCCGCGTCTTATCTCAGACAGTTTACTTGTTACTTTACCTCTGTGTAAGTAAATGAGAAGCTCAAAAAGTTTATCTCTTATGAACCGCATTTGGATATCGATGGTTATGTCCAACCTTTTCGGGTTCTTCCCACCCATATAAATGTGCTTGATAATTCCATGCATTCGCTCCAAATGCATGTTGGTATTGAGACCTGCATGGAGGCGATGGCAATACGCCCAACTAGAAGCACAGTGTTTATAATGCAGCTCGAAATACAGGGCAAATTCCAGAGTGTCCGGGTCACTTTTTAAATCAGTTAATGCCTGATTTAACATCCTCGAAAATGCATCCGAATCTTTCTCTTCTAGCAGAATCCTTAATATCTTGTAAGTTTCAGCCTGCTTTTCCCTTCCTTTAATTTTACTAAGATTTTTTCTCCACGCGCGGTCAACATGCCAGGAACAGAAAAGTCGAAACTTGGGAGGAAGCATTACTTTCATCCAGGCATTGTAGAATGATTCCGCCATGTCCGACATGAAAACTTTAGGCTCAAGTTTTTGAGACATAGCCTCTCTCAAAACCGACATGAATATTTCCATGACTGTCGTGTCAGACCTGTTACTCAGCATGAAAGCACACGGGAAACCTTGGCATTTTTCGTCGATAACTAGCAGTGTAGTCAGTTCAAATCCATATGAATTCATCCCGTGTGTGCTATCAAGGCAAATGCAGTGAGAACCATATTTTTCAAGCATTTCCCTTTGTGATTCGTTCATAAGAATCAACACGAAGTCCTCTATGTTTAACTGCGAATTCGAGGAAGGAATGCTTTGTGCCTTGTAGAAACGCACTACATCTCCTAATGTATCCACTTCACGGATCCAAGCTTCGACACTCGTGCAATCATTTCGATGCCGTACTGCCTCAGATTTTAAATTATACTGTTGTTCGATGTTAAACAGATCTTTCCTGGTGAGAAGATGTATGCGATCTATATCTGAACAGCCTATAGAAAATCGAACATCATCAAGAATGTTATCAAAGGGAATTTTCATGGATATTTTGCTTGCTATATCTTCCCTCTCTAATTTTGTCAGCCTCAGACGACCCAGTTCTGGTTGGTGACCGACATAGGTTTTGCAAAAATTAGCAACTGTTTTTCCTGATGAGCTGAATGTAACATCTATTTTCGATGGACAATGGCCGTTTATTTTATTTATTCCCAAAATTTTATCATGCCGTATGTTCTGCCCCTTAGTCCTAAAATAACCATCGCGATGACAAACAAAAGACATTTTTGTAGAACCATCAATATTACTTACATATTTAGAGCGCCATGTGACGTACTCACAGACATAGTCTTTCTCAGTGTTCGCCTTCCAGCTGTAAAACTCCTCACTACTGGAGAATTCCAGAGTCTCGTGTGAAACAGAAATGTCATGATTGTTCGTATAATGTTGCAATGCATCCGTTCTTGAGTCCAGTAACTCTGAACAAATTGGACATCTTACTTTCACTAATACACTGTCTGTACGTGGATTTACGTGCTTCGCACTTAGATGACACTTTAAATTGTACTTATTCTGAGTGCTGAAACTGCAGAAGTCACATGTAAATTTCGCTGCATGACCTGAATGTTTCGTCTGAAAATGACGATTCAAGTTTTTCTATAATTAATAGATGTAGAACATACTGTGCACACAAAGTTATTCATAACTACTGACTAGCTTAATAATTTCACTCCAAAATTCTCAAAGAAAAAACTTCAATCCACGTTTTTACAAACTTCATCTGACTACCGCACGCTACATATTGGGAGCGAGATCTTTCTGCGCGGGAATGCATACACTGCAAGAAAAGAAATCAAGACTTGTGTATAATTATAGGATGTGCCGGTAGAAGATACTGCACACAACTCTATTTTAGAATTAAATTTCATACACTACCTTAATTAATTACTTGTGACGACACGATAGAATTAAATAATACACTAGCTAAATTATTCCACTCAAAGATTTTCAAAGAATGAAAGGTGAGCGGGACTTGTGACGACACGATGCGTTCGGCACTACGAGCCGAGTGACACCGAATATAACCGATGACGGCTCCTGAGTGTCAGGCGCTAGACAAAAGTGTTCATTGATACGTGTGGACGTAGGTATTCTTCAATAATGTATAATCATTGCCATTACGTAGGAATGTTTACAGTCATATCTGCAGAGATTTAAGATGATTTTCCTTTCGCGCTAAAATGAAACTACGTATTTAATACGGTAAACTTTAACTGTAAAACAGAAAGAAGATATTAGTTTATGAGTTATTAAGACTTGGTTACTGCTTCACCACAACTACATGTGAGTAAATATGAATTTACGTTATTCAAATATGTATTTATTTTTCAGAGTAATGTATTGTTTGGTGATTGACTGAAAACTAACCCAAGTATGCAACGTCGTAGTTTCAGTGTGGAATGTTGAAATGTTATGCCGCGGGAAAAGCGATTTATTAGATAAGGTTATGAGAAACGTGTTGATGAGAATATACATATGAGTATTCATCGAAATGCAGTTGAATTTAAGAATGGCGCGATATTTGAATATTTTCAAATGATATATGGAAGGGTATACCCATAATTGAGAGGTGTTGGCAGTAATTTTGATTTTGTTACTAACCATTAATTTTATTTGACGTGTGCGGCACGATTGTTTTAGTAAGTTGAGTTAATTTTGGGTTAGATATGTGTGTTCATACTACGATATGCGTCACAGAATAGTAGTTGGGTAACCGTAAACTGTCTTCAAAATACAATTTCTGAATGAGATAATAGTAAGGCTATAACTTGATATCCTCTTGGAGAATTTCAAATGGAGTAATGAATGCAATGTGATATTTATTGATGAAGCCATACTTTTAAAGGGAGAAATGTCTTCTTAATGTTTATTCTCTGCCATAAGTAAATGAAATACGTCAACAGCTGTATTCCTAGGAATGTTATTGAAATATTATTCCCCAACCACACCTTTCAAGAAGAAGAAGAAGAAGAAATATTATTCCGACTTAGATGCGGTGTTGAGTCCTGACAGACATTTCTACTGATAGTATAACATTAAGAACTTGCTATTATATAACATTTACGTGAAATTGAGGATATAAGGTGATCATATTTACATAATAATGACAAGATAGAAATGATTGATATATTTTGTTTATGAAATATAATTGATATAGCTGTAGAGAGCTATTACTTTGGAACTTTGCTGACATTTGCCGATGTTACAAAAATATTTCTTTCAAGATGATTTGAAATGATATAAAAACGGAACTGAAAATAAGTGATTTTGTGTAACTTATCCAACGTATTTAATTCGTTTAGTTGAATTCATTTATTCAATTATTTGATCTGTTTAACTCATTTAATTCATTTAACGATCACAGTTTATGAAAGTAGGTTAACTTTTCTTTGTTTTTTTAGGTAAATGAGATATTTATTCAGATAGAAAACCGATCGAATCCAGTGAAAAAACGATCTAGTGAATTTTAAGAAAAGCATGATGAATATTTGTTGTTGAAAGTTGTTTTTCTTTTCTTTTATTAATTCACGATCGTGAATAAATTAGGGATTTATATAAAAAGTATTATTGAGGTAAACTTATTTGATTGTAGTAGATATGTTTATGTTGAACTTGCATGGTAATCGTCCTTTCGAATGAATGATTTTTGGATGATAATTGAGAATTGAGTTTGATAAATGAATAATACTGCTGGCAAATCTTACATTTGGAGAAATGGGTTCCCGGTTGACCCCACGTTATAAAATATATTTTGTTTTAGTGATGCGTAACTAGTAGCCATGAGAGGTGTTGTGTAGCGACTTAAGGATGATGATTATCCTGGGTCGTGAAGATAGAATTAATTCCGTCAAATGAAGTTCATTGTGACATAATAAATGAGGCACTATATGACGGGTAGTTACATGGATAGCTACAGACATTAGGCATCACACATTTTATTGCATTGATCTATGTAATCGATCCGATGGCGTGATAGACGTAGTAGGGGAAAAGGCCGGAACATTTGATTGATCGCCCACATGGTGCAGAAAATAAGTCCCCGAGGATCGGTGTAGTGTTCCTAAATCTGCACATGGTTAAGACCAGTTTGACAGCACCAATTGATAAATCGAAGCCGACAGGACTGTGCTCGACACTGACTAGTTTTGCATTACAGTGTGAGTCCATGTCTACAACCGCTCAATGATCACTTTCATACGCCCCTCAGGTACCGATGATGAGAAATCAGCATTAAACGCAAACACACCATGGATTCAGGTGGTGTCACCTTAGCATACTTGCTATGGTGCGATACTGTCCGCTAGGATTTCATGGTCTAATTCCTCCCCTGGCGAATTATTTTCTTCGATTGACGCTTTCAGGCAGTATCAAGTCACGTGCAGATTTAGCAACACTGCCTCGCATAGCCCATTTGAATTCGCTTGCGAAGTGACCTTCAACAGCTGATAAAAGGACGATGTGAGATACTGAATTATTGTTTCAAAATACTTATCAAGTTGGCCAACACTCAAATGCTCATATTTCCGGTTCCTATTATTTTCGACCACCCTGTGGTGTATCTCATGTATTTACATACTGTAGGCATTACCTGCCAGCAGTATAACGTCTTACCATAATGCTTTCAGGGTATGAAGAACATTGCACCCATGAGGAGCTGAATAACTGGCTATTTTACGTCTCTGCCACTACCTCACCGTTTACTCTTTTTTCGATTGCCTTTATGTCACACCGACACAGATTGGTCTTATGGCGAAGACGGGATAGGAAAGGGCTAGTAGTGGGAAGGAAGCGGCCGTGATAATTTTCCCAGCATTTATCTGATGTTAAAATGGGAAACCAGAGGAAAATCATCTTGTGGGCTCTCGGCAGTAATGTTTGAGTCCACTACCTCCCGAATGCAAGCTCACAGCAGCGCGCCCCTAACCCCACGGCCAACTTGCTCAGTCCCTTTTTGTCCTTCTCTGCTTCGTGTATTAGCTTCACTTATTTAAAAACAGAAATTTCAAGCAGCCTGGACACCAGACACCTCATTGCCACAAAGTGATCATCCAATTGCAGTCCAAAAGAATGATACCTTAAAGCTAGGTGTAACCGAAAACATCCCCGTTTGATTGAAACATTGCCTTTACTTGATTTTATAGTGAATAATCATGTTTAAAATCAAACAAACCCCACAAGTTGAAAGTCATTAATAAGCTGAAAATAATGTTGTACAGTACTGTTCTTTTCCAAATGCTATTTTTGGGAGAAAATATTATTTAAATGTTCGCTCCCCGTGTGCTATTAACAGTTGGTTATTGGCAAGTGTAATATAACTTTTGTTTGTAAATTTAGTGTATGTGTATTTGATACTTTTATGTTTGCTATAATTTTTTCATTCTTTGTAAATAATGTGTTGCTGAAAGTACTTAATGCCTGAGAATTCCTATAGCTTTTGTAATGAATTTTAATGTATATATTGTACCAGGAAAGCCTAGGTCCTGGCCCATATCAATCGAAAGAAACGTTATTCCAGCATAAATATCCGTCCGACGTATGAACAACTGAGCAAAGGAATGTTCCAGCATGTGCCAGACTCCACGAGTGCACTAGGCGAAGTCAAGTGACGTCACCTGTCGCTCGAAGCTCACCTCCCCTAGAGATATTTCTCGAAAATAATTTTTCTTTTTGCAAGCTTTTCAACGCTTTAACCAATTTCACCGGGACAAACGCTGAATTGTAGCGGACGTCATAAAAGTTAATCCCTGTGAATTTCGAATTAATCCATCCCATGTTTGTTGAGTTATAATAATTTAAAGTCTAAGAAGATTATGCACTCACGGTCACATGACCAAGAGAACCACCCCTCCAGGCGCCGGTATATATTGTACCGGTAAAAGAGCCCGACTCTCAGATTATATTTTAAAGTAAGCATGTATATAGTTCTCAGGGCAAAAACTAGGTGACTAGTAGCTAGGGCTCGGTACAGGATGTAGGGTCCTATCTACAAGAAAACTTTGACTTTGACTGAACATGAGTTTATTCATATAAGACAAGAAATTGCACATCACCTCCAGGTAGATATAAGTTGTCTTCCACATAGTCCTATAATATGGCTCGGATTCTCCTGTTCACCAAGCCGGGCAGGTTGGATCACGCTCCAGAAGATTCCAGGGACTCAGTACAGAAGCGGGTGGACTGCCTGGCTTGGTAGAAGGTAGAGATGCCTCGAACTTTCAAGGCCCAGGTTGAACCCCGATGATCCTGGTGATGTTGCAGATAATCATTTGCTACCTCAGTCCAACATGACTGAGAGGGTTGATGTCTCCAAGGTCACTCGCAGTACTAATAAATCTGAGTTCATAAAAACCTCGGGTGATTAACCTATTAGTGAAGTCACTGGTTATTATTCGTCAAGACTTTCAAAATTTAACACTCGTAAAATGATATGTCTCTGTATACGAGGATTATAAATCATTTCAGTGTTCACCACTAGCAAAAGTCTTCGACTCTGAATAAATACTGGCAACAAACACAAGTCCCTTCTCATGAAACTATGAACAAATTTAAAGTTCGTCACTGGCGAAAGCACAAGTCTTTGAATGAACACGGACGAAAAACATAAGTCCATCCACATGAAAATCTGAATAGATTTAAAGTTCATCACTGGCGAAATTTATAAAGTTTTGAATCAACACTGGCGAATGTACAAGTCTTTGAGTGAGCATGTACGAAAAACACAAGTCCATCCACATGAATAAATTTACAGTCTCTCACTGGTGAAATTTATAAGTCTTTGAATCAACACTGGCGAATGTACAAGTCTTTGAATGAACATGGACGAAAAACACAAGTCCATCCACATGAATAAATTTATAGTCTATCACTGGCAAGGTATCCAAGGCTTTGAATAAACACAGGTGAGATCCTAAATTTATGTTTTAAAGACGTTGAATGAAGTTAGATTTCATCACCGGCAAAGTTTATAAGTCTTTGAACCAGTACCGGCAAAATCACAAATTTATGGTTACGGGAACTTTGAGCACATTCAGTGATCATCACTATCAAAGTTGATAAATCACTGTTTATTAGAGGAATGAGTCTCTTAACACTCGCAAGTATTGCAGGTTCAATTTATGAAGAATTCGTTCTTTAACATACGTAAATAATACAATTCCAATTATGAGTTTAACACACGTAAATAATACAAGTCTATTTCATGAATAATTGGAAAAGTTCCAGTCTCGAACACCCGTAAATATTGTAAGTTCAATTATGAAGACTTAGAAAATGTTCCTTAACACTCGAAATATTGCAAGTCCACTTGAGAATACTTGGAAGAATTCCTTCTCCCACACTCGGAGAAAATACAAGTTCACTTTATGAATACTTAGAAAATTACAGAGTTCCTCGTCGGGACTCTCTCTATACGACGACAGTAGCAGCGAGAGTGTCCACGCTGACTACTCAGCTGTAACTGAGCGAAGGGGCTACAGTGGGCCCTCCTTTTATTCGAACCGGGACATCTACGTCACAATACGTCTTGACTGAATATCTCCTGAATCCGTCGATGGATTTACTAGAAACTCGAGCATTGAGACGTTCAGGTGATCCCAAACAAGATGACATATCGCTCAAGCCGCTAGCATAATTATTATGGGAGACACAAAATTTCCCCCGTCGAACATTCGGGAAGATGTGACATGGAATCTAGAATATACGAGTCCAGGCTGGGAACACGTGGTGTGACGGGCGGGCGGTCTAGCTAGCCCCTGAGGCTACGTCACAGCTCACAGCTGTCCTTCACTCGCTTGCTTGCCCCGCTGGCGGTAAACAAACCAGGCGTGCTCAGAACATTACGCGTGATAATTAAATGTCATTTATACTCAAAAATACTCATGTACAGGTCGTAACCGGTACAATATGTCAAGGCTAACAAGCAGAGCAGAGCAGTACAAGGACGAGTACACAGATGTGTGTGTGAGTGAGAGCGGAGACCGACCCTCGAACAGTATGTCCGCGCAGTCGCGGTGAAAGTACTTGCCGTCGCGTTTCGGAATACGAAGTTATATCGCCGACAAAATTATAAAAGACGTCGCACTGTATTTAGTATATCGCGTCGCGACTACGGTCTAGTTCTAAAGACATTTGAGAATATAATACGAGTGAACTTATTGAAGTGCAAATACCAAATATTTAACGTTCACAGAGTATACCATTATGTGCAGACTTAGTTTACTTCATATAATATTGAACTTCTACAATGAACAGAAACTAATTTGTAGAATTACCAGGACTCATTTCTTTTCGAGTATTGAACTGTGTTTCTTTATTCACGTAGTGTTCATGCTATATTAGTATACGACTTACAGTAGTAAACTGGGTGAATACTAAGAACTCTTTCTGAGGTAATATGACGTTATAATAACCAGATAATGAGAAAATAATCCTTAGTGACTTAATGACCGTGTTCAAAGACTGTGGTTATAGACTGTGATTTGCCTTTTTTCAAGTGTGAACTGTGTAATTATGGACGTTCTCAGTAACGACTTTAAATAGTATTTCATACAGAAAGGACTGTGATTATTCACGTAACGTCTTGAAGTTCAATTACGTCATAAACTGTGTTCGATAGTAAGTGACAGTGTCAGTGATAACTACTCGCACTAAGTGAATTTTCCTTGTGCGAAAAATCACCTTAACGAGCTGCAATTCTACACGATCCAGTTCCAGCAATCATCACCTCATCGAGGGACGTCAACATGGTGTGTTAATGGAACATCGCTGATCCTCATTCTCCACGGAACATTCCAGACGCCCGTCCTTCAACATTTGTAGCAACATTTCTTTCATTAAGTGAATAGTAACAAACTGACTAAAATTTTCTCATTAATTTTCAACAGTGGAAACTTCAGTGCCGCGTGTGAACAAATATTTCAGAGTTCTCATAATTTCTCAGAAGTTCAACTTCTGTGATTAATTTAATTTTCAAATTTAATTTTCATGTCTCATAGAAGAACTTTCGGCTTTTCAAGTGTGCTATACATCAAGGTTTACAAACTGAAAAACTGAAAAACATTCAACAGATATTTAAATTCCTATGTCAATTTGCAATTAAAAATGTGTGGAAATCTAATACCTCGCATTCTCACATATGAAAGACTTTGGAATCAGTGATATTTTTTTAATTTTCATGAACAGAATTCAAGAAGATTACGTTCAAACTTTTAATTTCAATGCCAGATTTGAGTCCAATAATCATATTGCAGTGTGAAGAATAGATAAATTGCTTTTTTTATATTTATAACCATCTATTATTCGCTCTGCGTGTCTATCCTACTCTGTATCGGCTCCAAAACCAAGTTCCACTCCCTGAGGTCCTACTCATGCCCTTTACCCAAGAACTTCTCCTGGTACAATATATAAATATATATTGTATTGTTAATGCCCTGTAAGAATACACACCAATCAGAAAATGTTCAGTGTATGCCAGATTCTGTTGCTTTCATGTAGAACCGATATCGTATTGCTTCATGTGAAACTTAGAATAATAAGTACAAGGAAAACATACTCAGTAATTTAGGATCCAGTGTGAAAATGAAAACGCTTGGTATGTAACTAAATCCCACAAATTATAGACAGTTTTAATGCATCCATAAGTCAATAGCGAGTTTCTTCTCTACGAAACTTGCGGCAATTTTGAATACAGCGGGACATGTTCAGTACCAAATTATTGAACATTTCTTGAGGCACACAATCCCACCTCTTTATGCCAGCATGTTTTAGGACCTGAATCGTTAGTGGTGGATGTTGATGGTTTGAAATTGCTACTCTAAGAAGGGTCCACGCATGCTCTATGCAGTTCAGGTCCAGGGAAGATGCTGGCCAGTCCATTCTCCCGATCACATATCCTTCCAGCTACGTTCACAGCAGCTGCTGCACGATGTGGACAAGCATTATCGTCTAACAGAGTAAATACATCTCCTGCAATCTCTGCAAAATGACTTGCTACGTGTCGGAGAGTGTTGCGTTGTACATATCAGCCGTCACGTTGAATGTGAACCAGGGGTGAAACAATACCTGCCCAGGATAGCGCCGAACCTCCAAGATGTTGGTGATATTCTACCAAGAACGATTGATTGTAACGTTCCTCTCTTGCGTTCCACAAACTTGGGAAAGTATCGTCACGGTATAAACCAATTCTCACTTCATCAGTGAAACAAGTTCTGGATCATTGACCTCGTGCCTAAGCTTGATGTGCTCTAGCCATAGCCGACTACAGTTACAAGCCGGAGTCATGTAAGTTTGGCAACGTCCAGTGGAGGCCAAGGTGAAAGCGCGGGATCTATCCGTGTATATTGATGTCTGGTGAACTTCATCTCGTGTTTCGTTTAATTTTTTACGGAGATAGGTTCGAGTATTTATAACATGATAAGTTATAGAATAAGCATACGTAGAGCCTGTTATCGGAATAATTTGAAGACTAAGTAGGGCTGAGTAGCTTGGACTGTAGAGCTGACTTTCTAAGCCCAGCTCAAGGTGTTCAAATACGTCAGCCTCGTGTCGGTAGACTTACTAGCACGTTAAAGAACACCTGCGGTACAAAATTCTGGTATCTTTACGTCTCCCAAACAACGTAAAAGTAGTTAGTGGGACGTTAAATGAATAACGTTATTATTTGTGAAGTTGCGGACTGAATTTGGCTTAATAATAATATGTTTCGTATATTTGCAGACGCAAATTTTGTGTTTCCATGTATCGTAACAAATATAGCATTAAAAAGTCTTTGTTACAACGTTTAAATTTCCTTCAGACGAGGATTTTAATCAAAAATGGATTTGTCATTTTAAACGGGATTATTGGAAACCTGGGAAGGATTCAGCCGTATGCATATAACATGTCTCACACGAATTTTTTTCGACATTGAATAAAATTTTTGATAGTAAAGTCAACGTAACTATACTATCACCGAAACCTAATGATCTTCTCCCTGATGCATTTCAAATCGTTTTCCCAAATTTGCCAAAAATATTTGTCATCGAAAAGTGTTAAACGAAAAGATCCTGAAGGCAAGAGCCTGGAAATGTAGAGTAGGGTAAACGAGAAGATGGATAATATGTCAAATGTAACCTATTTAACCCAACGTGGCAGGTTCGATCCTGGCTCAATCCGGTAGTATTTGAAGGTGTTTAAATACTCAGCCACGTGTCGGTAGATAATTCTTGAGGTACTAAATTCTGGCACCTCGAAGTCTCCCAAAACCATAAAAGTAGTTAGTAGGACGTAAAGCAAATAACAATATTATTGCTATTATTATTATTATTATTATTATTATTATGATTATTATCATTATATCCTATAAAAGGAAAAGGAACTGTGAAAGCAAATTATTTACTGCCAAGAAAGTTTCAAAGTGATAACTTAGAAAGAAGGTATAATCAGTACTTATAGCGTATTGGTTGTAAGTACAAGGTTACTGCTCTTCAAGTCCTAGGAAGTGAGATGAAAATTAGGATTAAGTGTGTTCTAGTCTTGCGGTGGTGATGATGGTATGGAAAAGTGATGTTTGGCTGTAGCCAATTAGAAATGTCTGATTCCATCAAGACAGATGTTATTGGGCTCAATATGGCATTTTGAGATCTCAGGGGTAATATGCTTTACATTTATGGGTATACGCTAACGACAATATCCAGAAGGATAAGTCGTGACACTTCTTTAGGTCTGCTGCAGAGTAATGAAACAAGTGATCCCTATTTTGAAGAACTTCAGAGGTGGGTTAGTGGTGCCATTACATTGTGTTGTGTGTGTGTCTGCAGAACAGTGGTATACAAAGACGACCTGGATTGTGATAATTATAAAGAGCTGCTTTAGGAAGAGATGACAATCAACAGTTCTGGTTCGAACGCCGTCATTGTGGGCGTGACAATATTTATGCGATAGATTGTTTATTGTCTACATTTTCCAATGTCGTGTTAAATAAGTGCTGAAAGCAGATGAAGAACAGCAGTGAAGATAAAAACACTAAGCGGAGGAAGCTGTCATCGCTCCACAATAAGTGAGCTTGTGAGTACTGTTTTTAAAGCGTTTTGTTTTTATTCATGTAATATGTGTATTTGTAACTTCAGTGAATGCACTTACTGATGTGTGTGTTTCTTAGTACCATTTTAAGAAGAGTGTGCATTTATCATAGTCATCGTGTTGGTCTAAATGTAGTGAATATGGGTGAAGTCATTCAAAATCGGACACGCCCCATTTTCTTTCGACCTCCGCTTGAGAGATAGATACAGCGTTGCCAAACGTATCTTCCGGCTTTAACTGTAGATGGCACTGGCTCTAGCCCATTGAATGCAATCCACCGTGTTGAGGAGTCCTGAGGGGTTATCTTCATTAGTTCTCCACCATGGAGTTTCTTGTGCACAGTTTGGGTACATATAACAACTCTTTTGTTTTCTCAAAGCTCGTGCCACTGAGTAGCAGCTGTGTGTATAGGGCGTTTCCGTGCTGAAATTCATATGTATGCTCTTGAGGTTGTAGTTTGTTTACGTGTATGGCCTGCGCAATGCCCATCTCTTACAGAATGGGCGTCTTGGAACATTTCTCACAACTTGAAACCAACACTTTGATTCATGACAACAATGTTATCGTCAGCTTATATAGTGTGTTGATGCGATCTACCGTAGACAGTGTAGGATGAGGTATTTCTGTTCACAGAAGCGTGTCACACTGACAAGTTTGCTTGTACCGTACGCCACTTCAGTTCTAGTGTACTGGATTTGTTTACCAATTCTGAGTCAAATTCCCCTAGCTGTGAAGAAGGAAGGGCTGCCATGATTTAAACAATGAACGGGGTCTGCGAGAGTGGGGCCTTAGCTGTGATGAATTCTAATGCTTAAGACAACACACACATGCCCATCCCACCGAATCATGGGAATAAACTTGTGAAGGTTAACACCCCGCCCAATCTGGGAATCAAACCCGTCACTTGATACTAAACGTACATTTTGGGATCATTTCGAACGGGTGACGGATGAGGCGGAGAAAGCAACGATTGCGCTGAGTAGATTAATAGCAACGTTAAAAATCTGAAGCCTAGCAAACGACGACTTCTGATGTCGATAGTTCACTCGACACTTCAATATGGTGCTGAAGTCTGGGTTGAATCTCTGAAGTTCAAAAAAATACCGGTGAAGGATAGCTGCAGTACAGTGGAGAACAGCTTTGCATATTACAAGTGCATTAACCACAGTATCCAAACCTGCGTTTTTTTACGGTAGCAGCGGTAGCACCGATTGGTTTACTTGCCGTAGAGAGACAGGAAGCCTGGCGAACTCACGGGGAGCTCAAAACACGTGCTAAAGAGCTAGCATATAGGCAATGAATGGAACGATGGCAACAAAAATAGGATGAAGATCCTTGAGGAAAATGGACTAAGTGGCTGATACCATGTTTGGCTGTTGGGCTGCACGAGCTCATAGTGAGGTTATGTTTTATTTACGCAACTCTTGACGGGTCACGGATACATCCGGAAATTTCTACACAGAGTAGGTAGAGCGAGTGATCCGGCATGAATTCATTGCAGTGATTTTGACGACGTATTTCACGTTCCGGGACGGATATATACTTCATGGGCAAAAAAGGTGTGTGGGTTTTAGTGGGTAGGAATCTCACAAATGTCTCGTGAAAGATTCCCCCACAATTCCACGTAAAAATTATTATTATTATTATTATTATTATTATTATTATTATTATTATTATTATTATTATTATTATTATTAATGTATTTTTCCTGGCTTTTCCTCCAATTTTTGGGGCTGGCAATTGGTGTAGATTTGGCCGAGTTTTACGACCAGATGTCCTACCTGATGTATAATTGCGTTTTCCCGTGGTGGTTTCAAGTCTAGTATCTAAACATTTTCGACGTGATGGAAGGGGGACGAATACAGCAAACTCCGTGTGGTTATCAATATAATCTGAACTGCAAAATATATGCTGAAATATCTAATAAGAAAAGGAGACAGCAGGGAGGATTAGAATCGATTGCAAACAGGGGATATCAGCTTGCCCCCATGCTCGATATTTATCGGACATATACAGACCTCGATAGCTGTAGTCGCTTAAGAGCGGCCAGTATCCAGTATTCGGGAGATAGTGGGTTCGAACCCAACTTTCGGCAGGCCTGAAGATGGTTTTCCGTGGTTTCCCATTTTCACACTATTTTCACACGCCGGTTGCGTAAGTATCACTAGGTAGTGTTTAATTACTTGGGTACTATCATCTATGAATTCCAACTTAAACCCATGGTGTTTGACCTGCTTGTACCATAATTAAGGCCGTGGACGCTTCCCTCTTACTCCTAGCCCTTACTTGTCCCATGAGACTTATCTGTGTCGGGGCGACGTAAAGCAAGTTCCAAAAAAATTACCAGACAGATAGGGTATAGTATAAATGCAGTACAGGCACGGAACTGAAGTGTATTCATCCTGGTGAAATAAAAAAATGAAAGCTACGAAAAAGTCAAAGATTAGGAACACGGAATACAAAGTGATAGATTTATCTGTAAAGATAATAGACAGTTTGATGTTACTGGGGTGCACAGAACTCGAAATGTTGGCGCTCACGCTGATGCAGAATTTTTTCATAAGATATTCAACAATGTGGGAACAACGAGAGTAGTATAAGTCACGGGTTCTGCGGCCTCCTCCTCCTCCTCAAAGGCCTCCTCCTCCCACGGGAAATTTGAATTTTGAAGGAGATTTGAATTTTGGCGCGAGATTTGAATGTGTAAACAAAGCCGCATGCTTTTGACAGCTGTCATACGCCATCTTTAAACAACAAAGAATCGCTAACCGCAGTGCTGCCATGTCGACGGCTCTAAACCTCAGTGATGCCATCTTTACGGCAACGAGCGGGAAATTTGTATCTTAGCGCGAGATTTGAATTTGTAAACAGCCACATGCTTTGTGAAAGCTACTTTCTATTTTGACAGGTGTCATCCACCGTCTTGCATCACTAACATCAGCACTACCATCTTAACGGTTTAAAACCTCAAGAACAACAACGCATAGATCAGCTCACTGCTGCCATCTTAACGGCAGTAAAACATATAGGCACGTGGTGGCGGGCAATTTCCACGTGCTTTTTGACAGCTGTCATCCACCATCTTGCATCGCTAACCTCAGTGCTGCCCTCTTTTAGACACTACCATTGAAATGTGGTGGCGGCAATTTGAAAATTTCCACTTGCTCTTGTTTGGAAACAAATCCACGTGCTTTTTGACAGCTGACAGCAGCCATCTTTAATCAACAGAGCATCATGCTGCCATCTTTATCGTAGTAGCGCGCAATTTGAAAAATTCCATATGCTTTATAACTGCCATCTTTAATCAACAGAGCACCGTGCTGCCATCCTTAGCTACTGCATTTTAAATGTGGTGACGGGTAATTTCTACGTGCTTTTTTGACAAGCTGCCATCTTTAACTACATGCGCATAGCTTACTGCAACTATCTTGATGGAAGTTAAACATTATAGCGCGGGACATAGCCTCGCCGCAAGCAAGCAAGGTGCATTTCTTATGATCTTATAGCAAGCTGCCCTTCTCAACATACTTACCGAGCTACCCTTTTCAACAGACTATTATGTTAGTTTTTTAAACTAAGATGCTGTTAGTGATGCCAGCTATGGGCGATTGCACAGAGGCTACTGCGCAATATGGCGGATCCTGTTATGAAGAAAGCTAGCTCCAAGAAGACATATCTCTCTATCGAACAATAACAGCTGTCATCCACCGTCTATAATCAACAGAGCACCGTGCTTCCATCTTTAGCTACTATATTTAAAATGTGGGGGGCGGCAATTTGAAAAATTCCGTTAGCTATGATCATTAAACAATAACACTTCAGTGCATACGCGAACCTAAAATCTCATCTACCATCTTAAAGGAGACTGTCCTTAGTTTACGAGAAGATGCACTTCCGGACGCTAATTTGCGCTTAGAGGCTACTACAAAAGATGGTGGTGGCTGTTATAGCCTTCTCCTCCTCCTTCGCCTCCTCTACCTCCTCCTCATCTGTCAAGGCATACCTTTATCGAACAAGTTTAAAGAGGCATCGCGAAGGCCAGAGTGTGCACGTGTTTTAGCGATGACGTCATCATAGTTGTGCATGTTTAAACCTGTTCGTTGACTGAAAGCTTTAGTCGTCGAGATACAGTGATAGAGCGTGGAGCGCAAATATGACGAGAACATTAATAGTTGATGTAAAAGTCTTTAAAGTAAACGGCAACAAATTTGAGTCTAACGAGGTGGCTGTGTTGATTGCAGTGTGTTGTGATCGCCAAAACTTGTTAGTTTAGTGTTTAGTCCACCTTTCCCTTACTGTCTGCAAACATATGAAGATAAAAAGCAGACTCAATGGATTGAAAAAAAGATTTGCAATTGGAGGAAAAAGGAATACGTTATCGTTTTCTATCTTTAATGATTGCAACGCCCCAAAGAATTGAACTAAATAACGTGCGTCATAGGGACGTGTGCACACAAGAAAAATATTAAAGAGCAATAATTCATAACAAACAAGGAAGAGTACTGGAACAACCCAAAATGGAAGGAGAGAGGAGGGGATCAAGGAACTACGAGGTAATGCAACATCAAAATGACACCAAAATTTTCATAAAATTTAAAATAAAAATATAATTAATAAATAATGGTTACCACGATACATCAAATTTGAAAAACATAAATAACTCGGAGGGATCATAAAACTTGCAAAAAACAAATAAATATAGCATTAAGAAGTAAAATGAAAATTCATGTAAATAAAATAAAATTCCTAACGAATAGTGCCTTTCTGTTCCCCCCCCCAAATATATATATTGTACCGGTTACGACCTGTACATAGTTATTTTTTGAGCATAAGTTACGTTTATTTACCACGCGTAATATTCCGAGCGCGCCTGATTTGTTTACCAGCAGCGAGGACCAGCTAGCGAGTGTATGACGACTGTGAGCTGTGACGTAACCACAGGGGCTACCTAGACCGCCCGCTCGTCTCAACACGTGTTACCAGCCTTGACTGGTATTTTCTGGATTCCACGTCACTTGTTCTAGAGAGTTCGATGGAGAAAGTTTTGAAATTTCTATAATAATGATGCTAGCGAATCGAGCGATATGTCATCTTGTTTGCGATCACTTAAACGTCCCAATGCTCGAGTTTCAAGCAAATCCATCGAGGGATTCTGGAGATATTCAATCAAACCGTATTATGACGTAGACATCCCGGATTGAATAAAAGGAGGACCTACTGTAGCCTATTCACACAGCCTCAGCTGAGTAGTCAGCGGGGACACTCTTGCTGCTACTATCATCGTGGAACTCTGTCATTATACAAGTGTGGGAAGACGATTCTTCCAAGTACTATAAAGTGGACTCATAAGACTACGAGTGTTGTAGAAAATTTTCTAAGTCTTCGTAAGTGAACTTAGAATATTTACAAGTGTTAATTAAATGGACTTGTATTATTTACGTGCCTTCGAGACTGAAACTTTTCTAAGTGTTTGGACTTGTATTATTTACGTGTCTTCGAAGCTGGAATTTTTCTAAGTGTTCGAGAAATGGACTTGTATTATTTACATGGGTTCGAGACCAGAATTCTTCTAAGTGTTCATTGAATGGACTTGTATTATTTACGTGCCTTCGAGACGGAAACTTTTCTAAGTGTTCACAAAATGGACTTGTATTATTTACGCGTCTTCGAAGCTGGAATTTTTCTAAGTGTTCACTGAATGGACTTGTATTATTTTCATGTGTTCGAGACCAGAACTTTTCTACGTGATCATTGAATGGACTTGTATTATTTACGAGTATTCGAGATTGGAATTTTTCTAAGTGTTCGTGAAATGGACTTGTATTATTTACGTGGAGTATTTGCGACTGTTGAAGAACTCATCCTTCTAATAGACAGTGATTGATTAACATTGCTAGTGATGAACTTTAACTTTCCATCGGCTTTAAACGAAGTTAGGATTTCACCTACATTTACTCAAAGACTTGTACATTTGCCAGTGTTGGTTTAAAAGACTTATACATTTCGTCAGTGAATTTATTTATGTGGAAGGACTTGTGTTTTCGTCAGTGGTCACTCAAAGACATTATGAATTTCACCAGTGATTAACTTTAAATATATTCAAACTTCCAAGTGATGGACGTGTGTTTTCATTCGAGTTTAGGCAAAGACTTACACCTTCGCCAGTAATGAACTTTGAGTTTAACTATAATTTCACAAGAAGGGACTTGTATTTTTCGTTGCCAAAAGTTATTCAGGGACGAGGATTTTCCTAGTGATGAACTCTAAATTATTAATACCACTCATATCGTTTTAGGAGTGTTGGAAGCCTTGATGTACAATTATCAAGAACTCTGCTTATAAGTTGATCATCCAAGGATTTCATGGACTCAGTGCTACTAGTGACCTTGGGAACATCAATCCTCTCAGTCTCATTGGGCTGAGGTTGTACATGACTATCTACAACATCGCCTGGATCACCGGGGTTCAACCCGGGCCTCAGAGTTCGAGACATCTCTACTTGCCGTCAATCCAGACAGTCCAGCTGCCTCTGTCTGGAGTACTTGGAGTCCCTGGAGTCTTCTGGAACGTGCTTCAACCAGCTTGGCTTGGTGAGCTGGAGAACCCGAGCCATACTATTGGAATACGAGGAAGACGATCCATTTCTATTTAGAGGTGATGTGCAAATTCATGACTTATTTGAATAAACTCTTGTGCAATCAGAGTCAAAGTTTTTCTGTAGATAGGACCCTACCTCCTGTACCGAGCCCTAGCTACAATTAATCCAGTTTTTCGCCCTGAGAACTATAGTCATGCTACTTTAAAATTTAATCTGAGAGTCGGGCTCTTTTACTGGTACAATATATAACAAGCAATTGTACCCGTGCTTCGCTACGGTATTCCAGATTGTATACGGATATCGAAGTAAATTACTGTACATGAAGTTAATAATAATTTTTAAATTGCATGTAAATTGGCGTTATCCGAGAAAAAGCATAGGGAGATCCGCAGACGATGTTTCCAATGTAAGGTGCGAGTTGTGGAGTTGTTATGATAACGACAGGTGCACTTATCTACCACAATTCATTATGTTTTAGAAACGTTGAATAGGGTGAAATTTGTGCAAGATTTTCACACAGTGCATTACTTTTCAGATACTTATGCGACAGCTTCAAACATAGAATTTGGCTCACATATGGCTACTGGATGGGCCAATATTCGTGTAGAATTTGATGATCCCATCTTTCCTATACGTGAATCAAACCATCATGTGTACGTGTACAAGGTGCAAAATTTAGGTAAATCCAGAAATATAGAAAAATTTAATGCATAAGGGATAGAGATACGACAAAACGTCATAGGACCGAAGTCGTAGATCACTCCAAATTGAACAGAGATTCCACCATCCGTTTTATGATACGACTTACCGTTTAGGCACGAAATACATCGAAAAGAAGGACTGCAGCGTCATTAAAATTGCCTCCATATTTCGATACTTTTCGGGGGTAAAAAATAAAATTTTTAAACATCTCGTAATTTTTCCGTCAGTTACATGCTAAATTTTGCAAAATTTCATTTTTCTAACTTGTCTGGGAGGTTGTGCTGCGATCTTGATTTGGGGGAGTGGGTTAAAAATCAGGACTTTAAGGAAATTTTTAAGCCCATGAAACCTGTAGTTTCTGGATAAGTATCACCGACTGTGTTCTTATGCAGGTTTGAAACTCCCAGCATGTACCCCTCAGAGAATTATGAGAATTTGAGATTTTTCTAGGGATCCTGAAGTCATCAGGTTTTCTGGTACCAAATTTTACATTTCTGGAACATACACACGTCCATTATCTCGGTTATTTCTGACAATATATTTTTCGCCCTTTCTCACTCCCTATGCCAAAGGGGGCTGAAGTTAGACTTTAAACATCCGGAATGTTACTATTCATCTCAGCGACCCTGAAAACTATGGATTCGGCAGTATATTCGATTACTAATATATTTCACTCAGCCTTCCCACACCCTAACGGTAGCTAAACTTTGAGTTTTAAAAATCGGAATGTTACAATTCATCTCAGCGACCCCGAAAAGTATGGATTCGAAACTACTTTCGATGATTTGTATATCTCAGTCCCCTTGCCCACCCCTGACCCTAAGTGTTACTGGGGTGTTTTACCCCCATTTGGTTTGTCTCCTGATACTAAAAATTCGGAGTGTCACTATTCACCTCAGCGACTAAGTATTCGACACTATTATTTCTATATATTATTATTTCTATATATCACTCTCCCATCGCCCCCCACCATGAAGGGGGCTGAACTTGGACTTTAAAAAATTCCGGAGTGTCAGTGTTCATCTCAGCGACCTCAAAAAGTATGGATTCGACACTATTGTCGATGATTTTTATATCTCAGCCCCCTCGCCCCCCTGCCCCTAAGGGTTCCTGGTCTGTCTTACCCCCACGTGGTTTGTCTCCTGATACTAAAAATCCGGAGTGTACAATTCACCTCGGCGACCCCGAAAAATATGTATTTGACATTATTTTCGTTTAATTTTATATATCACTTCCCCCCTCGTCCCCCCCGCCATGCAAAAGGGAGCTGAACTTTGACATTTGAAAAATGTCGAGCGTGACTGTTCATCTCAGCGACCCCGAAAATTCTGGATTCGGCACATTTTTCGATTATTTTTATACCTTAGCCCCTGACTCCCACCCCTAAGGGAGCTACGGATGGCTTACCACCACAGTGCTCGTCTCCAGATAGTAACTCATAAGTGTACCAAGTTTGGATGAAATTGCTCCGGTGGTTTAGAAGGAGATATGTCATTTACACACACACACACACACACACACACACACACACACACACACACATCCATTTGTATATATAGTAAGAAGAGGATGATTATGCTTGCTTTATTATTACAAGAGAGAAATTTTATTTTGAACACTGCAGAGATCTAAACTTAAACTGTATATCCGAAGAAATTATCCGAATCCGAGGAATGAATATTACTACGCTCGCGGCATGCCCAAACATGAGAATGGCTTCAATAATATTAGTCATCAGTGTCAGAGTCGTGTTCATTGCAGAGGGCTGGATATCTTATTCTTAAGAATGATAATTGGTGCCACAATCGTCCGTTCTAAGATGTTCGAGGGTACTCCAGGTGACTCCAAGTCTTTCGAAGCTCTGCCGTGTAGTCGATATACTTGTAACTGTGTAGAACATCGAGTAATTCTTGTAAAAGTTGCTTGTTGAAAGAAATCAATGACATGATATATGATAGCAAGAATGAAGAGGACGAAACCCGGCGCCGGCACATATGCCACTCCTCCCGAATAGCTCAAGACTTAACGTCCCGATCCGACGGACAAATCTTCATCAACACCGTCATATGCCCTCACAACATATAAGACCAAAAACACCTTCCTACGTCCTGGACGTAAAATGGCTCTTTGAATATTGTGTTCTCTACCTACCTTATGTACGTTGCCTAGCGACAGCGACTCTATGCATTTAATCTTGGTGACAGCACGTTGGATTGTCATATCCCAGTTCACGTTTTCCGATGGTTTTTCGTTCATAACTCACCAACGAAAGCGAAAATGAAAATTCGAGGTGCATTCGGACCCCCTTCCATCTACCTATATTCAACATTTCAGATATCTGCGCGCTGTAGATTTTGCTGGGCATCGCGCTCGCGCACAGACAGACAGAAAGATAGACAAACACTTCCTTTTATTATTATAGATGATGCATCAGCTTAACTTAATAATAATTATTAATGGACACATGTCTGAAGTATGTTAATATTAAATTAATTTTTAAAATAATACAGAAAAGGGAAGCATTTGGATGTAAATCGAGAGCTTTGACAGCACCCCAGCGGAAAATTAGATCCCACCAAACCACATATTAATAAAGAAACCCGACGTATCACCATTAACACAGAACACAGCAAATACAGGCGTAATGTCCCCACAGGACACGCCCAGAAAAGAAAAGAAAGCACGACCCAGATAAAACCAAAATTTAAGACCACAATGTAGAGTTAAGGAAATACAATAAATAAAATTTACAGGATAGAACCTGTTCACATAACGTCACCGAGGCCCAAAAAACTAAAATCGCAGGTTCAGAAGGAAACAGTCATAATAATATTCAAGGAGCAATTCACAAGATGCAATTATCGCGCCGGCGACAATTCACAATATCCCCCAAAAAATGACAATAAAAAGTTACATAACCGTCAGGCACGAAGAGATAAAACAACAATAATAATCAGGAGTGATAAAATAAGGACCAGGCTCCATATCTTTTGCTCTCGGGTTGTCCAAGCCCTCGATTCAAATGCACGTTACAACGTCATTTTTGACAAACGTTAAGGTAAATTCGGGTATACAAAATAGTTAGAACATGGATCTCATTAAAAGCCCGCAATAGGGATGAAATTTAACTAACTAAACTCAAATAAATATTCCAAGAGAGAGAATGTTTTTAAATTGACCGAAATAATAATTATAATAATAATAATAATGAATTAAAACAACTTTAGAAACTGGTTTAAGCGTAGGTAGTGTTAGTTCGAACACGGGAAAATGAAATGCCAAAACACGCGGAAAGATTTACCAAAAATTCAGCTGAGATTAACGAAAAAATCACACGCAGGAATGTGTAATAACACACACCACGACAGCAAAATTTTAACAGTATTCATCAAAGGAACGGCACACGGAAGAAACAAAGGCCGTAATCACTCGCAAAATGGAGAAACAATAAAAACCAAGGGAAAATCAACTTTTCAATCGCGGTGGAGGAGAATTTAGAAATTACCTAGGCAATAATGGCCAACTACGTTACAAATACATAACACACTGAAACATGACGCCTTACCACCAAACTAAAATATATTTTAAAATGACAAATGACACACGGACGATCATATAACAAACTTACACAAAATTTGAGCACAAGGAAATGATAACAGCGTACATACCTTAATCCATAATGCCTAGGTAAGGCAACCGTGTTCCAACTATCACTACAACTCACCAGTAAGAAATAAACTTATGATATTCACATTCTAACAACTACATATTTACACAATAAGTACTACAGAACAAATTTACACCTTAACAAAAAATATAATTCCCCAGATGGGAAGGCTTAAGGGGATCACCCTATACCAGTCTGCGAACACATTGTTTTTGCAGCGGGAACGTAAGCCATGTTCGAGACAGCGTCTGCTCTCCAAACCTTCAAGCGCAGAATGATTCACTTCCAAGTTCCCCGCTAAGAGTGACACGGAATAGGCCGGATACTCGCCCTGGTGGACGCTGTCAAAACACACACTGTAGTAGCAAATATAGTCTCATAGATGGCGTACGAGTACGTGTAGCTATCCGCAGTGCAATTATACTCTTACAAATAATAACACCCAGTATAAATATGTGACGAAAGGTTCACTTCTGGTACAGACAGAGTAGGTGACCAGTAGGCAAAGAGTTCAAGGTGCTAAGGCACAATTTATCAGAGTCCACGAGATACGAAGTTTTTATTAATTCAATACTTCAAATATAATAGAAGTACAGTCTCATATAATATATATATAATCGTGGTATATCACAGCTACGTACAATAACTAGGCCGTGAACACGAGGTCCATAGTGGAATGAAATAATTCACCAAAATTACAAGTGCCGATGAGAGACACAATTTAAATATATGTCCAATAGACAGTTGATTGACAAAGTATATGACATAACTAGCCTATTTAGATTAATAACGCTTCAGGATGAACGCACATTTGTCAAGAGCAGATATTGTTTTTTAAAGGGTTGTGATAAGAAGGAATGTTTGCGTGAGTATCTACCATCATCAGGTGAAATTATCGGCATGCATGAATTAGGGTGTGCATTGTTTAAAACCCTTCCAAAGGAGCATAGTAGAGAAACAAGTGAACAGCCTTTACAACATGTTTGCATGCTCTTTGATTGGTTGTGTTTTAGTGCATGCAGGGAGGTAAACAACATATGTAAACCGCAGTGTCGAAATAACGTTAGTGTAAAAGAAACATTTGTAGAGTAAATACCTCATGTTATTTCTAACAGATACTGAGTGTAAAGCAGTTGAAAAGGCAATCGTAAAGTTTTATGCATGCGAAAAGAAAATAAGCACTTTTACTGAAGTAGAGTTAAATGCATTACCAAAGGCATTTTTGGTTAATGTAGCTGCGAATGCTGTAAAGAAGATTTCGGTAAGGTACCTCGTGAGTGGACTCAAGATCCTGTTTTGTCAGAATTTCAAACTTGTAGTTTACATCATGAACACGTAAGTTTAGGTAGAAGACCTTCTGTGAGACAGTGTCGTACATGTCAACTGATTAAACTGTATCACGGGCCTAAAACTAAGGAGTTGTTTTATAAACACGTATCATGTCTGCGAAGAGAGTAAACAAGGGAAAGGTGATGAAACGTGCAGGGAGAAAGATGAGGAAGCATGATGGGCATAGGCTCATCAATAAAGTGATTGAAATTCTTCCCTTCGAGCTTCATCTTCCCTCGGCCCTAGAACACTTTCGCCTGACACGTAGTTATATGCTGTCTGCTAAGGGCATGTCGACAAAACAATCCTAAACAAAGACGTGTAGTTTATAAAAATCTGCTTCGTAAAGTTATGCTGCGTGTGTTATTACCTAGTGCATCAGCTGCTGAGAAGATAGCAGCACTTCTTGTTGTTCGTCCAATAAAAGGTAAGCTGAGTGACAAAGACAGTAAAATAAAGAGGGTAAAAATGTATATATATTCTAAAATAAATATGAATTGTTAAAACATATTATAGTTGTTATTTAATTCTACAGCGTGCCCTAGTAACTTAGAAGAAGGGAGAGGTAAAGGATTAAAAACATACACATGATTTAAAGAACATCCTCTTTATTAATCCATGAATTAAAGCTGTTATTAAAACCAAGCCATTTAACATACAGTTTATCCCAACGACGTCAAATAACACGTTCAACTGAATAGTGATCAGGGTATTTTGTTTTTGCAGTTCTTCGATGTAGAATCCTCCTTCAATAGGTTGTAATCTGAGATCGCGAAGCTTAACACTTCTGACTTGAAAAATGTCAGTGCTTCAGTTGGGTGTGTATCCTTTTGAGAAGACAGGCTTGTGTTTGCTGATGCGAACAAAATCACCTTCTTTAAAGCGATGGTGACGTGGGTCAGATCTTTTAATTACAAGATGAATAGCACCTGGCGAGGTGTATTCCTTGTAACAAGTCGTGGCTTTGTTCCGATAGTGCAATGAAGTGTATCGTTGTAGGTAGATACAAGTCTAAGTAGCAGATCAATCCAACGATATGAACCTTACGCTGTAAATTCTCGTCACATCATTGTTTTTAGTGTACGATTAAAGCGTTCTACAACACTTACCTTGATCAGTTTGAAGAAGCAATGGGCAGCGTTTGATTCTTCAACAATATGTTTACATGCTTCTTTATCTTGAGCTGCTGTGTTAGAACGCACAGTTTGTGCAAAAGCAAACTTCTTTTCTTTGTGCCTTTAAATATTGCGCTTAACAGTCTTGTTACACATAAGACGGCTGGCGTTATGTTTCTATTTACTATTCGTTTCTTCAAGAATTCAAGAAATCTTTCCAAAACAAGCTCCTTTTTGCGTGTTAATTTCCTCATACAATTTCGTCTCGATTCTCAACGTAATACTCGATTGTTCACTCTGCTGGTTTTAACAATGAACAATTCTGCATTTTCTTAATCACGGCCATTTGGATTTTGTTGGTCTGAATAATCTTACTTCCTGTTCATGTCCTATTTGATTCGACATGTCTGTATTTCCTTTCAATATATTCACGGCCTATTTCATTCCATACGTCTGTACTTTCTTGTAACATATTCACAGCCTTTTTAATTCCATATGTCTGCATTTTCTTGTAACATATTTTTCCACTGCAGGACTTCTGACATTTTATCGCAATTCACGGCAAAATTTACGATTCTAACGTATCGTTTCGATATAATCAGGGCAACGAAATGGTACATTTTCTTCCCTGATACGGATAAATAAATGTACTGCTCGCAGTGTATTTATTTTCATTTCATTTCTTTATATAAATGGACATTTTAATTGACCTGTCCGAATAACCCTGTCGTTCATGATTTTAACTTTGTACTTTATACTCTATTTATGATCTTCTTTATAATATAATTTCATGATGGATGCATTGTATAAATTTCTGTGCGTTTCTGTTAGATTTTGAACTACATAGGCGTTATTACCTAGCACTTGCTTTATAACGTAAGGACCATCAAATAGGTGAACAAATTTTGAAAATATCCGCTCGGAAACATGATAATTAGGTGTTTCCTTGATCATTACCATATCATAATTCTTGAAAGGTGGATGAAATCTTTTATCTCGAACAATTTTCAGTCGTCCAACAGCATGTTCTCTAAGTCTTGCATTTACCATCTTGTTGATTTCTACACTGCTGTGTCTTGATTCATCATTTCCCCTAAAATCTTATTCCAGGGTCTCTTTGGTTGTTCGTTTAAATGTACGACACTAGGTATTTGTTTGGTCGAATCATGGAATATATTATTAATACTCCTTCAATTATATCTATAACGTTAATCCATTTCCAATGACTTTCAGAACAGTATATCCTGCAATATTTGGATATCTCCCGCATACATCGCTCTACATAATTGGCTGAAGGATGCCTTATTGTGCATAATATATGCTTAAATTCATTTTATAAATCGCCTCTTGAAATTCAGCCGATGTAAATTGGGTACCTCTATCCGTTAATATTTATTTCGGCTTTCCCATTTTAGGTATAACACCTCTATTTATTGCTTTAAGCACCTGCTTAGTTGTGGCTCTCTGAATTGGCTGCAGTGTCACAGATTTAGAAAATATGTCCATGGTGACAATGATATATATTATGTCCTCTAGTAGCTGGTGGCAATTTACCGAAAATTTCTATTGCAAAATTTCTCTTGGGGCTGTTGGTAGTATGGCAATTGGTTCGTGATTAGTTAGAAATGAATTGTGCTTCGTTCTCTGACAAGTATCACATGTCTTAATTACATTTCTAATGTTTTTTAATTCCTTCCCATGTAAAATTTTCTAATATTGTTCTTCCTAGTTTTCCTTTCCCCGTGTCCTATTATTCTATGAGTATACCAGATAATTCATTTTTGTAATGTTTTGGTACCATTATCCTTAATTTATTCGTATTCTTGTTAATATATTTCATTAACATCCCGTTCTTCAGTAAATACTGATTGTTTTCATCCGGTTGCCTTTTATTCTCTACATCATCACGCCCTCTTCTCATAATTTCTGGGGCTAATTTCTCATCTGATCTTTTTAAGTAAGCAATATCCATCAGTTTTTCTAGGAATTCTTCATCCTGTTGTATTAGCTCAATCTGTCGTATTATTTCTTCATTTTCTGAAGGATTTCTACTTAGTGCATCTGCGAGAACGTTATTTTTCCCACTACAGTGTTCTGCTTTGATGTGAAATTGCTGAATAAATAAGATCCATCGTGTGATCCTCTCACTTGACATCGCCGCTTTAAGTCCAAATGGCAAGGCTTTATGGTTGGTTCGAATTGTTATCGGGAATCCGTGTATAATTTTCTTCCATTGCTGCAGTGCGGAAACAATAGCTAATAATTCTTGCTCAGTGGTCGTATAACTCAGCTCATTGTTTCGCAGCTTACGACTGGCAAATGTTAAATAAGTTTAATTCATACTGTCGTCCGATACTCTTGATATTTACAAGCACCTATATTGGAAGCGTCAGTTTGAAATATGAATTCTCTGGTATAATCTGGATATCCCAATTTAACACTATTAGCTAGTAATGTTTTCATTTCATGAAACGCTTGTTCTGTCTTGTCATTCCATTTCCATTTATTGTTTGCCTTTAACAACTCTTGTAAGAGAGCTGCTGTTTCTATATACCCTTTACAATGATTCGCCAAAAACTGGGTCATTCCTAAAAATTGCCTGACTTGCTTAATTCGTGTTGGGCGAGTTAATACACATATTGCTGGGATTTTTACTGGATTTTGTTTTATCCCATCACCGTCAATAATGTGTCCAACAATATTTGCTCTTGGCATAACCTTGATTTAGCTAAATTGATTTTAAAGCACGTATTTTCTAAATTTTATAGCAAACGATTAAGTTTATTACAGTGGTCATCGAATGTTTCGCTTGCAAAAACCAAATCATCCACGTAGCATATTACATATTCTTTCACCTCAAGCAATAAATTCTTGTCTAGAGCTCTTAGCAATACTGCACAACTGTTATTCAATCCGAATGGCAATCTCCAGTATGCGTAAGATTGGTTGATAAACATAAATCCAGTCAGGAGTCTTGATTATTCTTCCAATATATATGGTGAAATGAAGATGTGAAATCTAATCTTGTAAAATACTTAATTTTCATAAATTTCTTCACCATATCGTTGATCTTCGGCAGTTGATCAAATTTTGGTATTAATTTTTCATTCAATTTTCTAGCGTCGAGACATATTCTCAAACTCCCGTTACTTTTCTTCGCAATTACAATTGGATTTAGATACGGTGTTGTTGTCTTAATGATTCTTGCATCATCTACCATTTCCTGGATAATCTCCTTTACGTCTTGAAGATATTTCTCAGGAATATCGCACGATTTTCCCTCATATGGTGCCCAATCGTACACTACAATTTTGTACTTGAAATTCGTTATTTGGCCAGGTTTGTCCTTGAATATTTCGGAATACTTTCTAAAATTGCATACAATTTTTGTTTTTTTAGCATTCAAGTTGGTTTCAGCAATCTTTTTCCACGTATTTGGTTCTTCCCTTCCATCTTCAACACTCAAAATCCTTTCTAAACTTTGTATTATTTTTCTTCCTTCCTCAGTTTCACTCTGCCTTCTTTGTGCTGTATATTCTTCCACTTGTCTTTGTATTTCTAATCCCTCAAATTTCATAAGTTCTAAGTCCTGCGTCTCTTCATTCAATTTGATTCTATCTTTTGTTATCTTTCCATCAACCTCGATAGTGGGAATCTTATTTCCTGCTTTCTCAAATCAATGGTCATTTCTGTGGTTACCATAAAATCAATCCCAAGGACTACTTGTTACTTTATCCTATTCATTACTATAAATGGATGTTCGAATATAACTTTGCCAATTCCCATCTTTAGATAAGTTTGTATTTTACATTAAATTGTCTTATCTGGTATTATTCCTCGTATTTTAGTCAGCGCAACTGGTATTATGGGCAATTTTTCTCTTTGATTGACTTTATCAAAGAATATTTTTGATATGACACTTATGCTCGCTCCAGAGTCGACTAAACAGTGCGTCTTCAATCCGTTTACTCGCAAGATACTGATGGGCAAGCGTTCTTTGTTATTTCTATTATCTTTTTGCACTTCTTTCAATAATTCATCTGGGTCTATATCCCAAGATTCCATTTGTAGAATATACCAACTTCCAATTTGGCAAGTTAATTCATCCCAAGTACTATCTGTTTCATTTCCTAACCTAAAATTGGCGTTTTTGCCGGGAATCCTATTCATATGCTTGGGCTTCCGGATTTAACTTTTGTTCATCTCCTTCTATTCTCTTATATTCTCGTAGTTCCAAACTTTCAGCTCCTTTTAAGTCTGCGTTTAAGTTCCGATCCTTGATTGCGTCTTCCCATTTCTTCTTCTCTTGGGTCTCTCTTCACAAATCCTGAATGTACTGCCTACTCTCTACTATTATAATTGTTAATCTGTGCTACTTGATACATTGGTCTTCTTCTATAATTGCCCCTATCTCTACCGTTCCTTTATTGGTTATATGGTCGAACTCTTGTATCTATTGTGAACTGTTAATCTTACCCATCATGTGTTGTTACCACTACGTAATCTTTCCTTAATCCGGTAGATGCCATCTCACGCGTTAGCATTGTTAAAGCATTTCTTTTCTGCCCCGTCTTGTTGGGTTATCTTTCAGGTTGGTAGTGTGGGGAGTTTTGACTTGAGAAGATGGAAGGATTGGATTTCCAAGCCGCCTTTGTGGCATATAAAGATATTTTAACAGATTTAAGATGTCTTTATACACATCTCGGCCTTTCGAGAATGTTAATTGCTTATGTAATCGAGGTATTTATTTTTCTTTAATCTTATCTTGGTTTTATTATTGCTTCGTTCTGTGCTCACCAAGGTTGGGTTAGAAAGGCTTCCCTCATTACGCGTGTTTCTAATTTATTTGTGTGTTAACTTTGATTTTCGTTTACCGATTCGCTTTGCTTGTTTAGAGAACAGAAGGTGATACAGATTCATGTGTGTGCGCGTGTGTGTGTGTGTGTGTGTGTGTGTGTGTGTGTGTATGTGATTGCATGCTGTGTGGATTCCGAGACCTTTTACTCATGTCGCTTCATTAACATTCCGCTTGAGCTCATGTTGTATTATTTTATCGCGTGTTCTGTATAATTCATGTCCACTACATAGTGTAGCTGAAGGCACATAAATTTTGGTCGCCCAACATGGCGCTAGGAAAGTATTCCCTCAACGAACGGTTTATAATATTGGCGCCCAACAGTGCGTCAAGACTGAGAATACCCGGCGTGGATATAAAAAATAATAAATGTTAGACACAAGACAAATTTGGTCGCTCAACAGTGAAGTAAGACTGAGAAGAAGATAATAATTAAGACTGGGTACTTATGATTGAAACCAAGAGAATAGAAGGACAGTAGAAGAAAATAAATTATTCTACGGTATTACTTAAAGGAAAATGGAATGGAGAATAAGTTAAGAATTAAGCAAGAAGTCATGCGGATATATAGGGGAGCGGATGAAGAGATAGATGAAAATAATAATAAAAAAAATTGCAATAATAATTTGAATAATTGATAGGTTAGGATGATTAATAGTATTCATTTAGATTACGATATGATTTTACATTGAGGTAGAGATAGTTGGATTAATAATTTCAGAAATGTGATTATAATCTATTAGTAAATAGAGAAATATAAATTTTAGCGAAATTAAGTAATATAAATATTAAAATGACAAGTATAAGTCAGCTCCGCTCGCAATTTGAGGAGTATTAGAAGGAAAAGGATCAGCGGTAGAGTGTCGGCCTCCGGATCCCAAGATAGCGGGTTCAAACCCGGCAGAGGTAGTCGGATTTTTGAAGGGCGGAAAAAAGTCCATTCGAAACTCCATGTCGTACGATGTCGGCATGTAAAAGATCTCTGGTGACACATTTGGTTTTACCCGACAAAATTCATTAAATCTCAGCCATAGACGCCCAAGAGAGTTTCGGTTTACCCGGTCTGCCACCTAGTGGGTGCCTAGAGTAAAACGGAACGTCGATATTGACGATCAGACAGCCAGATGGCGTCAAATTGAAATGTCTGCACACGGTAGCTGAGGCCATACGATTATTATTATTATTATTATTATTATTATTATTATTATTATTATTAATATTATTAGGAGATAAATAAAACAACTATGGAGTTAGAAAAGCGAAAGGAGAGCAGAAAGGAATAAGAGAAATATTAAAAGAAATTAGCAGAAAACAAGAAGATACACGACAAGAAATGACGAGAAAACAAGAAGAAAGACATAAGAAGCAGTTGGAAGAGATATTTGAAAGATTTTGAGAAGAATACCAGTAAAAACAAGAAGAATACCAACAGAAAGAAGAAGAGCTGCAAAGAAACCAGATGGAGGAGATAAAAAAATGGAAGAGAAACAAAGAGAATACCAACAGAAACAAGAAGAATTTATACACTTCGTTCAACGATGTTATAGTGTGATGATCCTTTACGAATAATAGGATTTGTCTAAGTCTGCAAAATATCCATTAGTGTTGGAATCACCACCCCGTTTGAATAAAATCTTTGTCCCGCCAGCCTTTTCTTCAAATTGGGGAAAAATAGTAGTCTGAGGGAGCCAAGTCTGGAGAATAGGGGGATGTGAAACGAGTTGGAATCCTATATCCATTAATTTTGCGACCACAACTGCTGAGGTGTGTGCTGTTGCGTTGTCGTGATGGAAGGGGACTTGTGGGCCAATCGTGGGCGTTTTACTTGCAGCTCGCTTTTCAAACGGTCCAATAAAGATGAATGATATGCACCTGTAATAGTTTTACCCTTTTCCAGATAGTCAATGAGGATTATCTCTTGCGAATCCCAAAAGAGAGTCGCCATAATATTTCCGGCCGAAGGAACGGTCTTCGCGTTTTTTGGTGCAAATTCCCCCTTGGTGACCCATTGTTTAGATTGTTGTTTGGTCTCAGGAGTATAGTAATGTATCCATGTTTCATCCACAGTGGCGAAACGACGTTTAAAATCCTGCGGATTCTTCTGGAACAGCTCCAAATCATCCTTGTAACACTTCACACGATTCCGTTTCTTGTCAAGGGTGAGCAATCGCGGCACCCATTTTGCGGATAGTTTTCTCACGTCCAAATGTTTATGCAAAATATATGTACCCGATCAGTCGAGATGCCCACAGCACTAGCAATCTTACGCATCTTAACTCTTCTGTCATCCATCACCATATCATGGATTTGATCAATGATTTCTGGATTCATAACCTCCACTGGTGGTCCAGAAAGTTCAGTGACCCTTGTGCCCCTATGGCTAGTCCGAAAATTTTGAAACCACTTATAAATTGTTCTAATCGAAGGTGCAGAGTCACCATAACGTTTATCAAGCATCTCTTTAGTCCCCTGAGGCGTTTTGCCTTTCATAAATTAATGTTTAATCACCACACGAAACTTTTCGTCCATTTCTTGAAAATCACTCGACTTCCTTTATTCACATGAATGCCAAAGACAAAGAAATAGACCAATATGGCTGAAACTTGGTGTGCGTTCATTAAAGAGATTCTACTAACTAAACATGACCTCGATACGCGCCGGTGGTGCAATCTCTCGGACTTTGCATAGACTTTTCAAACCACCTTCGCAATACCCAGCACCTACGCCCTGGGACTTATATATCATAACACATACGTTATAAATTTATATAATACACCGGATAATTACATCTCATTCGCACAATGGTTAAAATTTGTAATCAATTTCTATCCGATAGCCACCTCCTTTTTTGGGAGATACCAATATACATCTTACTCAGTGTGGAGCTCATCTAGACACCTTTAAAGGCACACAGACATGCTGTAAATCAACATAATCTCATGATTCTTAATGATGGTTCCCCTAACAGGCTCACTTCTCCTGGTTCATTGCCTAGCGCAGTCGATATATCACTTTGTCGCTACATCCTTGCCTCTATAACTACGTGGAGGATACTAAGGTACACTCATACAAGTGATTACTTTCCCATCATAATTACTTATGGACATAGGTATATTTCTAAGTACCCTCCTTACCACCACTCCACGGGTCAAATTCATTCCCTGCAACATTTCAATGCTTCGTGCTTTAAGTCTTTTATGGTAACACAGTTAGAGAAATGTCCATTAACATAATTATCCTATCATTCAATTATGCAAATAATAACACAGTATCTTGACCTATCCCATCCTTTTAAAGCACCTTCGAATACCATAACACCTGGTACCTCTAGATTAAAGTGGTGGGACTCTGAATGCCAAAAGGTAATCCTCAAACGCAGGAGACTTTTCAGAATATATCGAAAAACTTTAACCCCTTCACACTACTTTCATCTCAAACATCATATTGCTCATGTCAGACGTGTCTTCAATAAAAAACGAAGACAAGCCTGGAAGACTTTAATATCCTCCTTCCATACACATATTTCTGCATCTCAGTTATGGAATGCCATCCATGCCCTCACTAGGGCTTCCACTCATATCCCACGCCCTCATATAACGTCGAATATTCTTAACGACTTTTTAACATCCCTAACTCCAGATCATGTAATTTCTCCTTATACCTCACCTTTCTCTGCTTCTACTAGTCTTCAGTCCTTTTTCGTCCCATATCTCTCCCAGAGCTTACGTCCATTCTTAACTCTTGTAAATCGACCACAACAGGTCCTGATTATATCTCTTATGCTATGTTACAACAATTAGGGATAAAAGCCTACAAGTGCTTGTCAAGTACTTTAATTTTGTGTTAAACACTACGACACCTCCTCCGGAATGGAACAATTTTTCCTAGTCCCGGTTTCAAAGACTTGTCGTCCAATGACCACCGCTCACAATATTATCATCTTGTCTGCGTAAACTATTTCTCAAGATCATGCTCCAACGGTTTCTATGATTCTATGGTATTATTCTCTTCTTTCAAAGTATCAATATGCTTATTGTACAGGTATGAATGCGCAGGATTCAATTAATATGGTTGTCAATGGCATATTATTGGCTAAATCTAGGAAACAGCACACTATTGCTGCCTTCCTTGATATTCGAGGAGCCTTTGATTCAGTCCCCCTGAATATGTTATGGGACGTGTTATTACAGAAAGGAATCCCTCATGCCTTCATAACTCTTCTACGCCATCTGTTAATATATCGCACTCTTATTTTCAAACCTCCACTCACTACACAATCCCCTCGTCAAGCTACTGTCAGCCTCCCTCAAGGTAATATACTCAGTGGAATACTCTTTGCATTATATTTATCCGACCTTGAGCAACTTGCCCTCCAATCTAGAATTCGTATGTATGCTGGCGACATACTTATCTATTTTTCCCATAAAGATGTGGATATTGCTCGGAATTGTATAACACAGCTCCTGATTAAAGTCCAGTTTTGGTTACACACTCACGGGTTATCCTTATCCCCTGATAAATGCTCTTCGGTAATGTATACTAACAAGCGTGTTTATGATTCAGAAAGTTTACTGTGCGATACATATGAAATTCGCATACGTTCGCATCAGAAATATATTGGCATTATAATTGATCGTAAATTACATTTTCCCCAACATTTACAACGCCTACGAAACAGTGCTGCTACATAAATTAAGCGACTAACAGCTATTACGCGTCGTCCTTGGGGAGCCGATCCTGTTACAGCAAAATTAGTATACTGCTCCACCATCCGTGCTGGCTTGGACTACTGCGCACATATCATTGATATTCCATCACCATCCTCCCTTGAATCCTTCATTACGATATAAAATCAAGCGCTAAGAGTTTGTTTGGTGCACTATGTACCACTCCTACTAATGCATTATTAGTAGAAACTGGTGACCCTCCTCTTCTGCTCCGATGTAGATTTCTTGCCTCTAAATATCTTCTCAAACGACTTTTCGTGACCTTGTACCCAAAATACAACTTCTAGCTGAATCATTCCCATCACCTCTCACACAAAATTGTAGTAGTAGCTTATATTAATTACCTTGTTATTGTGTGATCTTTGTGAACTATCCTAGACAATATTCCTTTCGTTTCATTTTTATTTGCAACGAATAGGTTATTTTTATTTTTTCCTATTATTGCGTAATAATGGCTATGCAATTCAAGTGTAGGAACTGTGGGTGTGGTCAGGCATTAAGAAGCTCGAGGTAGGAGTTGGAGAGTTTGAGGGAGAGGAAGGAAAGTATGCCTCCCTCAAATAATGTACCGTACAGGATACAGTAGGTGTAAAGGAGGGACGGGAAGGAAATCGGGGAATTGTAGAAGACAGGTGGTCTAATGTTTTAAGGGGAAGGAGATTTCAGGCTAAGGGCTCTGTTCAGGATCAGATTTCAGGACAGGTGTCTGTGAGAAATCGGTACGAGTCACTGCAGGTTGAACAACCGAGGGAAGATGAGGAACAGGGAACTGTTGCTGAGTTGTGTGGAAGTACGAGGAAGGGAAAAGGAAGGAAAGGGAAATGTAGTTTAGTGGAAAGGAAAAGACAGATGGAACAGGGTCATGGGAGGGAGAAAAGGGAGGAGGAAGTAGTTTCTGCAGAATTGAGGGAAGATAGGGCTGACCAGGAGGGGAGGAGATCAAATGAGGTGGGTAGGGTTGAGGCTCTGGTCATGGGCGATCATCATTAGACATGTGGGGAAAGTGTGTGGAGGAAAGGGCATCGTTAGATATGTGGGGAAAGTGTGTGGAGGAAAGGGATCCGGGTTAGAATGTTGTGCAGGAATTAGGTTGAGGCAGATGTTGACGAAAGTATAAGAGAGGGAAGAGGGAAAGGAGAAGGTGGTAGTGTTTCATGTTGGTACTAACAACGTAAGGCAAGCAGGTATAAGTACCAACATATTTGGGGATGTGTGGGATCTGGTAAATGCAGCACGGGTGAAGTTTAAGGAAGCGGAGATTGTTATCAGTGGAATACTGTGTAGGAGGGATACTGACTGGAAGGTGATTGGAGATTTAAATGAGACTATGGAATGGGTATGTGAGAAACTGGGAGTGAGATTTCTAGATCCTAAAGGGTGGGTAGTGGACAGGGATCTGTGCTCAGATGGCCTTCATTTAAGCCGGAGTCGTACATATAAGTTAGGAAACTTGTTTAGAAGGAATATAGGCAGGTACATTCAGGGAACGGGTTGGCCTAGGGTTCGGTGTTAAGGGAACAGGGAACTGGAAATCAAGTAGGGATGACATAAAAATGTTAGTACTCAACTGTAGAAGCACTGAAACAAAGGAATCCAATTAAGTAATTTAATAGATATATACTTATCAGATATTGTAACAGGAGTTGTATCATGGCTGAGAAATGATATAATGGATGCAGAAATATTCTCACGGAACTGGAGTGTGTATCGTAGAGATAGGATAGGAATGGTAGGAGGGGGAGTATTCATTATGGTGAAAGAAGAATTTGTAAGCTACGAAAATATTAAGGATGAAAACATGAAATTCTGGGTGTAATGTTCATCTCTAAAGATAATAGGCAACTTAATGTCTTTGGAGTGTACAGACCGGGAAAGAGTAGTTGTGGCGCTGAGTAAGAATTATTTGATAAGATGATCAGCTATGTTGGAAGTGATATGGAAAGAATGTGATAGTAGCAGGTGATCTCAATTTACCATATGTCAATTGGGGAGGTAATGCGAACGACAGGAAGCATGAACAATAAATGGCAAATAAGTTAATATGGGAAGGGCAGATGATTCAGAAAATGATGGAACCAACTAGACGAAAGAATATTTTGAATGTTGTGCTGGTAAAACCGGATGAGCTCTATAGAGAAACTGAAGTAATTGATGGTATTTGTGATCACGAAGCTGTTTTGTCGTAGTTAAAAATGAATGTGAAAGAAAGGAAGGGAGGACTATTAGGCAGTACCGTATGGCTGATAAAACAGGCATGAGAGTTTAAAGAAAGTAACTATGATCGGTGGAAATGGTAAATAAAAATGTAAAGAGACTCTGGGATGGGTTTAAAGCTATTGTTGAGGAATGTGAAAATAGGTTTGTACATTTACAGGTGGTAAGGAATGGTAAGGATCCACTATATTATAACAGAGAAGTAAAGAAACTAAGAAGGAGGTGCAGGTTGGAACGAAATAGAGTTAGAAATGGCTGTGGAAGTAAGGAGAAATTGAAGGAACTTACTAGGAAATTGAATCTAGCAAAGAAGTCAGCTGAGGATAACATGATGGCAAGCATAATTGGTGGTCATACAAATTTTAGTGAAAAATGGAAGGGTATGAATAGGTGCTTTAAGGCAGAAACAGGTTCAAAGAAGGACATTCCAGGAATCATTAAACAAGGGGAGAGTGCATGCGAGGATCTTCAAAATGCAGAAGTATAGGGTTATCCTATGAAATTTTTTGCCGCTAGATGGCATGAGTGTACTACTCGGACTAGAATGAGATTGTTTTTCAATACATGTAGTACGTGATCAGGCCTAGGTTATGCATAGTAAAGTTATGAGTGAGAATATGGATGATGCCAATAGTGCCGTATTTAATATTTATCCGAACATAGATAAAATGAATATGATCACTTTAAAAGAAGAGGAAGCGAGGAGGGAGAGTTGTTGGTAATAAACAAGGGCTTTGTCAAAGGTACGATAGAGATGTTTTACACGCTGTCTGCGCGAAAGTATTTTAAATAATAAATACAGGGATATAATCAGTACATATACACTGGTACTATAATTATCTATGAATGTTTGTTCCTTTTAGATTGCGGGCTTATATGAAAATGGGAATACATCGGACAACGGAGACGCCAACAGAAAATAGGTTTACCAGTAGGCCTATATTTCCAAGTGACATGAACTTTAAAGAGTTATCAATCTCCTTTCTGCCTCGTGTGAAATTATCACATATTCACTTGATGGACTACATCGTTTTCAGAAAATCTGAGATCGATGGAGCTCCAGAGAAGAATTATAAGTCATTATGTGATGCCGGATATAATTTATTTAATGAAAAGTTCATTAAAATCATTAAGTGTGTGTTTGAGAGTGATAGGGTATTTGTACTGTCTTCTGTGAAATCACAATTCACCAAAAACAAAGAGTACACTGTTAAGTTGATACTAGATCGCTGTGGTACCGGCATTCTAGCAGCAAGTTGTGAGTGTGTAGCAGGTATTGGACCCAAAGCCTGTTGTAAGCATACTGCGGCCCTTTGTTATGCCCTTGAATACTTCAGCAAAACTGGTTTTATAAAATGTTCAGAAACATCAACTGACGTTTTACAAACATTTCACCAGCCTCCACGAAAAAGGAAAGTACATGGAAGTCCCGTAAAAGTGTCAAATCTGCCCATAGCAACAGGTTCACGGTTATGTTTTGATCCAAGACCAGCCTCACTCAGAAACTAGGAAGGTTATGAATCATATGTGAGATATTTAATTGAAAATTCAGGAATGAAACTGTCTTATTTAGCATTATTTCCCAAATCAAATGTTAACATCTTGTCTGTTGCACATGATCATTTTTATGGAACAGACACAAACTCAAATTATTTATCTCAGTTAGTGTCTGTCTCTGAGGATTCCATAAAAGATATAGAAAGGGAAACAAGAGGGCAATCCAGATGTGCGCTATGGTACAAGGA
Source organism: Anabrus simplex (assembly GCF_040414725.1). Classification (NCBI taxonomy): domain Eukaryota; kingdom Metazoa; phylum Arthropoda; class Insecta; order Orthoptera; family Tettigoniidae; genus Anabrus; species Anabrus simplex. Next base: position 493,246,174 of record NC_090265.1, read on the forward strand.
AAGGAAGTACAGGCTAACTGCAAGTTATTTTGGTAGAATATGCCATACTAAAGATGCCAAAACTTTGGCCCATACAATAATTGCAGGTAGTCAATACCAAAATAAATTTATGAAGTGGGGTTTGGATAACGAATGTCTGGCAAGGAGCAGGTATGAAGAAACTACAGATCATATTGTATCCAAATGTGGGTTGATTATTCATCGCACCATAAACTATCTAGCAGCAAGTTGTGATGGACTCATTGGGAATGACAGAGTGCTGGAACTGAAAGGTGTGCCAAGCCATGAATATGACAAAGTATCTGCCAGTATTGCACCTTATTTAATTGAGGACAAAGATGGCATACATTTAAAGCAGTCGCACAACTATTATTTTCAAATACAAGGACAGTTGTTTATCACTGAAAGACAGTTCTGTAGTTTTGCTGTCTACACAGCTGTTGATATGGTAATCATAAACATTGAGAGGAATGAGGAGTTTATTCAAGAAATGCTACCACAGCTTGAGAAATTTTACTATGAGTACTTTATTCCAGCTTTAATGGAAGAACTAGCTACATGAGCCATGGTGTAATGAACAATGAAGATTGTTTTTATATCATGCTTCCAGCAACTGCTCACTTGTAACATAATATAGTCTATCTACCATGTTTTGCTTTAGTAGGTTTCATTTTATTGTAAATATATAAATAATAGCTATCACATGATTGATCTCCTGAAATTGCACAACATGTAATATACAAAAATAATCCTACCTGACAGAGGAAGTTTGCTTATGTGAAGCTTTGTTTGTAGAATTTTGTATGTTTTCCCTAAGCCTATAGCCCTTTCAATGTGTATTCTTTAAGAAGCAATTCTCCTAGTCATGGTATTTTCCATAGTGGAGAGCTGCCTTTTCCCTTTCAAGAAGGGTGGAACATTTATACTTACTCCCTTTGAGCAAAGAATTCCTCGGTCAACCATTACTGAGTCACCCTCTTCCAACAAGTCAATAATATTAGATTTTATGAACAACTGCCTGTCTGAAACTGATCCACCATACGCATCTAATATAAAACACACAAATCCTGATGGATTTATTGCAATCAGTAGCTTCACAGTGTTACAGTTTTTGTATGTAGAAAATGTTTCCTGTTGGGCACTAGAAACCTTGGGCTTCATTATTGGAATTTCAGTACAGTCTAAAATTACTCTTGTATTAGGATATTGCTTCTTAAATTCCATAGGGGAGTTTTCCCTCATAGTCTTCTGATCAGCCCAAATATTTAATTCTTTGAACTGGAAATACATACAATTTATCCATACAGAAAAAATTAGCCGTACTGCTGTTACATTTAAACCAAAATCATATGCAAGTTCCTTATCTGTTTTGGCCATTCTCAATTTCATCATTGTTAAAAGGAAAAATTGGAAATACCTGCAGACTAAATCTACCCCTTCCCACGGCTTGAAACACTAAATAAAAATGGTCTCTGTTGTCAAAACCTGTGAAGAGTTGCACTGCACCCGATATTGTTAGAAGTCTTTCAATATCAAGTACACCCTCACTATCTTTGTTTTGGCATGCAACATCCCTAAATAAGTTACCGGTACCGCTTGATAATGGAAGGTTCATATTTTCATTAACAATAGATGACTGACACTCTTCAAATGCTGCTATAGGTAAGTCATTGGTGTCCAGAAGCACAGCTGTCTCTTGCCTTGTCATCAGATCATCCTCCTTCTTTCCTCTGTTACGTGCCCTAACCTCTCTCATCTTTACATCTGAGCCGGTGTCAGGAGTCCAGGGAAATACAGATGGCACTGCATGTAATTTCAACCGCGACCTTTTAAAATCAAAATATTCATAGTCATTCGAACGATAATATAATTGCAAGTGGCAAGTACCTATCTTCTGTACCTCTACACACACTTTAACACATTTAATGTCAAATAGCCCATAGACATACTAGTAATCATTTATATACTTATCTACGTACCTAATAACGTCCTTCTATAATCATCGCTCCTAAAATGTGCTGAACAGACTCTATCATTCTTCGTAATCTGGCTCAGTTTAAGATTCTTCCTTCTGATTGAATGTATCCACTGTTTTCTAAGTTTCACATCTTTCGAAAACTGATGGAACGAAAATGTTATGCCTCGGTTTTTGCACAATGGCACACAACAGTAATCCGGGATTTTGCTGAACTTAGGATACCACAATAGTACTTATGAGTCAATTAAATGACAGCGATATTCTAACCTTCAAGCACTGAAACAAATGAAGGTGGAATGGCGTAGTCCGAGTAGTACATGCGCGCTACCTATTGGTACTAGTTCAGGATAACACTATTCAGTCAGCAGTATGTAAAGATTGTTGGTTACAAGGATAATGTCCATAAAGGGGTGATGAGTAATACTAAAGAAGTATTAAAATTTACCTATGATGAAAATAACATTGACAGTAAGATACAAATATTGAAAACTAGAAAAGCAGTTCGGACTGGTAAGATTTCTGGGGTTATACTAAAGGGAATGGGTTGGGATATAGTTCCATATCTGAGATACTTATTTGATCATTGTTTGGTTGAAGGAGCTATACCAAATGAAAGGAGACTTGCTATAGTAGCCCCTGTGTATAAAGGAATGCGTGATAGACATAAAGCTGAAAATAACAGGCCAGTCAGTTTGACATGCATTGTATGGGAAAGCATTCTTTCTTATTATATTAGACATATTTGCGAAATTACTAACTAGTTTGCCAGAAGGCAATTTGGGTGTAGGAAAGTTTATTCCACTGAAGCTCAGCTTGTAGGATTTCAGCAATATATAGCAGATATTCTGGATTCAGGAGGCCAAATGGACTGTATTGCGATTGACCTGTCTAAGGAATTTGATAGGGTAGATCATGGAAGACTACTGGCAAAAATGAGTGCCTTTGGACTAGAAAACGGAGTGACTGAATGGGTGACTATATTTCTAGAAAATAGATCTCAGAGAATTAGAGTAGGCGAATCTTTATCTGACCCTGTAATAATTCAGAGGGGAATTCCTCAAGGCAGCACTATTGGACTTTCATGTTTTTTTTATATATATATCAATGATATGTGTAAATAAGTGGAATCAGAGATAAGGCTGTTTACAGATGATGTTATTCTCTACAGAGTAATAAATAAATTACAAGATTGTGAGCAGCTGCAGCGTGACCTCGATAGTGTAGTGAGATGGATGGTGGGCAATAGTATGATGATAAACTGGGCTAAAAGTCAGGTTGTGAGTTTCACAAATAGAAAAAGTCCTCTCAGTTTTAACTACTGCGTTGATGGGGTGAAAGTTCCTTTTGGGGATCATTGTAAATACCTATGTGTTACTATAAGGAAAGACCTTCATTGGGGTAATCACATAAATATGATTGTTAATACAGGGTACAGATCTCTGCACATGGTTATGAGGGTATTTGGGGGTTGTAGTAATGATGTAAAGGAGAGGGCATATACGTCTCTGGTAAGACCCCAACTAGGGTATGGTTCTAGTGTATGGGACCCTCACCAGGATTACTTGATTCAAGAACTGGAAGAAATCCAAAGAAAAGCAGCTCGATTTGTTCTGGGCGATTTCTGACAAAAGAGTAGCGTTACAAAAATGTTGCAAAGTTTGGGCTAGGAAGACTTGGGAGAAATGAGACGAGCTGCTCGATTAAGTGGTATGTTCCGAGCTCTCAGTGGATAAATGGCGTGGGAGGACATAGTAGACGAATAAATTTGAGTGGTGTCTTTAAATGTTGGAAAGATCACAATATGAAGATAAAGTTGGAATTCAAAAGGAAAAATTGGGGTAAATATTCGTTTATAGTAAGGGGAGTTAGGGATTGGAATAACTTACCGAGGGAAATGTTCAATGATTTTCCAATTTCTTTGCGATCATTTAAGAAAAGGCTAGGAAAACAACAGATAGGGAATCTGCCACCTGGGCGACTGCCCTAAATGCAGATCAGTAGTGATTTAGTGATTTATTCCCATCACGCCCGCTTTTATCCCACTCCACACAAGTACTGTATATTGTCATCTTTTCCCCTCCCCAATTGTGTTTACACTTTCACTGACGTCTTACTATAACACTGTTACGTCCCGTCGTTTTTTATTTCCGACATCAACTACACTTTTCTCTTTCTGTCATCTACAAAATTGTCCATATATTAATTTTCCTCCGTCCAGCGTTCCACACTCTTACATGTATTCACCCCTCAGTAGTTTCACCTCCCTTTCCTAATTGTACCTTAAATGTAGACCCGGTCTTGTTCATTGTGTAAAAAGTCGCTTAGATGGGTCACTAGCGTGAAGATCACCTTGTGTCCTTGTGATTTTCCTATATCCCGTAGTATTGTATAAATAATCATATTACAATCAACTGTCTATGTGCTACGTTTTCTAGTGAACTATTTCAAGTGCTTAGGAACCATATTGTGTGTCAACTGCACTCTTTTCTTAACTCATTCTGCAGGTCATTGTCAATCAGATAATCTTACGGACAGCATTGGTGTCCTACTATATAAGAATTGTGTGCGTGTGTGTAAGTAGTCCAATTACGTATAGGTATTGTGTCTGGGTGACATAACGAGCCCAAATCCATTTCAAGAACAAGAACAACAAGATTGACTGGTTGATTGCAGTAAGGAGAGATGTTCTGTTCTGTTCGTGAAGTTTATGTGGGCTCGTTATTTCGCCCAGACACTATACCGTATGATATTTGTACTAAATCGACACACGCACACAATTTCAATAAAGTAGTACACCAATGGAGTTGACAATGTTTTCGGAGGACGAAGTACTTAAAGATGGACGGAAGTAGACTATGCAGCAGACTCACAAAATGGGTTCAAAGCACGGAAAGTAGATCAAGAAAAGACGTATCACCTAGACAATTAAGAGTGAGGAATTACGTATACAAGACTAGGAGTTATAGGAAAAGCACAGGGACACAAGGTATACTAATCTTCACGCTAGAGTGGCCGTCTCAGCGACTTCTACAAAACATACACACCGGGCCGACATATAAGGGACAAGCAGGAGATGGCAGGGGAACGACGGAGGGGTGGATATATGTGAGAGTGTAGAACTTTGGACAGATGGAAAGAAATATCTGAGCAACGTATATGGGGGATGTAGGGAGGCCAAAGTGTCAGTGAAATCGTAAACAAAAGAGGAAGAGGGGCGACATTGTGTTGATATGAACATCAATAGTGTTTATTTTGTAGGCTCCTAGCATTCGAGTGAAGAATGCGTACTACCATTATTAAAGATAAGGTGTAAACTTTCGCGAAGTTGACTAATAACTGGTAAGATATTGGGGTGATCGCCAATTAGTTGAGTAAGCTGCATGAGAAGGTGGAGAACACACTGATGAACATGTTCTCGCTGAGGAAGTGTAGTACCTGTTTGAGGATGCTGTGCGGGTTGCAGAGGCATTGACGGGCTCGATGTTGAGGGAGTGGGCTGACTGGGTTGAATGGGGTTTTTATAACTCAGAGATTGAGAGGGGTGAGAAGATGTAGTGGATTGCACTAGCTGGAGATACGCAGCTCTATCATAGCCGGGAGAAGGTTTAGGTGGCAAATCCTTAACAACCACTTGTGTGAATTTGCGTTTGCGAGGGGCGTCTGGTAATGGAGAAGGATGTTGAGAGGGTAGGGGAGGAAATTGTTGAACGTTATGATACTCAGAATAAGTAGGTGGAAATAGTCGAGCAGAAGCTTCTGAGAAGGAAATGTTATCAGTGCACATAAGTTTTTTGATTTCCACTTGCTTCTGATGAACAGCACAATCTGATGAACCCGTTTCGTGTTCCCGATTGCAATGTACACATAACTTGACATTAGCAAGACAGTCTGAGGTAGAATGGTTCATACCACAGTTGCGACAGCGAAAGTTAGTGGACTGGCAATTGCGTAGGGTGTGTCCATAACGCTGGCATTTGGAACAAATAATGGGGTAAAATATAAAGGGATGGACTTCTAACATTACATGATAGATTGAAACATATTTGGGCAACGTTTTGGAGCAAAAAACAATCTTGATGGAGCCAGTAGGTAGATATACTGACTGACCATCTTGGAGGGATTTATGGCGTAGGCGATGAACAGAATGAACTTTGACGTCACTCTGAAGTAAAGTAAGAATATCGGATTCAGTTAGATCTTTCTCAACACCGCGTATAATGCCTACGCGGAAGATATTTGAGTGAGGAATAAAGGCATGCCACTTTTGTGTCTCAAGGAACTTATTCTGCAGAAAGTCATTAGCATGATGAGGAGAGTGAAAGTTTACCTGAATCCGGTTACGGCGTTTATACTGGATGGATTTAATAGGAAATTTCCTTTCATGGAGTAGACGCCCTATAGCCATAGGGTGTAGATTGCCAATGTTATTACCTTGTTTGGATGAAACAAAAACAAGATATGGTCCTGGATGGTTTAACGGGTATAAATTACATGCACTAGTATTAGGAGGTTGAACAGGAGGGGGAGGGTTAGGATTGCATTGAGTCGCAGTTTGCAACAAAGGGGTAGGAGTAGAATTATCATTCACGGTTGTATCCATTTTCACTACTTCTTCCCGTTCAACATTACTATTTGACGCGGGATGAAAGTCCCGAGTACCTCCACTATCAGAACTCATGCCACCACGGCACAATCACACGCAAGCTAGCACCAGAACGCACGAGTAAGTTCTAGAAATGTCAGACACCGAACACGAAACCTCGAACACAACGAACCGTACAGGACGATGTCGCGGACGAGACTCAGTAAGGAGAGATCATTGGGAGCCAACCCATGCAAATATATTATGTTCAGATCACTTTATACCTTCAGATTTCGAAAGTGGTCGGCAGGTAGCGTTCTATATCTTTTATGTCGTTGGTTTACTATCTAGCTCTTGTATTGTTATGATAATATGATGGGCTTCGCGTGATATCGGTGTACCCAGTCACAGACCCGATAGTAAAACTCAAAGTATGGAAGAGGCTAAAACGCAATACATACAATTAAAAAGGAGATTATTAATTCAACTACTAATTTACAACACAGAGGAGTCACACAAGGACACAAAGGTACAAAGCTTGACGCCAGATTCAACTATGCTCGGCGACTTGCTTCCTCACGAACATGGCTGGGTCAACATAAAATGAAAAGACAAATGGACAGATATTAAAGTGGGGATTTAGTATCCAACATGACAATTGAGTAGGTAACGCGAATTGTTTTCAAAAAAGGCTGTAATTCTTTTCTTCTACTAACTTCGAGAAACGGACACTGAAACAAGATATGGTTAATTGTACCAACCGAAGTACGACATTTACAGAGGTTAGACTCAACCAACTTCATACGATATAATTGATCAGGCGTGCACATATGATTTAGCCGCAAACGGATAATATTAGTTATGTGACGTCTAGTATAATAATATTTATTAAACCATGGAGAGCGCGGGACGTTTGGAAGAATCGTAATCAAACTCCGTCCTATACGACATGAGGTGTGGCTCCGCTCATCCTGCCATAACTGTCTTAACTTCTCTCGACAACCGCTCCAATAATCAGTGAAGGGTAACGCCAAATGGTACTCAACACCCTAACCTTGAGCAGCCGCCTGAGCCAAGGCGTCCGCCTGTTCTTTATCTGTGATATTTGAATGACCCGGAACCCAAAGTAAAGTAATCCGTGTACCTAATTGGTGTAAATCTAAACAGATTTTACGAAGGTATTGAATATACCAATTTGACCGGAAACTGCGATTATTTAAGATTTGGAGCACACTCAGGCATTCGGATACAATGTAGGTACTATCTAGATGCGAATACTTGATGTACAGTAAAGCTTGACGAATTGCAAAATCATCCGCCGTAAGAATAGCTGTCACCGCTGGGAGTAAGAATTGTTATGAAATGTTAAATCGGCTGAGAAAAAGGCAGCCTCCACTCCTGAAGGGGTGCGAGTTTTGGTCCCGTCAGTATAGAATATTGGTGAAAGAGAATGAACATCCTGGGACAAAGCTAGACGGACATATTTCCTAGCACCGTGTGTCCGGGCCGTGCCAAAGGGTTGAGAACCACCGAATGCTGGTAAAATATGAGCGGGGACATAATAGTTTGCTTGAAAGGGAAGAATGTAATTAGCTGTGGACGGGGTACGTATAATAGAAGTGCGAAGGGAACTAAAGTAATAATATGCCCAGACAAGTGCTGGGTAACGGCGTAGTGGTGTACCTTTGTCTTGATAGTAACGTACTAGTAATGATAATTTAGGGAAGATTGGGTGTGAGGTAAGAGAGAGAGAGAGTCCTTAGAATAAACTTGGCGGCAAGCAATTTTCTCCTGAGATTTAATGGGAATTCCGCAGCCTCGACCAATGTTGCATTGTTGGGGAAGATTACAGAGCCCCAATACATAGTTTAATAAACTTTACATGAAACGAAACCAATTTAGCAAACTTTTGATTGGCCGCCGTGTCTATGAACCCCGAACCATAATCCATGGTCGAACGAATAATATTGCGGTATAACATGAGCATAGTACTGGGATCCGATCCCCAAGATCTCTGTCGTAGGGTAAAAATTATATTTTTTTGGAAGGAACTTACCCATAAGGTGTTGAACGTAAGAGTGCCATAATAATTTCCTGTCAAGGCAAATACCTAGATATTTAATCGACTGGACAATCGGTATCGCAAAACCTTGGAAGCGTATAGGCGGGTGATCAGTACGCTGGGACCAAGAGAATATAACCGCTCGACATTTATCGTACGCCACTTCTAATTCATGATCGTGAAGCCACGTATCGAAATCCCATAGAGTCGTATGTAAGGACTTGTAAATAGCTTCAAGTGATGGGAGACTTAGATATATCACTAGATCATCGGCAAATTGTATCATGCGTGCACTTCGTGTAATAATTTTCTCTAGGGACTTCGAATATAGTGTAAATAAAATAGGACTGAGAATGTCTCCTTGAGGGAAGCCCGTAGACGTCATACGTGCCTGAATATGAGGAAAATGTTTTTAACTGAAGCGTTCTGTGCGTCAGCATGTTCAAGAGAAGATTAACGAAGAGGGGAGGAAAGTTATAATGGTGCAAGTTTTGGAGTAGCACTTGGAGGTCAACATGATCATAAGCTCCACGAAAGTAAACTAAAGATAGCCAGCAAGGGTTCTTTCCGACAGCGTGCTAGATTGATATCAGTTACCAAAAGGTTAATGGCATCAGTGGCAGAGCGACCCGGTAGGAAGGCAAATTGATGTTTGGGCAACAAATTATAAAAGTCTAAAGACCATTTTAGGCGTTCAAGAAGAATCTTTTGGAACATTTTTCGAAGGCATTGACCCAGGTATATGCCCCTGTTACTGTCGGGAACTACGGGATTTTCCCCTGGTTTTAACCGGGGGACCAAATAAAAGTCGTTCCAGGAGGAAGGGTTGTGAGCAGACTCGAGGCAACGATTGAATATCTGCAGTAAGTTCTAGCGCGCCAAGGGGAGAGTTGCTTTAATACTGAATACGAGATCTCATCCCGTTCAGGGATAGGAGTATGGGATGTATTGATGACCAGATTTAATTCTTTGATATCAACTGAGCTAATGAGCGATGAACATTTATTGGAACTAGGAGGAATATAGAAACTATACTGTGGGGCTAAAAAATCCGGAGTAAGTTGCTGAAAGAAGCGTAAATGACCCTCATATTGAACTGTACTCTAGATGAATTACTAATAAGACGGTTGGACAGGCCGGCAATTGCTCGCCATATATGTTTGGTCGGGGACTGTCTATTAAGAGATGCAATGATCCAAGCCAGGCGGAGTTCGTCGTTAAAGACCTTTTTAGTTTTGGGCGACCAGTACTTTAGAGTGTAAGTACGCTTGGAACGTTCCAAAACGGTGAAAGGAGCGAAGGGCTGCCTTCCGTTGTGATATTAAAGCCGCACATTCAGCGTCCCACCAGCGTGCATAATGAATAGTTTTGGGTCGGAAATGTGGCTGTATCGGATGGTATAGATCTAAATATTCTGTGATAATTGATGTGAAGGTATTATAGGGCAGATGTTGACCATCAAAAACAGATAACTTTTGAACCAAAAACTGTTGAAACTGGGGTGTATTGAAGGGGAACATGCGCCTACTCGCTTTAAGCGGGGGCAGAGCGGCTGGTTGACTGTCAGCCATCCTAATAAAATGGGGAAATGATCACTCGGATGAGTGTCCTTGACTACCTCCCATTCCATTCTGTATGCCAGCTCCCTAGAACATATAGTTAAATCTACAGAACTCTTATTTAAAGAGGTGACGTCACTCGAGTAGGTGAGCCGTCATTCAAAATGCGTAAATGACATGAGGCCGCTATTTTATTCCCTTTAGGGCATGAGACCTCGCATCCCCAGCTCTGATGGTGCCCGTTAAGTTCGCCCCCGACGATAAAGGGGTGCGGAAGTTGCGAGAAAAAATTCGTTCAATTAGAATATGAGCCTTGGATTTACGGTGGACAATAGATAGAAATAAAATGTATGTTAGCGACCAAAATGGCGACCACCTGTGTTTCAGGTATTCTATAATGCAAAGGTGTCGAAGAGAATTGTAGGTTCTTAGATACCAAAATGCAAGCCCCATTATAGCTATAATTGTTTTGGCGAATACAGGTATAGTTTGCTGTGTGAAATCTTTTGGCTGGACACAACGAAGTTTCACTAATCAAAATTATATGAGGGTGATATAAATCAATCAGTAAAAATAGTTCGCGTCTCTTATGTACCACACTACTTCATTCCACTGTAGAATTATCATGAGGGGAGGCAGATAGTGCCAATGAATTGATAAGTGTCATTACTTCCTCCTGCATGGTGAGGAGCATCTTTGACCATTTAGAATCGTTTTCTACTGCCCGGGCATAAGCAGATATTTTATCTGAAATAGCTGTAATTGTGGCAGTTACCAGGGTCGAGTCACGGAATCGTTCTTGGTACGAGTTAGCATTAGAAACAACACCCCTAGGAGGAACCGGTATGCTCTTCCCAGATACAAAAGACACGGGAGGTATTGCACTCGTGGAGGAGGAAGGCATTTGTAGAATTGCACGATGTCTGTGTACATCGTAACCTGGGGAACGATCTGTCTAGGCAGAGGCGATGTAACAACTGCCGTGAATTTTCGTTTCCTGGACGGCGGAGGTTGAAGAACTGGAGAAGTTTGCGGGAGAGGAGGAAACTGTTGGAGGGACAAGAGTGGGCCGAATCTATTTTTTAGAGGAGGGAAGAAAGATTCTGAGTTGAAATTAGAAACTTCCGTAACCTGCTTTTTCTTCAATTCTTGTTGGCGTTTATGTTCGGGGGACTCAAAGGATCCCACTGAATGTTCTCCAGAACAGTTGATACATTATCTACGAGAATCCGTAAATTCTTGGGTTTCGTGATCGTGGGCGCAACTGGCACATCTAAGGTTTAGAGCTCTACAATTTTTCCTAGTATGGCCATAGCGTTGACATCTACGGCAAATAGTAGGTTGATAAACAAGGGTTCAACCGGGGTACGAACCTGGTAAATAGAAATGAAGGCAGGTAGCGTCTGGCTACGAAAGGATAACTTAATGGTGCCTGTGGGAATATATGTGACCTGTCCGTCCTGCATGGAGCGTCTGTTCATCCGCTGAGCGCCGACTTTAGGTACGGGCGTTTCAGCGAATTTGCAAATTTCATCTTCAGTCAAATCCCTATGTACCCATCTGATAACTCCAACCTTATGGAGAGACGCTGAAGGAATAAAAGCTTTAAGCTTCTTTTCCTTTAAAATAGGATTTGTTAGGAACTGATTGACCTTGGTCTGAAATTCAATTTGTATCCGATGTCTATATCTCCGAGAGATTTTTTAAAAGCCGGTTTCCACTGATTAACATTTAACATTTTGATACTGTTGTCCAGCCACTATGCGAATAGTAAAACAAATCACACATTATCCTCTACTATCTAGCTCGTTGTTTATTATGTCTGCGTGTCTCATCACGGCCGACTTGATGCGTCGCCCCAACTGTCTCGCAATGTTGTATGGTGAAGTTAATTGTTCAGAGTATCTGCAGGTTAATATTGAGATTCTTTGGTGCATTTCATCTTTCTGTAAACATAAACAAGGTAGAAAAGAAGAAGATGGATTTGTTTCTATTCAATGTTTTGGTTTTCTTGTGTTGTGCTTTATTGCAAGGAAAGGAACTGATTAATCGGGGAAGTTTAGTCGACATGGAAGATGTTCCTTAATTATTGCTTCAATATGTGGATGTGTAATCGATTAAAGAGAATTATTGAGATTAGTGTTTGGCGAGAACTGAAAGGCGTGTTTCATTATTTAATAGTGGCTGAATCTATCATCTTTTTACGTTGATCGGCGAAATTTGGTGTATGTTTTATTGTAGTTGACAATTATACTCCCGGTATGAGTGTGTCTAGTGTGAATCAAGTCAATATAATTGAAAAGGATATGGGTTTTGAAGAGGATAAAACTGCCGTCCAACCAGTGGAAGACCTAGGTAGTACTAACAAGAGTGAGGTATTCAAGAAACCTTTGCTGTTTGTCGGTCCTCGTAAGGGAAAAGTGGTAGGAAAAATTCGTGCAGTTAACAGACCTTCTGATGATTCGCAGGGTGATAGTGACAGTGTACCGGACAGTAGTGATTATATTAAAACGGAAGAACGAGAGGAAGATACTGTTCCTGAAACAAAACAGCAAAATAAACTTTCTCCTGCCCAGAAATTGAAAGATATTGCAGTACCTCTCCCATATAAGGAACCGAATTGGGGTGGTATTCCTGAGGAACATTATGCTTTTGAGGTCTTAAAATCAGGAAGCATTTTGGAAAATATAGATTTGTCTTCAAAGTCCTTTTATGTGTTTGGGCGGTTGTCAACATGTGATGTACGCATGGCTCATCCGACAGTGTCACGGTTTCATGCTGTCTTGCAGTATAAGAATGTGGAATCAGAGGATAAACCAACTGGCTATTACATATATGATCTTGGAAGCACTCATGGGACATTCCTTAACAAACATCAAATCAAGCCAAATCTGTATGTTCGAGTTCATGTGAGTTATTTTTTGTACAATTTATTGTTGTAACCCTAGTGTGTTCTCATATTTATGATAGCTCTTTTTCCTTATATCCATTTGAATGCTTTAAAAATCGAAGTTTCTTGTAATGTGCTACTGTCCATTTTACATTATTGCATTCTTTGTTTTTTATAAGCCTAAATCAGAATATATGAAACATTCAAACCTTGCATATGCCAGACACTTACGGAAACAGACAGCACTTCTTTAACAGGGGCTCATGTTTAAGTATGAGAAAATCATTTTAAAATGATCTGAAGTGAGTAAAGTAGCAGAGAGGAGAGATGTTTCCTTTATACTTACCAGGGACCCATAGAACTACCCCTAGATGTATGTTACGTATATAAAAAAAAATAACTGAGAATATGTTAGTCCAGTGAAATGCGATCATTTTCTATTCCTTTATGGCCATTTGAGATCAAGTTAAGCAACAATCGACATTACTGGAAACCTTCTTTACAGCCCAAAATCTTTTCATTCTTTCTCTTGCAGCCTGTCTTCTTTCCTCTGTCCATCCCCTATTCCATTTCTGTTTGTCATGGAAGCCGCTGAAGCATCCATCATTAATCTATACTTTTTTCAATTCAGGATGTCTTCCCGATTTAATCCAGACTGCTCAAGATTCTTTTTTTACCTCCCTGAACTATTTGTTGGAAACTTTAGGTCTACTGTCAAGTGTTTTAAAAATCTGTTTTGTCAGCCTCTCCTCGTCTATAAAATTCTAGTCCTATGAAAAGCAGTGGACATCTTCTCTCGCCTGGTGTAGTTTGCTTCTCTCTCTCGCTAGTTTCCAACTGTACGATTTCTCCGAGGTACTCGAAGCTGTCAACTCTTTCTTATCTTACCAGGCTCTGTCTTCAAGTGACGAGGGGCTGTTCTGATATTGGCCATGTAGCCTATTTGGTTTTCTCAAAGGGAATTTGGAGTCCTGGTTTATCTGCTTCCTGATTTAGTATATTTATCTGCTCTGTAGCTGTGTTAGTGTTTCTAGACAGGATTGTGAGGTCATCTGAGAATGCAAGGCAGTTGATCTCGATTCCATTGTTTGATCATCCAATACTTGGTTGAGCAGTCCTTTCTTTTCCAGTTCTTTTTGGCATTCGCGAATGATCTTCTCCAAAACACAGTTGAAGAGACCCCTGTTTTGATTTCTAACTCCTTCGAGAGTTCCCTATGAATTTTGCTTTTGAATGGGTGTCCGTTAATGTCTGTTTAATCATTTCAGTTGTCCTGGCATCCACTCTGAATTCTACCAGTATGTAGAACAGCACTTCCCTTCCCTTTTTTGAAGTCTACGAAGAACACTACCAAATCTTTGGAGATGTAGTTTTCCAGTATTTTCGGGCTCCGGATCTGCTCCACGCATGATCTTCCTTTTCTGAAGCCCACTTGATATTCTCCAAGCTGATGATCTATTTGCTCCACTAGCCTTGTCTGCAGTGCTTTGGATAGTACTGTGTACATTACAGGAAAAATGGAAATCCCATGGTAGATAGGATCTGTTCTATCACCTTTCTTCTGTAAAGGATGAATCAGAGCTATTTTCCAATCAACTGGGATTACTTCACACTCCCAGATCTTTTCTATTTCTTGCCTTAAAGTTTTAATTGTGATTTCCCCACCACTTTTCTTTGTTATCGTTAATATTTTACAAAGTTCTTTTTCATCTGGTGGGACTGAATCTTTGTTCCGGATTTTTCCTAGGCCCTTTATCTTTGGGCTCTTCACAGTTTAGGAGTTTCTCAAAGTATCTGGCCAAGATTTCACAATTTTCATCCTTGTTCACTGCCAGTTTTTCATCTTCCCTTTGAAAACTCAAGCTTGATGCTTGATACCCATTTAAGTATTGCTTGGCAGTCCTGTAGAAGGTAATGATATTGTTTTTCTTAAATTCTGTCTCAATGCTGCAGATCTCATCAGAGATTTGGTTTCTTTTGGCTTGCCGGAAGGTCTTTGCCATCTGTTTGCACACTGCTTTGTATGTCTTGAATTTGTAATTCGTTTTGTTTGCATACCATGCTTTGACTCTGCTCTTCTGTCAGTTACCTCGTCACAGTCTTTGGTCCACCATCGGTCTCTGCAGATACATTGTAATGGCGAAATTTTCTTGTCTGCATTTGCCATGTTTTCCCAGATATCTGCCCAGGTCTTGACTTTCCCGCAGCAGTATTTAAAACTAATTTCTGTTATCAAGCAGCTTTCCATGGTTTACCTTTATCGCCCTATGTAGATGCAGTCTTTTTTTGTTCAATGGAAGGGGCCTGAATTTTATGCATTTCAAGAAATGATCCGAGTCTAGATTGGCTCCCTTCTGAACTTCTACATTCATAATTTCTCTAATGTTTCGTCCTGAGATGGCAACATGGTTCAAATGATATTCACCTTGTCGGCAGCCCTGAAGATGGTTTTCCGTGGTTTCCCATTTTCACACCAGGCTGTACCTTAATTGAGGCAACGGCCGCTTCCTTCCCACTCCTAGCCCTTTGCTGTCCCATCGTCGCCATAAGACCTATCTGTGTTGGTGCGATGTAAAGCAACTTGCAAAAAAAAAAAAAAATATATATATATATATATATTCACCTAGGTCTTTTTGCGGAGAGCACCATGTTTTCTTTTTCCTTGGAAGTCTCTTGAAGTAAGTGGACATGAGTTTAAGGTCAAACGTTTCACACATTTCATCAAGCCTTTTACCATTTGTGTTTGTTCTGTTATGAGCCAGGTAGAAGCCAGCTATTTTCCAAAACTGTCGTTCTCTTCCGACTTGTGCATGGAAATCACCCATAAGAACTTGTACACTGTTGTTTGGAGTTTTCTGTAGTTTGCTCTCTAACTGGTCCCAGAGTGCTTCCACTTTCTCAGAATTTCTTGGGTTGTCTTTGTTTATGGGGGTGTATGCATTGAACAACGTATATCTCTCGTTTGCACATTTCAATGTTAGAATGGACTTTTTTTTGCTGAGGGAGAACTGAAGTCCATTGCACAGTCTGTTATTTGCATATTTTGACAAAATGCTTTGCCAAGTTGCTGCAGATTTCTTCCAATTTTCCGTTCAGGTTTTCCTTTGAAGATCCTATATTACTCTGAATCAAAGGTGTTCATGTCTGTGAAATGCATCTATTGTAATGCTATATTAAGATAGTCTTCTTTTCCATTTCATCCAGAGTCTGTTTTAATTTTCCTGTCTGTAGCAGAGTTTGTATGTTGATAGTTCCAAAATAGTGACGCTTCTTCATCCGTAGGCTTCTGGCGATAGTCATCGTCGTGTTCGTCATTAGTCCATCATTGGTCTGGCTACCAGATGGCTCCAAATCCATCTTGCATGCTGGTACAGACTCCCCAGAATCCGAAGGCCTATGTGCGCCACCTGAAGTGACGGTGGATTTCCGTTACCGTGTACCACCAGGGGTAGTTCTTTCTCAAAGCATTTCCAGCATGCATAGTGTTACCTCATGGTAAGATTGGAGGATAGATTGCTCCATCCATTGTTAGAACTACAGTTGTGAGCTGTAAAGCCAGTTCGTCCGCCCTCTCAGCTGTTGGGAAACTTCTTCTTCCGCCATTGAAGCATCTGACTGCAGTCCTTTTTGCCTCAGTTGATCCTTGGGCGTTTATTTAGATAAGCCTTATTCACACCTGTCCTGCATATCTACAGGATGTCGCCTATCAGCCATTGGGATGCACTGTGTTGGAGTTGAGGCCCCCCACCCCAGTGTCTCACACAGGGTTATGTCCTGCCCGTACTCAGTTCAGAGCAGAACTTCAGCGCAAGCTAATTGTGCACAGCGTTACTCCTGAATATTTGAAGGCATTGGTAATTTTTATCGGAAAATAGTGTCTTCCAGTTGTTCTTCCTCCTTTCCTGAAGATCATTTATACTGTCTTTGAGTGGTTTATGGTGAACTCATTGTTACTGGCCCAGGTTTCAAGTTTATTTATGGAGTCTTGTCGTCCTTTCGTAAATGTTGAAGCAAGTACTATGTCGTCATTGTATAAGTACATGACTAATTTGTTTTTAAAATTTTATGTCTCACCGACACAGATAGGTCTTATGGCGACGGTGGGACAGGGAAGGGCTAGGAGTGGGAAGGAAGCGGCCGTGGCCTTAATTAAGGTACAGCCCCAGCATTTGCCTGGTGTGAAAATGGGAAACCACGGAAAACCATTTTCAGCGCTGCCGACAGTAGGGTTCGAACCTACTATCTCCCGAATACTAGACACTGGCCGCACTTAAGCGACTGCAGCTATCGAGCTCGGTACATGACTAATGCCGGGGTGGGTATTTGCAGGGGGCTTAGTGGATCTCCTTGCAGTACCCCTTTGGTCTGGGTGATTTCATTTGAATCTGTGAAAATAACGAACCGTGAAGTTTGAAAGTGTCGTGGTGATGTGTTCTGGATATATTAAGAACTCACAGAAGGAGTAAAATTCATTAAATTTTGTTGCAAGACCAATGGTCTTGTCACTAACCGCACCAAAGTTGGCAACATTGTGGAGCATATTTTGATGTCGTTTCATCTGCACCATGTTGGATTCCTAACCTCTGTTTTGCACTCCCTGTTAGTCAAGTTTTACCTGGAAACCTACCCTATTTAAAGCCAGCGCTCCTAAATTTTGTAAATAGGCATATTTCTTCCAGTCATCTTACACCTTAAAAAATTATATAAGCTTAACTTACCTTCAGAATGAAATAAATAACTTGTATAGACACATGAATTTGGTTTTTGAAAGACTTTTATCATCAAAATACTAGACTCGTGACTTTCTATTTGATAATCCAAGTTTGATTCCTGGTCCTGTCATGGGGTTAACCCCAGTTCAGCAGTCTCAGCCATTCTAAATAATGGTTTTCCACATGTACCTCTGGTGAATACCAGAATCGTACATGCCCACGTAGTCTTTCTTTTCAATCTGGGGCCTATTAATTACGACTACGCTGAACCAAAGAGATTCATCAGCTCTATTTTAAGAATATGGAACTGTTGTCTATGATTTCCTGTGTTACTAAGAGGCTGTGTTAACACATTGTTTGCCATATGTGTACATGAGAACATTAATTGTCTGTAATTTCCCATCCATATATGGGGCCATAAATCTATTAAAAGTATGGATGCGCTACAATCACATTTGACCATTATGTTTGAGGGCTGTTTAAGACCTCTTCCTGACATCTGTTTGTGATATTATATTTAACTAGGTTCTATTCTTGTTCCCACAAGGGAAACACTTTCAGCCAGGATATTACATACAGGACCACTCAAGCAGTCAAAGCGATACATGACATTAGTGATATACGTTAGATGACTACGGAGGCAGCCTTTCTAAGTGAGCACCGTCACGTACGGTAAACGAGCTAGAAAGGGCTGTTCCTCTTTGAGGAGCTTCATTTGATTCTGCCTTTGTCTTGTATATTAAGCCATGACAAAGTGCTAAACGAACTGCAGCAGAAGAAAATGGCGATTTGGCTGGACTTCTGCAGTACGGATGCTTTAGAAGACTGGAAGAAGCCAACTCTGAGTTGCACCGTCTTGTGACCCAGGTAGCAGTACATGGTCCACCTCAGGATATGCAGACAGAAAGAATTTCACAACCCTGGACCAGACGGTGTGCCCAAGCTCTGTGGTGCAACATGCTGTAGATGGCATGTGTTAAGATGGAAAAGAGAGGGTAATCTCTTACAAAGTTCTGTATAAAGGAATAACCACATATCTACATCATTGTATTACTGTGTCAGTATTAATGGCTATTGGCTGCAATAAATTATTATTATTATTATTATTATTATTATTATTATTATTATTATTATTATTATTATTATTATTATTATTATTCCATTCTTCTTGTAGTGTGCTAATGTGACCCCATATGGGTTCGTTATGAGTACTTTGCTAGCCGGCGAAGTGTTTGCTTGTCTTGTGGATTGTTTGAGTTGGTGAGTTGTGATGCTGGTTATTTGACTGAATAGGACTTTGTGAGCAAATCCATTGCTAGGGACTTGGTAACAGAAACCTAGATGATCTATTAAGTATTTAAGCAGTTACGTGGGCGAAGAATTTAACTGCAGTGACTTTGAGACAGGTACAGGCATGTTTATGACTAAGGATGAGGAAGAAAATGTGGGAAGTAAGTATGAGAAGGGAACTGTGGATTCTGTTTCGAACCAAGGAACAAAGAGTAATAAGACTTGTGTAAGTGGTAATTTGTGACCCTGCATTGGTGCTCAGCTTGACATTCTGTTTATGGGAGTTTAGATTCTGAACACTGGGTGAGGTGTCACTTCACAATATATATAGTCTGGTTGTTATAGATGAAATAAAAAGTTAAATGGTAAAAGAGACAAAGTGCAATGTCCAACAAGTCATACTCAGCAGTTACTGTAAGTAGATCAAGCTGGCTAAGCGAATGGGTCAATACAACTCCTTGAGTTCTGTTTCAGGTCTCTGTTGTCTGTTGGCCCAGAGGCTGGTTGGATACTCAAATAGCACAACCAAAAGTTATGCGGTTACAGGGAAACCGCAACAACTGATGGTGGCGCGTAAATGAGGCGTACTAGGCAAGATGAGGAATGAAGTAGTTTGTCATTGCTTTCCTTACTGGGTCAGAAAGTGCTATTGCAGCACGACTAACCCTATGAGTAACAACAACCTTTCATAAGAATCAGGCGCACTGGTTGTGCTCTGAATGTCATTACTCAGCTATACCCAGACCCAAGAATCATGTTGTCACAGCCATGGATGAGATTGGAACTTCGGTGGAAACTATATTTTGGTCTGGGCTGTGCCAAGAGACAGAGGCAGAAGTACTTCATCTATCAAGAAATGGCAGGTCTAACCAATGAATGTGAATTATGCTTTGAATAAGATAGGCCTAAACTAATGGTGAGAAGAACTGTGAAAGCCCTTCACTATGTACGAGAACAACTCATCCTTTCAAATGCATAGGTATGCTAAACCTAATATCAGAACATTAGTTTACAGCCCCATAGGTGTGCATTTGTTCATACAGTTAATGATAACCAATACAACCCAATTTGGGGTCGCACTGTTTAATCACATAATTGTATATAATTAGTTGGGCTACTATATCGTAAAGATATACTCGTTACTGTTTCCAAGACATATATATTTCACTCCTGCTAGCTTTCTTACCTGAGCATTCTTTATGGCGAAGAGTTCCTTTGTTATACCTTATCAGGTGTTAGCACTGCATGACAATCAGAAAGTATCTTGATACTACACAATTAGGTTTGTGACTCTTGTCCTGTTGCTCCCCAAGAAAGTGCCTCTCTGTCAGGCACGCTTGAGGTATGTAATCAGAAGGTCTTCCTCGTTTTGCTGGTGGACTGCGCTGATACTCTTATAGAAATCCCATTATGGCAAAATTTCTGATGTCAGAAGTACTGTACTAATTGTCCTTTTTTGAAGCTTATTGTACAATATTCTTCCATTTGTTATGGTATTTTCTCATTGAAACTGCACTAAGACCTGATACCACTTCAGTTTCTTGTGAACAAATGCATAGTTAGTTTTCAGTTGATCAAATTTAATTTATCAACTCCATTAATTTCATAGTTTAATTTACAACTGATTTGGGTTTTTCGACAGTCACGTAGCCATTTTTACTTATTTTTTGACATCTTCTGCATCTTCACAATCTCAGATGTGTGAACGGTCAATAGCATGTTTACCCGGCCAGTATCCTGCCACGTTCCCGCTAGCATTTCTTTTGGATGGAAGATGCCAGAACTTAGGTTATTGCCCTTTTTTCATTTTCAGGGTTTTCATCTCTTGAGGTAGTCCTTTGCAGTTACATCTCACTGTCCCACAGGCACCTTTCTCAAAAAGATGGGTGAAAAGCGCAGGGCTTGAAAAAAATTTGTCCACATTACACAATTCTGCCAGTATTCTCAAAATCCTCTGTTAGGCTTCTCACCACTTTCTCTCCCAAAGTTTCCTGAGAGACTGCCACATCTCTGCCCTTTCCTGCATAGTCTGAAACTTGCAAAGGAAACCACTTTTCCTGTCGTACAGTGTCCATAATTTCACATCCCTTTTTGTCGATGGCTTTGAAGGAAGGTATTGCTTACACAACAGCCTTCCTGTAAACTTCAGCATAGACTCATCAACTGATAAGCATTTTCCAGGTGAAACGTGTTCCAGGTACATATTTTCTACAATAGAAATGACAGGTATTATCTTGAATAATGGATCATAACCTGGTGACCCCTTAAGAATGTGGTTTTTATTGTTATTTACAATTTCAAGTCGCAGAAGCTGTGCGTTTTGTAATCTACCACTTCTGGATAACATGAGTGAAGTGTGAAACTTATTTCCATTTGGATCCTGCCAGTGCCATTTGCCGCATTTGTAAAAAGAATTACTCACAAGGAGGAAAATCTTGCAACACTAGCAACCTAAAGAAGCACGTCACCTCAGTCCATAAAATTGTTTCTACTGAAGACGAACATCCCAGTCAAAAAACATTTGAAACAGTGGAAGTGTAACAAGTGAAGAAATAGCAGTGGAAGAGCTTGTGCCTGTCCCATTTCAAAGTCATTGTCCTCATCATAGTCATTAACCTCATCACAGTACTCAGATACTAGCCAGCCTACTCTCACATTTTTTCTGGGTAGTAAATCCAAATTTAAACTGGGAGATTATTGATTGAAGGTAATTACCAAGAAAGTAGCTTGCATGATATGTAAAGACAGCTAGCTATTTAGCATTGTAGCAGTTGATTCAGCATCTTGAACTTAGATATCACACCCTCCCGCTTCAGAAGTGACACTACTCAAAATTTGCCAATTTGTTGTTAATGGCACAGCCGAAACAGGTAGAACGTAAAATGACATATCTCAGCCTCCAGTAAGTGTCTGACAAGTAGCAGTGATGTCACTTCTGAGCAGCGTGAAATAGTGGTGTCCTTCATCAGCTGAACCAACACATCTTTGAATACACCATGTACCGTGCACAATTCATTATTCTGTCATTTACCTGGTAGCCCTTCTCTATGTACTGTACCAGTCTTTCCTCACAATAAAACCAACTCTATTATTGCAGTTTCACACCTCCACTTCAAACAACTGAAACTCATTCCTCAGTCTCTTCTGTTCCTTTCCACTTGATTTCATTCAATCCCAACAATGCAATGTCCTGTTTTTCCATATATTCTATTAGTTCTTCTGTCTTGCCAGTAAGGGTCAAGATATTTATGCTTGCTATCTTTGTCGCTGGTTGCCCACTTCACATGTCGCCCAGGACGAGAACACCAGGAACTGCACATCGCTTTTGGGAGACTCCCTAACCGCTTCTGAGTCCTCGACTCGCTCTCGATTATTTTATAGGCTATTAGTACGGTGGGCATGCCACACTCAATGGCATTTTATACCTACTGCCAGGATTCTTTCAGGCTGCCCCTAACGTAGGGAACAGATGCCGTATTACTATATATAGTCTGCGGAAATGGCCATATAAGAAGACTAGAACATGAATTCATAGAGTATTCTAAGTCCAATTATCTCAATTAAAATTTTGCAAAGTGTTTTGATGTGTTAGAATTGAAATTTGAGTATCTGACAACATCGGATCTGAAGTGTGTTACTCCTGCTATGGTAGGAAGACAGCAGTCAGTTTTCCAGTGTGTTAGCTTAGTGGTGAAGCATTTTTTGTTACATTTGTGTAATGAGTGCTTGGTTTACAATTCAAACCCCCAGAAATACTTTTAAGTAAGATTATTTTTTCTTGTTTTACAGATGGTAATTCACTTGTTATTATCCATTTATCATCATTTTCTCTATAGAATGAGGTGTTGTGTGGTCGGCACAGCAAACTCTCTTGGCTGTTATTATTGGTTTTCTAGGCTGTTTATGTAATGTGCAAATATGAAATTTTCGTTCAAATAAAACTGAAATTAGCACAAAAATTTACAAAATAATAATATAAAATAAATCCTTTGAACATGCATCTCAATAAAGTAACACATACGTCATTGGCTGATCTACAGTAACTGTTTGAATTTGCCCCCATTAACAGTAATACATAGTTCAGGGCATCAAATCATTTCCTTCTGCGTGTTTAGCAACCTTTCTGCGTTAAATGAAACAACACCAATGTGAATGTGCCCCGTTAGCTTGAAATTGTCCTCAGGGTGGTTGCAGACATGGCAAATTTTTTCTGTGAGGTCACCTGAAAAGTACCACCCTGAGGACAATTTCAAGCTAACGGGGCACATTCACACTGGTGTTGTTTCATTTAACGAAGAAAGGTTGCTAAACACGCATATGGCTTTTAGTGCCAGGATGTGTCCAAGGACACAGGCTCGCCAGGTGCAGGTATTTTGATTTGGCGCCTGTAGGTAATCTGCGCGTCGTGATGAGGATGAAATGATGATGAAGACGACACATACACCCAGTTCCCATGCCAGGGGAATTAACTAATTATGGTTAAAATTCCCAACCCTGCCGGGAATCGAACCTGGGACCCCTGTGACCAAAGGCCAGCACGCTAACCATTTAGCCATGGAGCTGGACGACATGGCATTGAATCGTATGGAATGATCACAACCAAGGCCAAGTTGCATTCAAATGTTGTTGCACAGTCCTTCCCCAATATGCTGGTGCTTCATCTTGATGAAACCAAATTCTTTGACATAATTGAAGTGATATGCCTTCTGTCAGCTCCCGAATGCCATCCTGCAAGAAAGTAAGGTATGTGCATGCATTTAGTCTATATGGTAATAAACATGGTTCTATCATGGAGCTTTCTAAAATTGCAACCCGCTCGTTCATTGACCAGTGCTGTTGGAAGGCCCTTTCATATTGGATGTGAGGGTTGGCTAAAGCTCAGTAATGGACATTGTGAATATTTAATACTCTTTCAATCATAAATGTGGCCTCTTCACTCCAAAGTACACAGGCAGTAATGTTTGGGTCCTGGTGATGGCACTGTAAAACCCACACAGAATTCTAACCTCAGCTGATGATTCTCTGGTCTCAAAAGTTGCACTCTTGTGAAATGGAAAATGTGTGGATTTTCCTTTTGAACTATTTGATGCACAGCCAGAAGAGCCAGCCCTGTTTAATGTGATATGTGATGGACAGATGTTTAAGGGTCATCAGACATTTTACATAAAACACGTTGGTCATTCTCTGTTATTCTGATGGTGCAATTTTGCCAAGTATCATGCCTGGTAGGTATCAAAATCCCTGTTTCTCCAAGATGGTGTTCTAGGTGTAAAAGAGCGTTGTAGTCTGGATGATGCTGGTACGTATTGCCTTCTGCATGAATCTGCCAGGAAACTGAAAAGAACCTGTTTTCTTGCTTGTATTGTGCTTAAAATACATAGTATTCTATATGATGCTAAGCTATTGACATTTGATTATTTATAGGGGACTGGAAGATGCAAGGCACAATAGTCATATTGCCAAGTAAAAGCCACAAATGTCGAAACGTAATATGTAGGCTATTCATAAGTAATTAACTTTTGCTAACAGCCACAAAGAATAATACAACATAATATGCTGCAGTGATCTCCGCAGAAATTTTCATCAGCCGGGTGGCAGGAATGAGTAGCTGGGCAGGGAATTCTACGTAAAAAATTAATATGATAAAATCTCAATTTATCCCCCTCAGGGCATTGACAATGATAAAAGGTAGGTAAACATTAACTGCAAAATTGAATTATTCTAGTATTATTATCACGAACAAGACATAAGAGTATTTTGAACTAGTGTTCTACTCTACTGCTTCTTTGTTATCATGTAACTCTGGGGCTTACCACTCGGTTGCTGTGGAGTGCCATATGCGTTTGTAACCTCATGCAGAATCGAGTGATCATATGCGATTCCACGCTAATCCATACACCGCTTGAGCACAACACTATGCGATAGTCAAGCTCAACGTTTAAACTCCCATGCAATCGATGCAATTTTGCTGACTAACAAATTTTATTAAATAAACAGTTTTAACTGTTTTACAGTATTTACGTTTTAATTTGGAGCACCCAACGACTCAAATATGTATTAATATTACGTAATTAGTATCTGTCTAGATTGTTAGCCAGGCGGTCTGTAAAAACGGCAGGGCCCATTAAAAAGATCCTAGGGAGAACACTGTGCTGTGGTCTGATGAAGTGAACTTTTATAGGATTTCTGCAGATGAAAAAATATGTGTGTGATGGCCACAAAACAAGAAATATGCTCCATGTACACAGAAACACAAAATTTTTGGTGTCCTTTGGAAGGAAATTCAGAAAACTTGCTACTCCAATGTCCAAAGAAAAGTGCTAACATTTAGTCCGATCAGTGTGCAGATGATATTGAGCCGTTTTGAAAAAATCAACAGGTTGCCTGCAAAGTACTAGCGTAATCTCTCTGTATAAAAGGCGAAGTCTGTAATCAACGCCCAGCCAAAACTTTGGGGATACATTTATATTATAGTGTAGGTGCTCACTAAGGGAGGATGTTTGTTTGGATATTCCTTCACTAAGGAGGCAAAAAGAGGGGTGAATTGTTTAAATGAGTACATCTATATCTCTAAAACTTAACAGTTTACAGACGTAAAAATTGGTATTTGGAATCTACTTTAAAAATAAAAACAGGAGTGAAAAAGGGGTGAATTTTTAAAATGAGTATATCTAAAAAATGTAACATGTTGCAGACGACAAAATGGTACAATTAATCTCTTAATTTTGTTTCCAGAAAAAACACTTAGGGATGGTCAAATCGACTGAAAAAGGGGTTGAATTATTTTTATTAGGATATTGATACCTCAAAAACTGAAGATGTTAAAGACATGAAAATTGGTATTTGCAATCATTAAAAATGAAGAAACAATGTATTTTTTTGTTTTTTTGGAAAGTCCACTTAAGGGGGTTGTAAACGAAATGAAAGAGGGCTTGAATTCCTTTTATGAGGATACTTATATTCCAAAAACTGAAGAGGTTACAGACATGAAAATTTGTATTTGGAATCTTCTTTAAAAATAAAGAAACACATACTTTTTTGTTTTCTGAAAATCCACTTTGAGGGGGGGGGGGGGCATGAAAAGAAGTGGAGGAGGGGTTGAATTCTTTGTGTGAGGGTACTTACATATCAAAAACGAAAGATGTTACAGACGTGAAAATTGGTATTTCGAACCTCCTTGAAAAATAAAGAAACTTTTTTTGCGGGGGGGAGTTGAAATTTTTAATGAGGATATCTTATGTCTCCAAAACTGATGTTACAGTCGTTCATGTTGATAACAGTGACAAAAGCATTTATCATCTATCCTGTAGCAGAACCAGTAAAAAATATTGGAAAATAATATTTTTCAATCTTCTCGACATTGCTGTATTTGATGCATTTGTTTTGTATTCTAAGAATACAGATAAGCCTATGGACCGAGATGAGTTTGTGGACTGCATTGTACAGTGTTAGCTTTAGCAGATGGAGTTCAGCCTGAACATCCAATACTCGGCCAACAAGATGAACATTGTCTGCAACATTTACCTGGGCGAAAAGAAAGATTATGCATAGTTTGTTCGGAAGATCCTGCTATAAAAAGAAAGCAAAGTAACTTCTGGTGCCCTAAGTGTTATTCTGGCATTCATCTTACTTGCTACCATATGTTGAAACACTTCTACAGGCCCATAGTAAAGGGGAGGAAAAGAAAAACTCTTGCGAGTGACTCGAAGTAAAAACTTATGCCCGAAGAAGAGATGTATATAGTTTTTGTTTTTTGTACATAACTTTCTGTTCTTTAGTTTTACGGTAAATATGTACTCTAAGTCTTTTGTTGCTAACAAAAGGGTGAACATTTTATACATTTACCTTTTGTTTCGGTTTTGTATAGTTTTAAAGCTGCGTACAGTGAAAATTGAAACATGTTTTTTTTCAAAAGTGAAAAACTGAAATTCACCACCCCCAATAAAATGGAATCAAGGTATGTACTCTATATTATTACATAATCGCATTCTCTAGTTTATACTGAACAAAAAGATATGTAATATGATATTTTTTACTGTCTTTTGTATTTTTTATGAATTTAAAAAACTTAGACGTTACAGTCGCTTATCACTTAGGAGGTTTTTACGTATCACTTGGAGGGTTAATCTGTAAATGAAGGTCTGCAATACTGTAAACATGCATATACTTTTGTATATCGATCTATATATACAGTATTCATTGAAGTTGATTTTTAGCGATCTAGAAAGTGTGTGTCTGCCATTATAATGTTAATACTTTACAAATCGATAGTGACTGTCAGCAGGAGGGCATTTGCTATTGTATTCAATACTCTCCCACATTGACTTTGACTGACAGTAGGAATGGGGTCCTTCTCCAACTCCTTTGTAACTGGCATTAGTAAGGAGGGCCTACCATTGTAATGAATAATTCCCTTCTCGATTTGACTGGCAGAAGGTAGGGAAGCATGCAATTTTCTTCAATACTTCCTTATACGATTGTGTCTGGAAGCAGGAAAGGGGGCCTACCATTGTAACGAAAACTCCCCAAATCGGTTGTGACCGCACAATAGACAAAGGGGGCCTTCTATTATAATGAAAATTTCCCAACTTGATTGTGAATGGCAGTAGACAAATGAGCCTGCCATTATCATCACAACTCCACAACTCGCACTTTACATTGGAAACAATGTATGAGGACCTCCTCATGCTGTTTCTCGGATAACGCTAAGAGACATGCAATTTAAAAAAAAATATTCACTGCATATACAGTAATTTACTTCGATATCCATATACAACGTAGAATACCATGCGAAGCACGGGTACATTTGCTAGTTAAATAATAATGTGTCAGTAATATTTTTGGTAAAATAATTAAATTGACAGTTTACAGACAGTTTTGTTAATAGGCACTATTACTTTTATCCAGACTAAAATATTTATATCATAGTTTTTAAATGTTTGCACCAGTGCTGATAAAAGTGACACACATTTTCCTGAAGATTACATGTAGAATGTACAAATGCCTATTTTAGAATAAAAGTTCCTTTTGACCTGATCCTAGATAAGCACATCAGTTTGATATTATTTCTATTACATTGCTGACTGGTTATATTTTTGTGCTGTTTCTGTATGAATGTATGTATGTATGCTTTCTTATTTATTTCTTGGTTAGCGAAAGCAACATTTTCCACATAAGTAATTTTCAATAACATTTATTAGACTTTACTGCTTAAAGAGCAAGGTTTGATATTCGAGTGTGATCTGTAATTCATTATCTTTTTCAACACTTTCTCCATTTCAAAATATTTACTTCAGTCTCTTAAACCTCATAAGAGATAAGTTGTAACTAAACAGTAAATCTTACTACATACCTCTGACCATTGAATTACTCAAGGTATTGTGTACGTTTTTCTGTCAGTTGCTTCTCTCCTGTAGGAGAAACATCCTGCTTCTCGATTTTGTTTATAGTATTTACTGGAACCAGAATTACTAGGTAAAATCTGGAAAGAATTTCATTGTAGTGCAGCAGTACACTTTCTGTACTCCAGCTTCAAACATTTTTAGTATAATATTTAAAATTACAGTTAATTTCTCAACCTGTAATGATAAACTACTTTTCTAAAACCTCTCTTTTATTGCATATTTATTTTTCTGAGAACTTTTTCCGACGTATTGTCTTACTAAATCTACCAAACGCAGCATAGATGTTACATCTTCATCTTAGTCACCTACCATTTTCTCTCCAGCTGGGCCATCATCACAAATATTTTTGTGGATTCCTACAATGACACCCTTGCAGGAATTGAAGATGGATCAGAGCAAAAATTTTTCTTACCATGAGCCAAAAGAAGGTAAGCTAATTTCAATAACAGAAAATTGTATTGGATGGAGATATTGAAATTACGTTAAATGAATGGTTGCTAGATGTATGAAAAGAGACATGGAAATATTGAATTACTTAGTAATACAATTTCATTGCTCATATACCTCCTTTTATTTTTAATGATGAATTTATGTTTAAGAAAGTACTTCTTTTGTTATATTCTGATTCATTGGTATAAAATTATTTCAAATAATGTAATGTTCATTTATAAAAAACCAAGGAAAATAAAATGCCATTCAAATCTGATATGGACATAGGAAAATCAACATGTACTAACATGTACATTCTTAATTCTTAATAGACTTTTGTACATCATTACTTACCTCATTTTGTAACCTGATTGGAATTCTTTGCTCCTAGATTTTCATTATAGGCTTCAGTTTCTTTTGACTGAAGTGGTGGTGTTGTTGATTGTTCTTGTAATGTGCAAAGCAGTATGGTTATTGGTCCCAGACAGAAGTTCCTGGCAGTTGTTATCCAAGAAAGAAATCAAAGAAAGATGCCCCTATAAAAAAAACAAGAAGAGTTTTGTTTGTAGTAAATACTACTAACATGTACATTCTTAATTCTTAATAGACTTTTGTACATCATTACTTACCTCATTTTGTAACCTGATTGGAATTCTTTGCTCCTAGATTTTCATTATAGGCTCTTATATCTTCTTGTTGTATGAGTTCCATCTTAAACTTAAGTCCCTCTTTTGTTCCTTCAAAGGACAGTTTGAATTTCTTCTTTCATCAACATATGATCTTATGACAGATTTATTTCCTAATGCTGCAAGAGTGTTATTTTTCCATTTTCTTTCATTGAAACTTATCATCGTATTTATCAGTAATTTAGGCCATGATCGTTGTATAGAGGATTGCTTTTCCACTGTGGTTCTTTCCACATTTTTTTCCCTGCGATTTTCATCATATCATTTGAATGGAATTCTAGTTGCAAAAACATGTTCCCTATGAATACATTCAGGAAGTCTTCAGTTTCTTTTGACTGAAGTGGTGGTGTTGATGATTGTTCTTGTAATGTGCAAAGCAGTATGGTTATTGGTCCCAGACAGAAGTTCCTGGCAGTTGTTATCCAAGAAAGAAATCAAAGAAAGATGCCCCAATAAAAAAAACAAGAAGAGTTTTGTTTGTAGTAAATACTACTAACATGTACATTCTTAATTGGACACTTATTGTGCTTGCTATTCATTCTATATATGATAAGGTAGTTTTCTTGTGTCTTTTCATGTACAGATTGTATATCTATACCATCATTGTGGACTGATACATTCTTTTTGTCAAAGAATCTTGAATTGTTCCTGATAACAGAAAGTAAAGCATGCAAGATCAGTAAACAACTCTCACTGTGATTAAAGTACTAATATGTCCTTAATATCCTTTCTGTTTTGACCATGTGTATCTTCTTCTTTTCTTTATGGGGCCTCTAAATATCAGTTCCTAATTAGCATCGACCTCTAAGATCTTTTGCTACCATGTTTTTCCTTCATTCCCACCTAGACATGCCTGCTCGCTTCACAAAGCTGGAGGTTGTTCTTATTGGGTCTTCTTGGATTTTTTCTCTCTCTTTACCTGGTAGTCCTGGAGTGGAGAGTCTGATTCTACCCAGCGCCTCACATTCAAAAAGTATGTGTTCAGCTGATTCCTCTGCTTTATTGCATTTCCTACATTTGAAAATGTTCTTATTCCTATAGTTCATTTTCAGATTTTCTTCAAGACATGTTGTGATAGCTATCATTTCAGCTTGAAAGACTGTAGTGTGTCTGCCCAGGGTCATCTGGACTAATCTCTCAGTGGTAACATATGATCAGAAAGCATGTGTAGAACTTCCTCTGTTATTACTCTGTTCATTTTACAGTGTCCTAGATTGGGTCTTTGTGCATTCCAGATGTGTATCTTAGGTAATCATTGACTGTTGGATGAAAGCTTATATTGTATTAAGTATGTTTAGTATTCACAAAGGACCCTATCCAATCCTATCCAATTGACCCCCCTAGATATCAAAATAAGAGTTGTTGGACAAGAAGTATATTAAATTACTATGTTGTGTGCACATTCTCAGCAGCTAATGGCAGATAGTTTCAGTGGGAGAGGGGGAAGATTTTCTTGACTTGGAAGAGTCAAATAATGTATTTGTTTACAACATGCGCACCAGACACACATTACTGTGGCCTTTTGTATGATTCATTGTGAGTGATAAGCAAATTGAATGGAAAGAGTTTAGGATTCACCTCAGGTTTAGCTTTACAGCAGGGGCTGCCTGGCCGAGGAGGTAAAGGCTTGCTCGGTTCACCCGGAAGGACGTGGTTTCGATTCCCCGTCAGGAAGTCGTAAAATTTGAGAAACAAAATTTCCACTTCTGGAGGTGCACATGGCCCTGAGGTTCACTCAGCCTACACCAAAAATGAGTACCAGGTTAATTCCTGGGGGCAAAGGCAGCCGGGCATAGAGCTAACCCCTCTACCCCATCGAGTGCCGAGGTTGCAGATAGTGGAAGCCTTTACCTTCCACCCCTCTAGGGGCCTTCATGGCGTGTATGGGGATGACTTTGCTTTGCTTTTTTTTTTTTTTTTTTTTTTTTTTTTTTTTTTTTTTAGCTTACAGGAGACAACTTACTCTTGGGTACTGTAATGGCAATTAATAAAGTTAATATTTCTTGTTTTCTTATACAAGAACTGAAGAAGATGGACTTTCAAGAGAAAGCCCCCAATCTTTCTGAAAAGAAAAGATGATTGCACTGAACTTTCTGTGTAAGTATTTTTGTTTATTTATTAAAAAATGTTGTACAAAAGAATAAGAGGTAATGGCCCCGAAGGAGCAGTACTTGTGCTCAGGGTCAGTGTTTAGCGAAATTTGTTGATTTGGAATATTGAATTTAATCATGCATGTATACCTCATGTTTATGTTGTGTTTAGGTACCGGCACGTCATGTTCTGATTAGTAATTAATAGCATTGGCCTCCGGAGAGGCGTGATGCAAGTCTTTCAAGTTGACACCCATCAGTGGCCTGCGTGTCTGTGAGGATGGTGCCATACCCAGGATGAAATCTAATGTTGAAGATGGCACAAACACACAGTCTTCAAGCCAGAGGAAATAACCAATGAAGGTTATATTCCTATAGAAGTTCTTTTCCATTACTTACAACATTGGCTGAATGGTCAGCGTAGTTGCCTTCGGTTTAGAGGGCTCCGGGTTCACTTCCTGTCTGCGTCAGATATGTTAAATGGTTAATTTCTCTGGCTCGAGGACTGGGTATTTGTAATGTCCCCATCATCCCTGCGACTCACAGATCACACACAACACACAACACTATCCTCCACTACAATAACATGAAGTTTCCCATACAAGGCAGATGTCGCCCACCCTCGCCGAAGGGTCTGCTTTAGAAGGGCTTCACCAGGCTCATAATAGCCACACAAAATAATAATGATAATAATAATAATAACAACGGATCTCTGGCTGCAAAGCTGATTGGATGTTGACAGATCTTCAGCCTTGATGTGGGAAGAGTAGGGTATCCACTAAGGTAGCTGTGGTTTGAATCCCAATTAATACAAGTGAGATTTTCAAGAAGGAAAATCATAATCTGCTGATTTAGATTCTCTGCAACAGTGTACAGTAGGTCCCCATGCCATATGATTTTTTTTTCTTTCCTATTGGTTTTACATTGTGTAATGTATATTTACATTACATTGCATTATACCATTAACTGTTCTTCATGAGATGAAACTTGCATTCTGGCTCGGGGGCTGGGTGTTTGTGCTGTCCCCAACATCCCTGCAACTCACATACTACACATAACACTATCCTCCACCACAATAACACGCAGTTATCTACACGTGTCAGATGCTGCCCATTATCATCGGAGGGTCTGCCTTACAAGGGCTGGACCCGGCTAGAAATAGACACACGAAATAAAATTACACCAACTCAGACAGATCTTGCGGCAATGATGGGATAAGACTGAAGGAATCGACTATGGCCTTAATTAAGGTACAGTCTGATGTGAAATTGAGAAACCATGGAAAACCATCTTCAGGGCTATGAACAGTGGACTTCAAACTAACCATACGTTGAATTCCAAGCCAACAGCTACACGGCCCGAACTGCACAGTCAACTCACTCAGTCATACCTTGTGAATTAAGATAAGTAATTAGTTTTATCTAAATCCACATACATGTATTCCATATTCCGTAAAAATGCCCATTGACAAGCCTTTAAGTTTAAACTTATGTATTTTGATATCATTTGTGAGATTGAAATATCACCTTCCTTAGACCTGTTTACTTTGTATGAGCGAGAACCTTACCATTGTAGTATTGTCTGTACTGATGTGTGTATTCACAAGATGCTGTGACCATAAGAAGAAATACTTCTTGGATAACATTGGAGCTGAAATTAGATCACAAAAAAAATCTTGAGGATGGTCATTAGTAGTTATTACACTGAAGTAGATCTTGGTTCATGGATGTCACACTAACTTTACTATGATGAACTGCTGTTACCTTGATTTTTTTATTTCAGAAAAAGAAAAAAAAACAATAAAAAGGGATAAAGTGCAATATTATGTTATATTGTGTTATGCTTTGTACAATTCCCAGCTTCTGTTGAATTCATGACTTATTTTCCTTTCTCAGGTGTGAGGATGAATCCAACATATTAAATATAACCAAAAATTAAAAAAAACAAAAAAAAAACAGACAACCAAAACATATTTTTAAAGTGCTAGATTTAAGTGAATGTATATGCTTTGATCTAAATTATGTTTTAATAAAAAAATTGAATAGAATTGTTTGCAATTGGGAACAGTGTCTTACTCACAAGTCGAGAACTGTTCTTCACGAGTTGAAACATACATTGTGAAATGTGTGTTTAAATTCATTGTAGGTGGGGCACATGCTGAGGTTCGGAGGAAGCACACGCATGTTCATCCTCCAGGGCCCTGAAAAAGACATGGAGAAAGAATCTGAACTAACTGTTACTCAGCTTAAAGAGAAACAATTGCAGAAGAAAGCTCAAGAGTTAAATATAGGAGCGAATGCAGAACATTCTTCAGAAGATGAAGATAAAGGCATAGATTGGGGAATGGGTAAGGATCCTCTCTGTTTTACTGTCCAAGAATATATTCAGAAATACATAGATTTGAAACTTGAAATGAACTTTCATTTTGCTGTAACTTTAGTTTTATTTATACTTTATATATGTATCATTCATCCTTGTTCGTATGATGAAGTTCTGATAGGGCAGTATACTGAACTGAGTTTTTATTTAGTGATTTGCAATTAGGTCTGTATTTTTATGATATATTGGAGATTAATAAATGTGTTTATGTGATTAAAACATGTTGTTTGCAGACATGACATTCAATTCAAAACTTGTTGGCATTTTGTGATGTAAGTTACTGACATTGCTTTATGATTTAAAAGGGTTGACACTAATGGCTTCAGTGAACTGACTTATGTCCTTTGAAATGTAGATATATTACAGAATGTTGAAGATCCCATGGGTAGACCACGTCATCAATGAGGATGTTATCTGTCATGGTAACAATGTGATAGGAAAGGACCAGGAGTGGGAAGGAAGCAGCCGTGGCCTTAGTTAAGGTGCAGCTCTAGCATTTGCCTGGTATGAAAATGGGAAACCACGGAAAACCATCTTCAGGGCTGCTGACAGTGGAGTTTGAACCCACTATCTCCTGAATGGAAAGCATAGGCCTGATTGTTACAAAAATTATTTAAACATATTTGTTACACATATGTGAAAAGGCAGGCCTTTCAATATCATTTTTCCTACTTCCATTCAGTTCCATTTCCACCTTGGGGAGCACACCACTTTTCAATTTCTGCTCGATTTTTCTTCTAGTCTCCAACTGTACTTTTCCCTACCCCTAACTCCAAAGCAATAGTTTTGGCTTCTACCCCAGGATCTAGTCGTCTTATAGCACGTAGTTTCTCATCCATAGTCACTACAACATTTTTTCATATATAACCCATATCGCAATCTTTAATTAAAATACAATGGAGTGCACAAAACAACAGTCTGATAAACAACTGACAAAACAAAGAACACAGAGTTGCCAACAGAGCTGCTCTCTACGTGTGCTCATTGTTGTTTGTGAGCACTGAAAGAGGGCTTCTATGTCTCATTTGTTTTAGGAATTAGGTTTGACACGTACATACCTACATACGTACATACATACATCTTCGGTATAGACCGTTATGCCTTTCAGAATTCAGTCTGCAATCCTCTGTGGGCTGATTGCAGAAATGGTGTTTAGACGATATCTACGCTTAAACAATGTCTTAGTATGGCTGCTGCATTGCAGAGACATTAGTTATCACTTAGACACTGTCTAAAACTGGTGTTCAACCGACCATGTTTAAACACTGCCGAGAACACGGTTTAACCTCTAATGTGAGGAGTGAATCACAATCATACGTTATGTACCATGAAACACATAATTTCTGTTATCATGTTGAGACGATTCCCGGAAGAAAGGTTAGTCCGACAGCCTCTCTGTGGGTCGTCCGCTACGAAATTGCAGCAATACATAAAGGTGTGGGGAGGTACAACTTAAAATAAGATTTTGCTATTCAGGAGACTTGTTTCTTGAGACTGACAAAGGGACAGTCTGGTAACTGTCAACTTGGCTACAATTCTTGG
This sequence comes from Anabrus simplex, assembly GCF_040414725.1. NCBI lineage: Eukaryota > Metazoa > Arthropoda > Insecta > Orthoptera > Tettigoniidae > Anabrus > Anabrus simplex. Next base: position 493,281,777 of record NC_090265.1, read on the forward strand.
CAACCGATATATTTTATTATACACGGGATAATTTCCATGGAATTATAGGTCACTTCGACTACATACATGTCAGAATTACTTGTCTCAATCGTCAGAGGGCTGTCACATATATCAACTAGGAGGGATTCACTCATATTTACTGCCAAGTAAGCACACATAGTAGTGACAACTAAAAAGTAGGTTGTATGTGTTTTTTTTTAAATAATCATTGTGGTAATTCAGATAAGTTTTTGGCATCTGTAAGATAGGAAAAGGCAAGTGGTGATGATGGTGGTGATTATTGTTTAAAGAGGAGGACTGGAGAAGAAGAGCCATTGCCATAATAAAAGCTCTAGTATTTGCCTGATATAAAAATGGGGAAGCTACGGAAAACAATCTTCAGGGTTGCCGATGATGCGGTTCGAACCTTTGGTCTCCAGAATGCAAGTTACATCTATATGGCCTATACAACTCATTCGGTTACACATTACTATTGTTTCATCTTCCCTTCGCCAAAGCTATTTATGAGTAGATTACACTCGCTGTAGCAACACTAATGAAAGCTGCACTTCCTCGTATGGTGGTGTGTCGCTTTAGTGTCAATAATAATATGAGATTTAATTTCCACCAAAAGCGAGATTCTTATGTGTGGGCAAGTCATGTTCATGCTTAACCATATTTGAGTAATGTGTAGGAAGACAACAGCTGACTAGCGTTTGGCATGCACACCGACGAATTTCATTGGTTGCAACAAGCAAAGAGTTGCATGACAGATACTTGTATCTCCATTTTCGAACCATTATTGATACTTTGAATGATGTCTAGTTCAACACCAGTTGAAGATTGTTTATGCAATGGAAGATTGTGCGCAACTTAGACGTTGTCTAAGGCTTCAAACTAGTCATCGTCTCTGCAATCGGCCGTGTGAATTTACCAAACGTCCTCACAATCCTCTATTTGTAACTAGTCCTGTGGCCTTATTTAGTTCTATACCTCTTATCTTTAAATCATTTGAAATTGAGTCTTGGTCTCCCTGTACTTCACTTACCCTCCATAACAGAGTCCACTATTCTCCTAGGTAACCTATCCTCCTTCATTCACCTCACATGACCCCATCACCGAAGCCGGTTTATGCGTACAGCTTCGTCCATTGAGTTCATTCCTAACTTAGTCTTTATCTCCTCATTTCGAATATCCTACTGCCATTGTTCCATCTGTTCGTTCCAGCAATAATTCTTGCTACTTTCATATCTGTTACTTCTAACTTATAAATAAGATATCCTGAGTTCACCCAGCTTTCACTCCCGTAAAAGCAAAGTTGGACTGAGAACAGACCGGTATAAAAATAGTTCCCTCCAGGAGTTGACTTCCTTCTTACAGAATACTGTTGATCGCAGCTGCGAGCTCACTGCATTGGCTTTACTGCACTTTGATTCAATCTCACTTACTATAATACAATCCTAGAACTCCGCCATTGTCCGGTCCCAAGTCCGGAATGAGAAAGGAGGAGGGTTTGCTGGTCTGGCACCCAGCTGTAAAATTGCCAACGCCGAGTGTTGGGCGGCGGGAAATAACCTGACTCCCTAAGGGGGCCAACGGCTTCGGGCGAATGAGCCCCTTTGGGTGGGGTGATGGTCCCCACAGTGGAGGAAATGCCACTGGAATCCATTATGCAGCGTCTGTTCTCCAGGTTAGGGGCGGCTGCACAAGGCGTCTGTACTCCAGAGGAGCGGCCTCATTATAACCTCACTGGATCACATCCAGAGTTGTAATTCGGGACCTAGTCCCACACAGGTGACACCTTGACAGTCAACCATGGAAGGTCTTTTAAGGAATACTCCACCGGCTGAACCAAGAGTTCAGAGAAGGCAGCATTCGGATACGGTGGGCTGCCACCTGAAAGATACCGTGAAGTCGGAGGCACGGAAATACCCCAGTACTACATACACGAATGAGACAAAATCAAGAATCAAACCAAAGCAGATAACATACTTCTCTACACACAACATAAACTCACTCATGCAAACCGGTAAACTAAAAGTGATCACCGACATAATGGACCAACACAAAATTCTTATCATGGGATTACAGGAAATTAGAAACACTGACCAGGATGCCTTGGAATCTCAAGGGTACAGACTTTATAAAGGTATACCCGGGAAGAGAGTGATGAAGAATGTCCCACAATTTGGAACAGGATTTTTGGTCAGCCTTAAAATAATAAACTCAGTTCAAGAATTCAGATCACAGTCTCCACGACTCTCAACGCTCACCTTAAAGGCATCTAATAAAATCTATACTATAATAAATGCCCATGCTCCCACTAATGATAAAAACAACTCCTCAAAAGACCAGGAGGAAACAGGAGAATTTTGGGACCTATTGGACCAGACCATAGATAACATCCCCAAACACCATATAAAATTATTAATAGGTGACTTCAACGCTCAACTAGGCAGAGAAAGAAAATACCGTGACATCATCGGAAAATGGCCAGCACACAAGAAAACAAATAAAAATGGAGAGAGACTAGTTGACCTGTGTAGAAACCATAATTTAATCTCAAAATCTACATGTTTTAAGAGGAAACCTCAAAAACTCAAAACATGGAAACACCCTGACTACACTAAAGGAGAATGGCAACTGGACCACGTCTGCATGGACAAATACCACCACAAAGAGATCTATAACGTCAAAGTCCTCCGAGGAATAGACACAGGTTCAGATCACTACGTAGTTAAAATTAAAATTAAACTAACTCCCCAGAGGAGACAACAAAAGCAAGCCCTTAAAACTAAAAGAAAAATAGATCCTACCCAGCTAATCAACAACAAAAATTACCAGAAAGCAACTGAAAAAATAAAAATCACAGACAAACTTGAAGACTTAGTACACAACCTTAAACAAATTGCAGAAGACCTAGCTCCAATTAAACCACGTAAAAAACACCAATGGTGGAACAGTGAATGTGATGAAACAGTGGAGAAAAGACATCAGGCATGGCTATTACATCAGTCCCAAAAGACAGAAATATCCTATCAAAAGCTAGTAAAACAGAGAAAAGAAACTACCCAAGTCTTAAGAAGAATAAAAAGACAACATCATAAGGACACCCTGCAGTTAATTGAAGAACAGTTCAGTAAAACTAAATCAAGGGACTACTACAAAACCTTCAGAAAGCAGCTCCAAAAATATGAACCCCCGACCCTACTGATGAAGGATGAAGATGGTAATGTGGCCCATAACAATAAAGACAATGCAGAAATTCTGGCTAAACATTTCAACAAGCTTTTAAATTGTGAGGAACCTACAGAACTCCTTCATTTGGACACCAACACCCCGATAAAAACATCACCAGAAAACATCAATCCCCCCACAATAAAGGAAGTCTACCAAGCTCTGAATAAATTAAAAAACTACAAAGCGCCAGGAGAAGATCAGACCTTTGCGGAAATCTGGAAATATGCAGGAACCTCAGCAAAAGTTGCCCTCCATCAACAACTTGTCTCTATCTGGATTAAAGAAGAACTACCAGAACACTGGACAACAGCCCTCATTCATCCTCTGCACAAAAAAGGGGACAAAACCGACCCTAATAACTACAGGGGAATCTCTCTCCTAGACATAACATACAAAATATTTTCAATAATCATCCTTAATAGGATAAGTTTACAACTTGAGAAAGAACTAGGAGAATATCAAGGAGGTTTCAGACCCTGGAGGAGCTGTCCTGATCAGATCATGAGTCTTAAGTTGATAATGGACTATAACAGGAGAAGAAACAGAGATATGGTGATAACATTTGTAGATTTCAAGAAAGCTTATGATTGCATCCATAGAGAATCTCTGTTTAAAATTTTAAGACACCTTGGACTACACCCCAAATTAATAAACATGATAAAATTGACTCTCACCAATACCAAGTCAAAAGTGAAGTTTAGGGGTGAAACATCAGAGACATTTGAAATTAAAACTGGACTGCGGCAGGGAGATGGGCTCTCACCACTATTATTTAACTGTGCTCTAGAAATGGTAATGAGGGAATGGTTTAGAAAATGTCCCCCCAAAATAAAGATTGGCCGAAAAATCAAAACAAATTGCCTGGGTTTTGCTGACGATTTAGCATTACTAGCAGTGGACATAAAAGAAGCAAAAACCCAGATATCAGAACTTCAAAACATTGCAAATAAAATTGGCCTCAAAATATCATTTGAAAAAACAGAAATTATGCCCCAAAAACCAACACAGCTAAAAGAAGTCACCATAAATGGTAATAAAATCAAAATAGTAACTCAGTTTAAATATCTTGGAGAAGTAATAACACATAACTTAAATGAAAAAATCTCAATCCAAGTAAGAACAAATAGATTAGCTAAAGCACAAAAATTAACATGGGATATCTACAAAAAGAAATGTCTATCAATAAATTCAAAAATAAAACACTACAACACAGTTATAAAACCGGAAGCTACATATGCAGCAGAAACACTCTTTTACCTGAATAAACAATCAAAGACTGACAGACTTCAGAAAATTGAAAGGAGGATTGGAAGAACCTGTATCAACAAAAAATATCAGAAAGATGGACAGTGGCGGTTAATACCTAACAAAGTCGTGTACAAAGAGCTAGAACCCATTACAGATACTATGCGTAAGAGGAGACTGGGATTCTTTGGACATATCATGAGGATGCAGGACTCAAGACTTCTGAAACAACTAGTACAACACAATCTCGTCTCAAAAAATACCACAACAGGATGTAAATGGATCAGAGAAGTAAGAGAGGATCTGAAGGAAATAGGCCTTACAACAGAAGACACCAAAAATAAGATAAAATTGAATACAAAACTCAAGAATACAAACCTCCGCTTTACCCTTACACAAAACAAACCAACAACACGCACATTTTCAACTGAGGAAAGGGCACGAAGATCGGAGCGTCTGAAGAAGTACTGGGAGGACCGCAAAGCCCGAACAATCCCTTCAAAGAGACCTGAACGACGGACTGACTAAAGTGATCCTATGTGGTCATAAAAGAAGAAGAAGAAGAAGAAGAATACAATCCTAGGAAAATATACCTGTTTCAGCTTTGTATTCCCAATCTGACATTCACTTCTTTTGGATTTCTTACCTGCTGACAACAATTTAGTCTTGGAAAGGCTAATTTTCATACCATACTCATTGCACTTATTTTTAAGTTCCAAGATATTAGACTGCAGGCTTTTGTCATAGGCCAGACTACTTACTACATTTCCACCTACCTGAATCCCTCCCTGCCGCTTTATACCTTTCAGCAGATAATCCATGTAAACTGTGAACAACAAAGGTGAAAGATTACAGCCTTGTCTAACCCCTGTAAGTACCTTAAGGGCAGAAGTACGTGAATAAAACGGAAATTTTGAAAAATAAAATATTTTGCTCTTAATTTGAAAAGCGCGCCTTCCCGAACAAGAATATGTATGATTTATATGCATTTTTATTTGATTTCACAAAGAAATTAAGAATAACGTGAAGCCTTGTTTTTTTGCCACGCCCCACGTTTTGAACACTATTGACATATTTAGTCAATCAATCATAATTTCTTTACTAATTGCACGAGGATCTTGTGAGATGGCTCATTTCAGAAGTTGGTGCTTCCCGCGTGTCGTGAACAAAAGACTGCACACGGACGCAGTGAAAGAAACGTGTTTGTTTTTGTTATTACATGAGGTAAACATACTCCAAAAGTTGTGAATTGTAACTCTTAGAACGTCTTTCATATAATGTATGGTATTTAAAACATGTAAAAATGCCACAAATTAAGTATTTCAGTAAGAAACAACACCATAAAGGCAACAAATGCACGAAAAATACACTGAATGTTAGTTCGAGTCCAGTGCAAGACAATAATTCATCTTCTAACCCCACAAATACAATAGACTCATGTGTTTCAAGTGCTTCAAAGAGAAAGATTAGTTATCATTCAGAGGAAAACAAGGAAGAAAATGATTGTTCTGGTGGCAGTGTAATATTAGATTTAGATATTATATCTGATTTCTTTCGGAACCATGTCATGTGTAAGTACTATCAAAATGTCAATTGTGTGAAGATTGTAGACGATGTAAATAGTAGAAGAGACCTAGCACGTAAAATCATACTAGTATGCAGTATTTGTAAATCAGAACATTCATCTATGTCATTAAGTGTGAATAGAAATAGAATATGTAAGGTAAATATTAGGTTTTCTTATGCAATGAGGTGAATAGGGAAAGGTAAGAAATCAGAACAGGTATTTTGTGCCATAATGAACCTGCCACTTCCATCAAAAACATTTGTCGAAGCCAACAATGTAATTTTATATTCATTGAAACATGTTTCCTTGGGTTGTATGGTAAATGCAGCTAAAGAAGCCAAGCTTCTAAATTACAATAGTAGTGATGTTGTTGTTGCTTGTGATGGAAACTGGCAAAAACGTGGTCATACATCACTGAATGGTGGTGTAAGTATAACATCTGTAGATTCTGGGAAGGTCTTGGATGTAGAATGCCTGACAAAGTACTGCCATGGTTGTGCTGTGAAAATAATTTTTTTGGGCCTAGTAACATGGAAGCTGCAGGTGCTGTGGCAATGTTCAAATGCTCTTGGTGTGAGCGAGGTTTGAGATATGTGAAGTACCTAGGTGACGGTGATTCCGAGGGAGTAATAAAAGTAAATGACCGTAAACCATATGGGGACAATGTTAAAATTGAGAAACTTGAGTGTATAGGCCACGTGCAGAAGAGGTTATGGACTAGGCTTAGGAAACTGAAGAAAGATTTGGGTAAGCAGAAACTTTCTGATGGTAAGATAATCAGTGGTCGAGGGAGGTTGCCTGATGAAGAAATTGATAAGCTGCAGCTGTATTTAGGACTTGCTATAAGAAGAAATACAGGAAATCTTCAAGCAATGAAACAAGCCATAAAAGCAACATTATACAAAATGTCAACAGATGAAGAACCAAGACATGACCTCCGTCCAGAAGGTGTGAATTCATGGTGTGGCTTTCAGAAAGAAAAGGCAGGAGGTCCTAATTACCACCACAAGAACTCACTTTCATTGGCTGTTTTGAATGCCATAAAACCTGTGTATAAGGGAGTTAGTGATGACACTCTGTTGTCTAAGTGTTTACATGGTGGCACACAGAATGTCAATGAAAGCTTTAATCACTGTATTAGGCAACGCATTCCAGAAACTGAATTTGTAGGCTTTAGAACCCTTCAAATAGGTGTATTGGATGCAGTGATATGCTTCAATGAGGGCATGATGTCAAGAAAATATGTTCTTGAAGACATGGGTATAAAGCCTGGGGCAAAAATGTTGAAGGCGATGAGGGGCTTTGACAGTGACTTTGTGAAAAAATCCCAAAAGCAAGTGCAGAATCCACTAAGGAAGGTAGAATTCAAAAAAGAAACAGAAAAAGGAAGAGAGAAGATGAGGAGAGCCAGCAGCAGGAAGAATATGGTCCTGGAATGTTCTGAGATAGGTGTGAGTGAAGCACAAACTTTGACTGCAGTTTCCCGAAAACTTTTTTTTTTTTTTTTTTTTTCACATTTAGGTACACATTGCTCCTATACTATTCTTCTTCTTCTTCTTGCGTTACGGCCTCTGTAGGACCACGGACAGCTCCTTCATGGATTGCATTTTCTTCTTGTCCTCCCAGAACCTCTTCATCCTTTCTCTTCTTCTCTCCCGCTCTTCTTCCGAGATATTCAGTATCCTCTTCTCTTGTCTACTCCAGTATTCTATACTATTCTACCTAGAGATATGAAATTTTGCACACTCATGTATGACTGTACTGCGATACTAAAACTCGAGAACTTTTAGTGTTGCTTCTAAATTGTGTTTTTTATAAACCTTGTTACAATATTTTAAAATTAAATTTTAATTTATAACTGAAGACATAAATATTTATCAAATGTTAACAGTCTAGAGTTTCAAGACTTTCATGCATCTATGAATGTGTGGTGATAATTGGGAAGCAGTGGTACCAGTACTTCAGTAGTAATGTGTACCAGCATAACGACATGTTTCAATAAGACCTTGAAAAATTTCTCATGTTCAAAAAATTCCTTACAAGAAACTAGAAGTCTAAATACTATAAATTGCAATCCATTAGGATCAGAAGGGCTTTGACTTGACATGGTAAAATTGGTGCATTTCTATCTTTCACGTTATAATAGATATTGTGAGAAATGTTATGGTAAGTTTCAGCATTATTTCAGTGGGCGCTCACGTACTTCTGCCCTTAAACCAAGAAGTCATTCTACCACCAGTTCTCACTGCAGCCCGATTGTCAATATAAATACCTTTGATTGATTTTATTATTAATCTGCCCATAATCCCATAGTGCCCCAATATGGCAAACATCGTTTCCCTCGGTATATTCTGTCATATACTTTCTCAAGATCTATGAAACATGCACATAAATGTCTATTCCTCTCGTAGCATTTTTCAGTTACCTGGTGCGTACTGAAAATTTGATCCTGACAGTCCCTCTGTGGTCTGAAACCACACTGGTTTTAATCCAGTTTCCTCTCAACCATTGATCGTACCCTCCCTTCCAAGATGCCAATGAACACTTTGTGCGGTATACTGATCAATGAGATACCTTGATAGTTGTTGCAATGCTTCTTGTTCCCTTGCTTATAAATAGGTGCAACTACTGCTTTTGTCCAATCAGAAGATATCTTACTAACACTCCATATTAATCTTATTTCTCTACAAAGCCATTCCTTCCTTGCCTTCCCACTATATTTCAACATTTCAGATCTATTGTCATCTATTAACAAAGTTTATTTACCATCCTTTCCACTTCATTAGGTGTAATTTAACCATCATCATTGTCCTCCTCCCCATGAGCTTGGTTGTTCGCAGCGTCACCAGGAAGTTTTCCTTTTATGTTGAGAAGATTTTCAAGATTTGTAGTGCTATTCCTGGACTTCTTGAAGGGTTTTAAAAATGTGGTTATGTTGTTATTCTGTTTGCCCTAAGACAACGACGAGTTCTTATCGTTCTGAAAGTGTCGCATGCCCCTTGTGCTAGTTCAAGGTTCCTTCCCTAGATGTATAGGCCTACTTTAATATCTTGGTGCCATTCTCTGTTAGAGCTATGACCAAATCATTAGTTCTAATTAATTTAATTTATCCATCAGAGGGTCTTTTGTCTTTCACCAGTTACCCAATGAATCTTCATCAGCATATCAGTTATGCTCAATTAATTTTTCTATTTCAATTCATCTAATCGTCTTCCAAGTTTCATCTGTCAGTCGTAGTATATGTACTATATTTCCTTACCTTATCATAACATGGTGAAGTCACGACAGACCCAGCAAGCCGTTGATGGATTAAAAAGTTGTTTTTAGGAAAAGGAACATTAAGTCGGATGGATATATCAGAAGACTAGACAATGGACTTTGATTGGGAAAACTGAACATTACGACATTAACAAACAAAGTGGAGGAAATTGTGGATGTGATGGAGGAAAGGAAAATAGATATACTAGGTTTGGCGGAGACTAGATGGAGAGGAGAAAGTAATAAAGAACTGAGGAATTGTTTCTGGCTGTACTGGAGTGGAAAGGAAGGGTTAGTGGAGTGGGAGTAGTAGTGAGAAAGGGACTGAAAGTGGAAGTTAAAGAAATAAGTGATGGAATTATAAAAATAAAAAATTTGTAAAAAGAAAGAGCTTGGAAGTACTTCAGGTGTATGCCCCTCGGGTAGGCTGCACTCAGCAAGTGAAGGAAGATTTTGAGGATCAATTGCAGAAACAGATAAATGGCCAGCACATTATAGTCATGGGAGATTTAAATGCCCAAAAAGGCATGGACGGGAGGGACTACGAGAATGTGCTGGGACCAGAAGGTTGGGAAAAGAGGAATGAAGAAGGAAAGAAATAGCTGGTGTTTTGCAAGAGAAATGGTTTGATAGTAGGAAAGTCATTGTTTAAGAAGAAGGAGAGCCACGAGATAACTTGGTATAGCAGGGATTGGTCACTGAAATCAGTTGTGGACTATATGCTCTTCAACTCTGATATGAAGAGGAACATCACAGATGTGAAAGTAATACCATCAGTGGCCTTAGAAAGTGACCAACAGCTATTGGTAATGAATCTCCGAATACTGAAAGAAAGAAAAAGTACAGAAGCCCAGGAAAGGAAACTGAAAGAGAAGGAAACCAAGGAAGAGTATCAAGAACTAATAAGGAAGACGATTCAAGGACAGGAGAGGTGATTCAAAAGTACATTGGTAACAGCTGCAGAAACAACATGTGGAAGGACTTGCGGAAGGAAGAAATGGAAGGAGACATCATGGTGGAATGACAGAGTGAAAGAAGCAGTAGAGAAGAAAAACAAGACCTTTCTCAGAGACAAGAGAAGAATATACGACCAAGCAGGTGGAAGCTAAAAAGGTGGTTGCAGAGGAGAGGTGGAAGTGGATGGAGAAGTGGACACAGATGATGTAGGAAGATAGCAAAGGCAATCAGAAAAATATTGTATAGAATGATGAGAGATAAAAGGAAGAGTAGACAGTGGAAGTGGACAGAACAGAGGATAAAAATGGTAACCTAGTGGAGAAAAAGGAGGAAATGAAACTACTCTGGAAGGAATACTTAGAGGACCTCCTAAATGTGGTTGAATTAAGTGAAGAAGATCATGTTCAGGGTATTGATGATAGGTGTGAGGAGAAAATAGAGGAGTTAACCTGGTCGGAAGTGGAGGAAGCTGTGAAGAGGATGAAACTGGGAAAAGCACCAGGGACAGATGAGTTAAGTGTGGAGATGATAAGAACTTCAGGGGAAGTGGGTACACAGAGGCTTTACAGGATGAAGTGGGTAGTGTGGCATGAGAAAAAAGTACCAGAAGATTGAAAGAAGGGTATAATAGTACCCATCTTTAAGAAAGGAGACAAAAGAAAATGTCAGAACTACTGTGGTATAACCCAGATGTGTCACTGTGCCAAGATATATGGATAAGCAAATAAGGAAGGCAGCGAATTCAGAGAAGAACAGTATGGCTTTAGACAAAAAAGGTCAACTATTGACCTCATATTCACAGTGAGGTAGCTACAAGAACGGCACTGTGAGTATGGAGAAGATTTGGTGATGGCCTTTATGGACATAGAGAAGGCATTATGATAGTGTCCGTAGGAATAAGATCTGGGAAGCTATGAGAGTAAAAGCAGTAAATGAGCAGATAGTGACAAGGGTGAAAAATATGTATGATGGAAGTGAAAGCTGTGTTGAATAATAACACCGTCCATACAAAAAGGTATGGACGGGAGGGACTACGAGAATGTGCTGGGACCAGAAGGTTGGGAAAAGAGGAATGACGAAGGAAAGACTGTCATTCCACCATGGTGTCTCTCTATTTCTTCCTTCCGCAGATCCTTCCACATGTTTTTTCTGCAGCTTTTACCAATGTACTTTTGAATCTTTCCCATTCCTCCTCTCCTGTTCCCTATGAGAATCAACACTTATATCAGTTGTGTTAAAGTCAGAACCGAAAGAACTGGATGGTTTAAGTTAATAAATGGTGTAAAGCAAGGAAGTGCCCTCTCAGCTCTACTATTTATAGTGGTGATGGATGATATAATACAGAAGATAGCACAGACCATTGGGGAGAGAAGAATGAAAGCAGTGTTGTTTGCATATGATCTACTGATATGGGGAAACAGTGAGAGTGAAGTGCAGGAACAGCTAAATGTATGGGAGGAAGTTGTGTCATCTTATAGAATGAAGTTCTCAGCACCAAAGGGGGAAGTGCTGGTAATGATACAAAACAAGAACCGAGCGTATAATGGCACGACATTAGCACGAAAGTAGTTGAAAAGAGCTGAAAGTTTTAAATACCTGGGAGGTGTAATTGAAGAAAATGGAGGAAACAGGATGTAAATCAATGAAAGAGGAAGGTGTGCAAATGGATTCTTAAGAGTGTGGGAGGATTGATATGGAACGGATGTACCACAGAGATGTAAAGGAATTATCTCCAAGACTTATTTTGTACCAATTTTGACATATGGATCAGAAATGGGGGTGATGAAAGAGAGGGATAAAGAGTGAAAATGAATTTTCAGAGGTGTCGAGTAAGTTTAACAAGAATGGGCAGAGTAAGAAATGAGAGAGTTTGGGAAATGGTAAATGAGGTACCCCTATAGGAAAAGATACATGAATCAAGGATGCAGTGGTATGGACATGTTAAGAGAATGGGAGAAGAGAGGATACCAAGAAAGATGTTAGAAATGAAGTTGAAGGGAAAGAGACCTCGAGGAAGACTGAGGGACAGATGGCTGAAAGGTGTAAAGAAAAGCTTCGAGGCAAAAGGAGGGAACTGGGCGACAGTGAAAGAAGAGGAATGGTGGGTGAACAGAAAATTATGGAGAGGAATACGTTCCAAGCAGACTCGGCTTGTGGTTGGAAACTGCTCCAGATGAGAGATGAGATATAATACGATTTGTGTCTTGTATATTTAAAATTTCATTTTGATGTGCATATAGTGGGCTTGCATATTAAAGCACTGCTGGCAGTAGAGACCTCATAATATACTTCCAGTCAACACAGTGATCACCAGACACTAAGTGGGCTGAGTGCTGGCTAAGGACAGACAAATATAATACTCCAAGGTCACTTGGTATGTCAACTTGGAAGAGCTCCCTCACTAAGTGGTCTCTGGGGTTGGCAGTATTTTAATTTGAAACCACTGTATGCTGATATACAATTATAATCATCCTCCTCCTTTGATCTCAGCTGCCTTGTGCAGGTATTTTGATCTGACACCATTTAGGGTGCCTGTATCTAAATTTTGGTGCTCCATTTTTCTCTACTGGATAGCAGAGAAACAGAGTTCTATTGGATGATGAATGGCTTGTTATTTATTAATCTTGTTGGGTAAACACCAAATGTATTATTATCAGAGATCTTTTACATGCTGACATTGTACGACATAGTGTGTTACATTTCTTTTAAATACCCTTCAAAGATCCAAATACCTCTGCTGGGTTTGAGTCCACGATCTTGGGATCCAGAGGTGAACACTTAACATCTGATCAACAGAGGGAGCTATATACTGTATTGACATAATATGTTAGATCACAGCAATACATTCATGAAACAATCTCTCTAATCTATGTAAATAAAGTTGTAGGGGGTCCGCTGTCTGTAATTTTCTGTGTTTTGCCAATTTTTCAGATATCCAATTTAGATCAACTCAAGACCGTATCAGTGGTTTTTAGCTTTCGTGTGTGTTTGTCTGTCTGTTCCACCATCACGGCGAAATGCCGGATAGATCTTGACCAAACTTTATATACAGAGTATGCCCATCCGGAAGGTTTAGATAAACTATGATTTAAAAATCGCTGAATAGACTGGGGGTTTATAGGGAAACGACAACAGTTTTCTTCCATTTTCTCTTACACTATAAATTTTTTGTAAAATCCGTGGACTATATGTGAATTGTCCCTTCATTTTAAAGAACTTTTGTTATGAGCATAATTTTGCTTATTTTTCAAAGAACGGAGAAAATTACTACTTTCTGCAGGTTTCATGCTCTGCATTGAGTGGCCGGCAGACCAACAACAAACCTACCGGTTACCATGGCAACGTCTCGGGCTGCTTGCCAGCAGGGAAGTAAGATAATGTCATTTTCGTCAACATTCCTATAAACTCGTGGTTCTTGGTTGTTCGTTGCTTATAAGGTGAGAGAGAGAGGTCATTGTGCCATTCTGTGGGATATTTGTGGAATACCGTTGGAGGTTACAATCGTCTTTGAATAGCACTAAAGAGGTGTTCATATTTGAACATTACTGCAGAGTGTAGCCCATGATTTCACACTATATGGTGTTTTCTGGCATTTGCTATAATTTTAACTGTATTTCTCTTCTATTTCTGTTTTCTGCTTTAATTTCTTGCCTCTTTAGGCTTAAGTAATAACACCATAAGTCATCATTTCCTATCTGTTTACCCAAGAGTCCCTGCACCTAATTTTCTCCTCTCTTACTGCCTCCTTGTATCCGTAACTCATATCATCACAGTTTAATGACGAACTTTTCATTTTACAATACATCCACTTGGTATTTACATATTTGTCCTATCCGGCTGTTCTCAGTTATAATCCTATTTTCTATTAATTTCAACTTTCTTAACTGTAATACTTTCTTCCTTAATTAGTCCGTATATATGCAAGTGCTAATCCAGAAACCTGGGTACACTTTCCTATGAGGAAAAATCCCAAACTGTTGAAATGTATAACTTTTCGGCCCCGGAACATATCGAAATATGGAGGCAATTTCAATGACGGTGCAGACCTTCGTTTTGGGGTAATTGGTAGCTAAACAGTAAGTCGTATCACAAAATAGATAGCACAATCGGCTTTCAATTTGGAGAGATCTACAACTTTGGTCCTATGTCATATTGTCGTATCTTGATCCCTTATACGTTAGATAAAGCTGCAATTTTCAATATTAAGTTAATGTTGTACTTTTTACACGTATATCTTATTGTTTATCGCACTTATAGGAAAGATAGAATCATCAAATTCGGTACACACATTGACATGACTAGTGACCATATGTCAACCAAATTTTATGATTCCAGGTGGAACATAAATATCTGGAAAATAAAGTAATGTTTGATAACTGTACCCAAATTTTACTCTGTTTAATGTTTCTAACTCAGTCTAACCCATAAATATAGGAGAAATGAGACAATTTAATAGGAACAACCATGTAGAACACTGAAAGAGGCGTCTGATGGCAGAATCCGGTCATTGATATGACGTACCGTTTAAAAGCAGTAAATCTTGCAATGAAGGTCTGCACTTATAAATGTGTCCATGCTGATCTGTATAAATAAATTTGTAGGGGGTGCGCTGTCTGTAATTTCATTTGTTTTGCCAATTTTTGAGATATTTATCTGATTTAGGTCAACTCAAGACTTTATCAGTGGTTTTAGCTTTCATGTGTGTTTGCCCATCTGTCTGTTTGTCCATCTCTTCCACCATCATGGCAAAACGACTGGATAGATCTTAACCAGACTTCATATATTGAGTATACTCATCCAGGGGAAGGTCTATTTTCTCTTATACTGTTGATTTTCTGTAAAATCCGTGGATTAAATGTGAAACGTCCCTTCATTTTAAAGTACTTTTGTTATGAGCATAATTTCGCTTACTCTTCAAATGACAGAGAAAATTACTACTTTCTACGGGTTTCATGCTCTGCATTGAGTGGCCGACAGACTGACATTGAACCTGCCGGTTAATATGGCAATGTCTCTGGCTGCTTGCCAGCAGGGAAGTAACATAATGACATTTTTCGTCAACATTTCTGAAAACTTGTGCTTGATATAGATGTTGATTCCCATAGGGAATCTGAAATATTTGTCCTGAATGAGCAAATTTATAATACCAATATAAATGGTCCGTTATTGGACATTATAAATTTTCCAGCTAGCTCATTCTTGGTTGCCAGCGTTTCGCCCTCGTGTGCTAGGGTGGGCTCATCAGTTGGTACCTAGCACACCTACCAATACGCTGGCTAGTGCATACCGTGGAGGCCACTGCGTAGGCTAACTGGAGCCACCGGCAGTGCCAATGCACTAAGAGACTTTGTCTCATCACTAAAAATTGATGCCTGCTTGGCCATCAGATGATATAGATGTTGATTCCCATAGGGAATCTGAAATATTTGTCCTGAATGAGCAAATTTATAATACCAATATAAATGGTCCGTTATTGGACATTATAAATTTTCCAGCTAGCTCATTCTTGGTTGCCAGCGTTTCGCCCTCGTGTGCTAGGGTGGGCTCATCAGTTGGTACCTAGCACACCTACCAATACGCTGGCTAGTGCATACCGTGGAGGCCACTGCGTAGGCTAACTGGAGCCACCATTTTCATGGCCGCTGACAGTGGGGTTCGAACCTACTATCTCCCGAATACTGGATACTGGCCGCACGTAAGCGACTGCAGCTATCGAGCTCGGTGGTTTATGAACCTGGTAGGGAGCTGTGTATTGACGAATCCATGATGTTGTGGCGTGGTAGGCTGATGTTTCGTCAATACATAAAGAATAAGAGACATAAATACGGCATCAAGCTGTATATGCTCACGGAGCCAGATGGAACAGTTATAAATTTTACTGTCTATACCGGGATAACAGATGACTTAGGTGGGAAAGGCCATGCTGCAAATGTAGTGCTCCATCTTATGCAAGGCCAGCTACATTCAGGACATGCACTCTGTATGGACAATTTCTGTTATAGCTATTCTCTGTCTGCTACTCTTCTCAGTAATGGGACACATTCTACTGGTACGCTCAGAGTTGGCAGGAAGGAAACACCAGCCAGCGTAGTTGAGAACGAACTAAAAGTTGTCTGCTCTTATGCTAACGGCATAGCCGTGGGAAAGTGGCAGGATAAGCGCGAGGAACGATTCATTTCCACAGAATATGAGCTTGACATGGTGGAGGTCAGCAACAAGAGAGGGGCCAAAAAATTGAAGCCTAAAGTAATAGTGGAGTATAATAGACATATGTCAGGCACAGATCACCACGACCAAATGATTTCCTACTATCCTTTTACAAGAAAAACAACAAAGTGGTATCGAAAATTAGGAATTCATTTGGTTGAAATGATATTATACAACTCCTACATGCTGTATAACAAGTTCTCTGTAAAGAAGGTATCACTTTACGACTTTCGACTGGCAATAATTGAGGAGTTATTACCAGCTGACTACAGGCCACCGTTTCGTAGGCTTCCAAAATCTCTCGCATCGTCTACAGGGACTCATTTTGCCAGTAAATGTGCAGCTAAGGAGAATGGACATAGACTGAGGAAACAATGCAAACAGTGTTACGAAGAGGGGCGGTGCAGGAACAGCATGTTCTACTGCAGCGAGTGTCCAGGACATCCAGGCTTGTGCCTTGAGAAATGTTTCATGGAATTCCACAAGAGACAGAAATAATTGACCACAAAGAATGGCATGTCTCCCTGTGTTTGTTGTAGCACACTGTATTGACTAGTTACATTGTACAGCTTATGGAGTATTGTAAGTAATATAAGTATACATTGTTCATACAACAATAATAAGATTCTACTGCACAGTATTTTTGTGTGAAATATTAAAAAACTTATTTTTCTGTTGTAAAGAAGTTCTACAATCGAACAAAACATTATTTTCCTCGTTTCACTTCATTACCAGTCATGACGCACGTGCTGCTTCAAACGGTACCGAAGGCGAAAAGTTCATCGGTAGTGCCGCTGACGCAGCGTGTGCGTCATGGCTTGTATGCACATAAATAATATTGAAATAATTAAAATAATAATTTAATGCATAAGGACACAGAAATGAACTCCTTTAAACGAAAAAATATTGCGGTAGCACGGTAATGGTTGCCGATGTTCGAGCGGCTGTGAACATGTTAAACAACTTTTGTTATGTACATAATTTTGCTTGGTCACTGGGCACTCTTTCCTTTGAGGGAAAATTCCAGGCTATGAAATGTATTACTTTTAGGCCCTGGAAAATATCAAAATATGGAGGCAATTTAAATGACGGTGCAGACCTTCATTTCGTGGTAACTTCATTCTATACAGTATGTCATTTCACAAAGGAGATTACCGGTACACAATCGCTGCTCAGTTTGGAGAGATGTTCAACTTTGGTCCTATGCATTATTGTCGCATCTCTGTTCTTTATACTTTAGATAGTGCTGCGTTTATCGATTATAATCAAATCTCTCAACTCTATTTGGACTGGCATTAGGAAAAGGGGCCTGTCATTATAATGAGAACTATCCCTCTCTATTATGAATGGCAGTTGGCATGTGAGCCTGGCGTTATTGTAGAAACTCCCAAACTCAGTTGTGAATGGCAGTAGGAAATGTGGCCTTCCATTATCATAAAAATTTCTCCAACGTGCACCTTACATCGGAAACAAAGTATGGGGTCCTCGCAGTTTTTTTTCTCGTATAGCGCTAAGAGGCATGCTATTTAATATACAGTAATCTTACTCACTGTGTGTACAGTAATTTACGTAGAACTCTGTATACAAGGTAGAATACCGTAGCAAATGACGGGTACATTTGCTAGTTTGAAATAAAAACATTCCTAAATTACTTGAAATGTATACAGTATGAGGTATTTTACTATAAATCGTCCATCCCAGGCAGGGACGACCACTGCTAATGGGAAAATTGTTACAAAATTATATTTTCAATTTAGGTTACATAGAAATTGTCTGAATCTATTGTGTGAAAATGTTAAAAATTTCTGCTCAAATACTAATAATAACAACATATATGAACTAAAAAATTTATTCAAACTGCTCCATTATAAAGAAGTATGTTGTGAAATGTATGGAGTTTCTTAATATGTTTAACACAGTAATTATATCTTGTACATAGATGGCATAAATTTTGTACTTTCAAATCTCACAATAACGTTTTAATTAGGGTCTCTTATTTATTGATCTTCTTTGTCTGATTCCTTGGCTGAATTGTATTCAGCATACTGTCCTTCAGTTCAGAGGGCCGTGGCTTCAATTCCCAACTGGGCTGGGGATTTTAACTGCATTTGGTTCATTCTTTTGGCTCAGAGACTGGGTGTTTGTGTTCGTCTTAGTACACTTCTGTTCCTCTACATCCATCATACCACGCTACCAGCCACCACAGAAGTACAATAGTGAATACATTCCTTCACATAGGATTGGGATTGACAAAGGTATTTAATTGGCTGTAAAACTCGGCTAAATCCACATCAGTGGGTATTCTTCAAAATAGTTGGTTTTGGTGGGAACATTGCACAATATTTCTATGAGCAACAGTGGAATGAGTATCTGTGGAATGATAGATATCCCAAAATATTGTCAGAATACATGCAACAAATTTAAACATTGGTTTAGCAGTGTTACAGGTGATTTTATCATATTTTGATAAACATTGATGACATTGTTTCTGATGCAGGTGAGGATGCTGATGAGGAAACAGACCTTGCAGAAAACCCATTTGCTTCAACACAGAACGAGGAGTTGTTCATCACAGATCCCAAGAAAACCTTACGAGGCTGGTTTGAAAGGGAAGGTTACGAGTTGGAATACGATGTGGAAGAGAAAGGATTTGGACAATTCCTCTGTAGGGTTGAGTAAGTTATTTTTCATTTACAGCTTTCCATACTTTTCTCACTCTATCAATTTCTCAAGAGTTTTCTTTTCTTTCATCTGTTATTGAACATCGTAACTTTTTCTCAGTTGTTAATTCAGTAGGTAATGCACATTGAAAAACTACAGTTAACTTAAGCTCACCAGACAAAAAATTAATCTTTTTAGTGCGCATGCACAGATGAATCATTAAGCCTGTACAGATGGTTCAGCGAACAAGTCCCATGCTCAACCGCGCACACACTGCCACTACTTGAGCATAAGGCAGAAGCGATCAGTAAGACATTGATGTTTCAAGCGGACAGTGTACGTGAACATGGGTAGATGCAAGGATATGACAGAGTGGCAAAAAGGGGTAATCATGCCTGGCCGTGCCCATGGCCATATGGTCTATAAAGTTGCTGAATTTTTTGGTGTTTTGTAGCGGACTGTTCATTGTGTATACAAGCAGTGGTCACAAAACACGATGTCAGAATTGTGGTCGGAAAAAATTCCTGGCTGGGAGGGTCTGGAGACTCATTTTGTGGCTTGTGAATCAAAATCGCTTCCAAACCCGACAGGAATTGCTGCAGTCAGTGAATGAAGGTCCATCCCAACATGTTAGCGAGAGAACATTGCAATGGGAATTGCATGCAATGAATATTTGAAGTCGGTCACCTCGCAAGAGGCCATTACTCACACACGTCCATGAGGCTGCGCATCTTCAGTGGGCTAGAAATCGTCGAACGTGGACAGTAGCTGACTGGTGGAACGTAATATGGTCTGAGGAATCACGGTTTTGTTTGTATTCCAATGACTCAAGTCATCGAGTGCACCGAAGGCCAAATGAAACATTTCTTCCTGGATGTTTGCAAGGTCAAGTTCAAGCCAGAGGAGGGTCTTTGAAGTTTTGGGGGTGTTTTACATATGGATTGGGCCCACTCACTGAGGTGACCACTAACATGAACCAGAATGTTTATTTAACCCGACAGTGGTTGCTAGGATGAAAGTAACGCGAGTGGTCATGCGTTGAGCAAAATGCTCAAGGTATGATATGACGTGTTTACACAATAAATACCAACTGATTTCAAGAATAAATGTATTAACACGTTAAATGAACATCGAATAAATCTCAAATGGTTATAAAGAACATTAAAAATTACAAATAGTAATAAAACCTCAAATGGTTATAACTGTATCTGGAAAAAACAATTTCCAACTTTCTAAAATAGTGTGTGCGTCTTTCGCAGTGCCTTTTAAATAAGGAGGATGAGTCGCTATATTTTCAGCACAAGTACATGAGTGTGGATTTCTTCTTGGTGGGTGTCTGGCCCACTTTGTCACCTTATCTTTCCCTATATAAACGTTGTCACTAAACATGTAATTCTCATTTACCTCCAACAAATGTTGTTCGCCAGCTAGAGATTGCTCTCCAGGCATGGTTCCATCAGCACGTTCTTTTAGATCGGACTGTTCACTTTTACAGTCCGAGTCACTGTTTTCGCCCTCGTGTTGATGACTAGGAATTTCATCGAACCAAGCTAAAATATTACGACTTGAAGCCATCGTCATACACTAATTACACAACACATTAATACAATAAGTTGCAAAGAACTGTTTCAACTATGAAACAACATACAACAGTAGCAAAACTATAACACACACAGAAATTAGTGCCAACATGACTGGTCATGCGTGGAGCAAAATGCTCACCGTTGATGGTCACTGATGATTCCTCCCTCCCTGGCCCTTCTCAAGGTCACAAATGTGCGTTTCAATGCATCCGTCCTTCTTTCAAAGCTGCAGTGCGAAGGTATATCAGGACTCAAGTTCGAAACTACATGCTATATAAAAGAGCAGACGATTTTCATTGACCTTAGCAGTTTGCTAATATAGCGACCACTGGCGGGTCAAACATTCTGGATGATCAGGTGTTGCCTTTCAGTCAACATCTGCATGATGAGTATACTATTGATACCCCGATTTTTCAAGAAGACGACAGCAAAGTTCATCAGGCTGGACGCATATATGTGACTGCTTTTATGAACTCCCCCCCCCCCACTCTGTTATGTCTCGATTGGCTTGCAAAACCACCTAACTTGAACCCCATTCAAAATTTGTGGGACATGTTGGAACCGTGGGTTAAACGCCGACATCAGCATCCCCACAATTTGTTGGAATTGCACGATCAAATCCTCAGTGAGTGGCTTAACCTGGATGCACCGTACCTGCACAACCTTGTGCAATCATTTCCTAACCGATTCTAGGTGGTTAGGCGGAGTTACACGGTAATGATTTCTCCCAGGGTGACTCATTTTTTTGTCCAGATAACTTATTTACACTTGTCATATTGAAGTAGTTAAACCAGTTTATTTTCCCTTGAGTATGTTTTATGTAACCAAATTTGTCATGTTTATGCTATAGTAAATCCTCTATAGAATTCCTTTGTTAAGAAAGCTGTACGTTCTGAATGCCCAGGCATTTGGATAACAATCCATTGGCCGTGATGATGGATGGTTTGCAATCTTCATTTATTTGTGTGCACCATCTTTGGTTACTCTCACTGAAAAAGCCATCAAAGACTATTTCTTAAGTGCTTCCATTATCAATAGAGAGAATATTCAGCTTTTTACATTTAGTGATTTTAGATTTAGACCTTGGTAATAATTTTTCTGTATCTCTCTGCGACACCTGTGGATTTTAGTATTCTGTCGAAATTACCCATTTTATACCAAGAAAAGAATCTTTTTAATCCATTCTCATAATAAAAAGTTATACTACAATTTCAGTCCCTTATCAGAATATTTGGTTTTTTTTCTTGATTCAAAGATATTGTGTTTTCAAAATCATAATCTGTACATACATACATACATACATACATACATAGTTACCGTATTTATCCATGTAATTTTCCCACACTTAAATTTGAAATGGAAATTTGGGGGGAAATAAAATTTTGCATAATTTTCCAGCCATGATTATATGAAAGTTTTCTGTTATTAATGTGTTTTCTATTTTTTTTTTTTTTTCCAAAATGTGCAGTTGCAAGCATTAAGCCATTTTAAAACCCAACATTCTTCCGTTGAATAATGCAAGAAACATATATAGAGTGGTGTTCAATATGTCATGGCTAGATGCTACGGAAGGTAACACACAGAATCGAAATACTAAGCCATCCTCAAGGTTACAGAACAGATGCATGGCTCCTAATATCCCAGTAAAGGATGCTACTTTTTGTGGATACAGGTATTTTAAGCAGTGTTCAAGCAACTGGGTTGATTACCAATTATTTGACATATTCACCTCTTTTTCAGCCATTTCTGTTCATGAAGTTATCTGACAACCTGTAATGAAATAGTCACTTTCGAAGATATTAATCCTGTTATGACATTTCAAAACACTTAATTTATAAAGAAAACCGGGCGAGTTGGCCATGTGGTTAGGGGCGCGCAGCTGTGAGCTTTCACTCAGGAGATAGTGGGTTCAAACTCCACTGTCGGCAGCCCTGAAGATGGTTTTCATAGTTTCCCATTTCCACACCAGGCAAATGCAAGGGCTGTACCTTAATTAAGGCCACGGCCGCTTCCTTCCCACTCCCAGGCCTTTTCTATCTCTGTCGGAGCGATGTAAAGCAAATTGTAAAACTAAAAGTATTTGAAAGGCACAATGGTCTACACTGAGGCCCTACAACAAAGGCAATTACGTCAAAAGTATAGTGTGTAGCCAGCACATTCTGAGGTCTGTGTCATTTAATGCATTTAACATGGTCTGTTACGTTCATTTCCATAAATATTTGTTAGGTTTACAATGCCTCTCTAGCCATAGCCGTATTGTTTCAACAGCTCCTCGTCAGTTTGTATGCTGCAACTCAGAAGCCCAAGTGGCAACACTAGATTAAGAAGACCATTCAGATCATCAAGCTGTGCATAATGCAGACCTGCCAATGATGGATTTTCTGTAAATTGTATGGATTTCATGCTAATGTTACGGTATTACAGTTTAGGGCATCTTTATTATGGATAATCTTCTTTATAACGTTCCACATGAAAAAGAAATGTTTTATTTTAAATGAAGCGCCAGGTGATATATTTTGACATCACGATACCCAAAGAGCATACGCGCATTCATATCATGCCTTGGTCTGGCCATCTGGTTGGTCTTTGTTCTTGCCTTGTGCAGCTTCACAATATGGTGCCATATTCATTCAGTCAGTGATGACCCATGGTTCTTGGTCCAGGTCGTAGCAGGGGAGAGGTGATACTCCCACGTGGCTTATCCCAGGTGGTGGACAGGGGGGTCCTAACCGGCTTGCCGGCGGACTTGAGGAAAGTAAAATACCTCTCACGGACCAAACACACAACCCCCTGTGGGTGGGGGACACAGATGAAGAATACACATACAGTATCCCCTGCCTGTCGCAAGAGGCCAATAAAAGGGACGACCAAGGGATGATCAAATTAGAACCATAAGACTACTTGTGATTTGTACCACCACGCGGGGAGCACCAGGGGTCGCTTTTACTTCTGCGTAGTACCACCACGTTAGTTACCCAATAGGTTTGTGATTAGTAGCAATAGAGTACGTTGGCGGCTTCTACAGTTCCTATAATTCGTTCCCCTATATGCGCAACACCATGGGATTAGCGACACCATCATTCTGTCTTGCCTATGCTTGGTACCCACTATGTGAGGAACACCAGGGGATAGTGCAGGTCCCTGTGGTTAGTCCACTTATGTGAGGAACGCCATAGGTTTGCGTTGCCTGTAAATAGCGCTGCATTGAGCAAAACACCATAGGTTTGTGTTACATATGCGAATTTCATTACCTGTGAGTAGTACCATAATGTGCGGAATACCGCGAGTCTACGTTACTTTTGATTAGTACCGCAACATGACAAATAGCATGGTTCTATTTTCCTAGCGATATGTACCATTTTGAGCGCCCGTAGACCTGGATTTTGGACCCGTTTCAATTACAAACATCATCGGTTCAGTATTGTTGTATAGGCGCAGTCCCTTTATCAGTAATACTATTATTTAACGCTAGTTTCTGGGAATATGGGGCATTGCGGGTCGGATCCACTGATTGTTTTAACTTCATATCCATCCATTCTTCGTCCTCACGTTTTTGAATCTGGTCAGTGGAATATTCTGGATTTTTAAATTGTCATACAATTTCGTCTCATTTCGTACCATTAGGGGCCGATGACCTAGATGTTAGACCCCTTTAAACCACAAGCATCATCATCATCATCATCATCATCATCATCTTGGTCTAGGTTTCTTATGCAGCAAATGAAAATACTGTGCTCCAAATGTATCATGATAGATATACAGAAGAATGGCCATGTTTAATGTTGTTGTTGTTGTTGTTGTTTGAGTCATCAGTCCATAGGCTGGTTTGATGCAGTGCTCCATGCCTCCCTATCCTGTGCTAACCTTCTCATTTCTACGTAACTCATTATCATCATCATCATCATCATCTGGGTATCCTTCCAGCTGGCCGAGTAGGACTTTTGTGGACATTAATCCTCCATTGGTTCCTGTCATTATAGAGTTTGTCTCCTTTCACATCCTGCAGTGGTCTACTGGGACGTTCAACAGGTCTCCTTCCAGGCACTGCCATTTCCAAATATTGTCTGGGGGTTCTAGTCTCTTCCAACGTACAGGTCACTTGCATATCATTTCTGATGCAGTCATTTTTAACTTTGTCTCTTCTTGTTTTTTGCATAGCGGATGATAAAAATTGCATTTCACATGCTTGCAGTTTGCTTATGTCTCTTTTCAATAACACACAGGTCTCCAACCCATATGTCATGATTGGCAGGAGGTAAGATTTGAACATTGTTTGTTTGGCTTTTACGGGAACTGCTTTGTCCCACACTGCGTGGAGTCTTTTGTCACTCTGTTCTGGATTTCCAATTTAGCACTTTCCTGGTTCAGTACAATACTTCCAAGATAACTGGAGCTTTCTACACATTCAGTTCTCTCTCCATGATGTTTGAGGTCATATTCGCTGGGTGTTCTACTCAATTTCATTGCTACTTGTTTTCTTCTTACTCACAGTTAACTTATATTCTTTAAATTTGTTGACCCAGCAATCTAATTTCCTTTAGACTTCTTGCTCCGTTTCTCCCCAAATGGCAACATCATCTGCAAACACTAATGCATTCAAATCTTCAGGTTCTGCAGCTTTAATTTCCTTAATGATTACATCCATGAGTGCAAGGAAAAGTAGTGGAGATAGTGCACTGCCTTGTTGTACACCTCTCTTTGTTTGGAACCATTCAGATCTACCATTCCCTATTTGTAAACTACTTTCACAGTTTTCATATAGCAATTGAATCTTACGAATTAGAGAACTCGGAGCCCCTAGTTTATGCAGACATTCCCACATTTTGCTCCTTGGAACACTATCATAGGCTTTTTATATATCTAGGAACACTACTATCAGATCTTTCCCTTTTTCCCAGTACTTTTCCATTAGTTGTCTAACAGCAAAAATTAGGTCTATTGTTCCTCTGTTGCCTCTGCAACCGTGTTGTTCTTCTTCAAACTGATGTTCTACCCTTGTTCTTAATCTCTTCACTATGATCTTTTCTAATATCTTGAGGCAGTGTGGTAGCATGGTAGTTCCTCTGTAGTTTGTGCACTTTCTTCTGCTTTCTTTCTTGCATACTGGTATGATCAATAATTTTTTCCATACCCCCTGCGGGTGGAGGACGCTCATGTAGAATACACCTGCGGTATCCCCTGCCTGTCGTAAGGGGCGACCTAGGTGTGGACATGGATTGCAGTTTGGTACAATGTGTTGGACCCCCTGTGGATGGGAGGGGCTGAATACATTCACGGGCAATACCTGCCTATCGTAGAAGGCGACTAAAAGGGTCATGTGGCCATGGTCCCCGCTTTATTTTTTATTGTTTTTTGAGGGTTAGTTGTAGACCGATTCAAAATTCTTGATGTGCGTGCTGTTTGGAGATGGGCCTCCTACGTGTGCGATTATGCTCGAAAGCCCGCACAGTGACCACCCAGGGATCAGCGGGTGGGAGTGTCATATCCTTGCAGTAGTATCCTCCTGACAACACAGGTCCCCGCACAGCCGAATGCCAGAAGGACATATTATTATTAATTGTTTTTTTTATTTTTTCTCTATATTTAGTGCTCTGTACACGCTATGGGGTACATGCTATTGTGGGTGATTGGAGGAAGGGAGTCCTAGTGCTCATTGCCTCAGTCATCCCGTATTAGACGTCCAACATCGGACCCCCGTCAATACTGGCTACGACCAGGTGGGTACAGTAAAACCTCGTTAATTCGAAGTCGTTGGGACTAAAAAATCGGACTTCGAATTACGTGATTTCGAATTAACCGCCAATTCGCAATTCAGAAGTACCAACCCTTGCCGCGTTACAAAATATCCTAAGGCCCGTTACTGCATGCAGTTAACCTTGCTTCACAGTTTATACCTTTCAAATGCCATGAAAAAAAGAACTATTTCCAAAATGTATCCAAGAAGGTGCATTTACAGTATTCAAATAATGCACTCAGATTTCTCACTGGTAAACATAACCTCACGCAACAAAAGAAAGAAAAGAAAAGCACGATTCAAAGACGAGGAGAAATCTATGCTGGCTCCCATGTGCAAGTGCTTTATTAATTGGATTACTATACTGCATGCATTTTAGATGCCTTGTATTTACACAGAAAGTACCCGATGCCCTTAAAATCGAACTTTCCTATGACTCTATCCTTGTACGATTTCCTGCCATGGCACTTCTCTCGTACTTCAGAAACGTAAACACTTGCCGTGTCACAAAGTATTCTAAGACCCATTAATACATGCAATCACCTCGATTCACAGTTTAAACCTTTCAAATGCCATGGAAAAAAACTATTTCCGAAATGTATCCAACACGGTGCATCTACAATGTTCAAATTGTAACCGCGGTCTCTGACAAGTACAGTTACACATAAATAATAATATAGAAATAATAATGATAATGAGATAGGAAAGTGACGCAGTGGCGGAGAATTCATATAAACCAAATACAGGGAACACTTACAGGCCTAAAAATGACAACTAAGACAGGATAGTGGAACGTGCTGGGAAGCCCTATCTATGAGGTCCATGGGAACGTATGACGTTATGGGGGAGAAAAGACTTACAATAAACACCCTCTAGCTCAACTATATTAAAAATGACAAGAAAGTTTTACAAAATACAGTTCCACGACACGGAAACAAGACATACATAAGTAACTTAACATAAAATTTGATTTAACAAAGAAGGTGATGCTACATTAAAGGTATAGTTTAACCCTTTATAGGGCAAAACTTTTTTTGTTCATAATGGTCAAAAAAGTAACATACTTACCTTCTAAAGTAAATGCTAGAACCAACAAACCTTTAATCAATAGCAGCTAAATCCTTTTATGATAATCACTACTAAAATTGTTTGACAAAATTTTAACCACAATCCTATTAGGGACATGCGTATTTTGTGGTCAATAAATTAACCACATCCATATATTATATTCATTTATTGAATTTGTTTTATTGGACTCATTAACTATGGTTTTGAATATACATTCAGAGAAGAAAGTCATCAATATCTCAAGTGGAGAAGCTAAATTCACAGTACATTGGGTCCAAATGGGCAAGAGAATACAAAGCTTTGAAAACTATTGGGCTCTTTTGCTCTATTAGTAAAATTATACTGTGGAGGCTGCAGACTTAGACTCGAGGAGTCTGAATCTGGTACAGTATCATAATATGAATCGGACGTTGAAGCTAAAGATTGCTGGCTCTTATCTGCTTCGTCCGGATCAGCTGAATCACACATGCTCCCATCCAAATCCTCTTCCATCAATTGTGCACTGATGGTACCGGCCAATGATTCGCCACTGCTCGTACTAGTACATGCTACTGGTATGACTAAGGCATCCTCAGCATCTGAATCTGTTCGTAGTGTATCCCACAGTTGCTCAAATTCAGATGATCGTAGATGTGGCATACTTCTGCAACAGTAAATATAAGAAAAAATGTAAGAAACTGATTTATCAAAATAAAAGATACAATAATCATGCACCAGCATTATCTCTTTCCTCATCCAAGACTTCATTTTGTACTATGGACTTTCTATACTATTTCAAAGAGCATCTAAGCAAGCTGTAATACGTTTACGAGAGTTTTCAAGTTACTGCTTTCATATTATCTCCATATCATCTAAGCACAATACATTCTTATCAATATTTCAACTTTAGTCTACAAAACACACTTTGTACTCACCTAATATCACAGTAAAACCACAGGAAACTGGAGAGGAACTAATAATTCAGCAAGAAAAGCAAGACCTGCAAAGTGAAAAAGTGAGGTTAGATTGGACAGCTGGTTACAAAGCCTAAAGTATAATCACATATATGGCTAAAAGTTTCGCAGTCAATTACAGTCGTAGCAAAAACTATTACTTTTACTAATAACTCACTGATATAACATAGTATTATTCACATAAATAACAGAAATATTAACTTACCAGATGAATAAACTTCGTGTGCCGCTATTAGCTATCGGAAATGCATTGTGGTTAAAATTTTGACCACAAAAATACGCGGGCACTTCCCTCTGATGGCTGTACTGAAAACTAAGGTTGTGGTTAATGTTGGGCCCACAAAGCGTTCTAGCTGAACACTGATGATGATAAGGTTGAGTTTTGTAGCTAAATACAATATATATTCAACCTTATCTGAGGTGGTTAATTAATTAACCACTATCCTATAAAGGGTTAAAGCGAAAGTATTTAATGAATGAAAGAATTGAAACTACGGCAATTGGAACCTAGGGTAAACTCGGACACATTAAATTAAACTTTTAATATGACATTAAGCAAAGAAATAATGAAACTCAAAAGCAATTAAACTAAATGAAACGAAACCAGAAAACATTGAGAATAACATTGCAAAAACACTGAAATAACACTTACCGCGGAACGATGGAGCTCCCGAGGGTAGTAGCCCTCGAGCGCGAACGCTCGCTTGGGCGGTCGGATGGAAATTGACGCCGAGCTCACGCATCATTTTTCGAAGCCGGCCACAAGGCCGGAAATGGCCCGATAACAATCAACCAATAAGATCAAACTTACCCTAGATTCCTGGACCTTTTTGCCAATAGGAAATCTTGTGACCATATATGGTCATTTTAACATCGTTAGCAATTGCACAAGTTCTGGAACATTACGATTACAACACCAAAATTTCATCATTGGAAAGCACACTTGCAGTACAGGTACAGGATGCTCCAAAATAAATCACCTTACAAATTTTACATCAGATTACATAAAAACTACATTTTTAAAAAAATCACTTCAAAACACTTTTGCATGTTGCAATGTTCATACAGTTCAATATTTCTTGCCGTTACATAAAATTCCAGTAGAGTCCAGAGTTGCAAAAAATTAAATTCTTCAGACAAATAAAAAAATTAAAATTTACATTTCCAAACACACTGTAGTTTCAGTTCTCCGTCCCACCGACCGGTGACACAAATAATGCAATTGGATAAATCACTGACAAACATAACCTCACGCAACGAAAGAAAAAAATCGCACAATTCAAAGACGAGGATAAATTATGCCGGTTCCCCTGTGCAAATGCATTATTTTTTTGGATTTCTGTACTATTTGCATTTTTAGATTTCTTTGTACTGGCATGGAAAGTGCCCGACGCCCGTAAAACATTGTAGCTTATCGAACTCTCCTATGACGAGGGGATAAAGTATCTCGCTTCCATGTGCATTGCAACGCACTACTATGACCCCCATCCCTCACCCTTGTATGATATCCTGGCTGGCAATTTCTCTTCAAAATCTCTTTATTTGCAAATGAGGTGTCTACCTCAGTGGCAAATGGTACACTAAAATACATTATTGTCAAACACTAAATATTAAAATAACAAGAGAAGAAAATTTTTCCTATAATACAATATTATACAATTTACGCTAACAATGTTTTCTATTAAACACACAGCTCATCCTTAATAAATTTATATTGTTTACAAAATTCTAATTATAATATCTCCTGTACTACTTACAAATATAGTCAACTGATATACAGTATGTGGAATTGCTTCAAATGATACTATAAAACTAGTATAGGCTACCATTAATATTTACATTGCATTTATTTATTTACTATTTTTTTTTTTACCCGTTCTGGATCCTAAGTAGCATAACGACCTGCTGCGTCTTAACCAGAGCCCCTTTTGCCACCACTTTTCAGAGTTCCTGAAGGGCCTTCACAGCTACCGTAGCGGTCCCAGGGCCCTCGAAGTCCCCACTGTACTTCACCCCTACAGGCAGTCCCCTACTTTGGCTGTCCAAACTCCTTAGATCAGGGGATGGAATTAATTTATTCACACACATTTTTTTTATTTACAATAACCTGCACCGGTCGAATGCCCTCTAACACTTCATTTATTTTCTCTGTTGCTGTTTATTCTCTTCTTGAATATCTCTACAGATTTTTTAAAACCATAAGGCCGTTTGGGCTCGCATGAAAAGCAATGCAGTTTCACCAGCAATAACAATATTGTTCGGTGCCTACGAATTTATTATATGAGCCACGTTTTTTCGTCAACTGTCGGCGTCGCCTGTGTTTGCGGATTCTGTTTTCCCGCACACTGCCTGTTGTGTGATATTACGGTGTTCCTTAAAAGGTTGAATACAAAAGAATTCCGATTTCATTCAACTTAGCAATCATGAAGCGCACTGTAGACCCACCGAAGTGAGTGTAAGTGCGGAAAGCTACCCCTCCACGTTCCGGAACACGCGTTCTATTATGACGCGGAACGGATAAATTTCAGGTTGAAATTACT
This sequence comes from Anabrus simplex, assembly GCF_040414725.1. Classification (NCBI taxonomy): domain Eukaryota; kingdom Metazoa; phylum Arthropoda; class Insecta; order Orthoptera; family Tettigoniidae; genus Anabrus; species Anabrus simplex. Next base: position 493,312,769 of record NC_090265.1, read on the forward strand.
CTGTAACATACTATTGTTTTTAAATGTAAAGGCAGTTTCGAATTAAAAGTCTGAATTTCGGTAATGGGGCCGACATTGTACTTCGAATTACGAATTATCCATATTTCGAATTAAACAATTAAAATAACATGCAAAACTATATCTCATGTTTCCGGGAACGAGAGTTTCTTCGAATTAGGCGGGATTTTGAATTATCGAGGTTCTACTGTATTGCTTTGGCTGCTTGGTTCAGCTACAGAGACCCCTGATCAGAATGGGTGACATTCGGGGAGGATGATTTTGGGCATGGCGTCTAAACCACATCTGCCTGCCTCCTCGGGTAGTTCACTACCCAAGTCTTTAACCTTTTGATCAGTGAGTTTTGGTGACACAGGCCAGCAGGAGTGAGGTTTTTCTTGACAATTTTGATTTCTTAATTTTAAGTTATTTTGATTCTAACTTTTCTCTATTAATAAATTTACATAATTCACACTTAGGTACATAAACTGATACTTTCAATTTAATTGAAATCAGTGGCATAGATAATATTTTTCTAAAAATAATGAAAGGAATAGTAAAATTGACAAAAATATTATTAGGTCTACTCTCTATGTGATCAAGTTTGTAAACTTTACAACACACTTACTTGATTTTACAACAGTTTCACTTATCAAAATATCTTTAAGGTATGGTACTGACCCAGGAACTCAAGTTTTTCATCGTGTTCAATGTCCATATCCTTTCTAGTATACACAGTGAAATCAGGGATAAACCCAGTTTCAGAGTCTCAAAATATAAACATCTTTATACCAACCCTGTGTCGCTTTGATGGAATTTACTGTTTCCATTTTAGGCGACCTTTCCAAGCAACTAGGCTCCCATCAATACAGATATTTAGGAAGATATAGAATATAGATTGGAATTTCTCTCTGAAATAGTTTATTATAAGCCTAATTTTTGAAAAGTCTCTCATCTGGACGTTGTAGATTGTTGTCAGAAAAGTGAAGCAGCCTTAGAAGGAGGGAGAAATTGTCAAGAGAGGTCACTTTACCGAACATCGGAGTTTTTTACAATTTATTTGTTGACCCATAGTTTTTCAGTTTTTTTCTTTCCACTTATGTAAAGTCGACTTTTCCTTTAAGTCCGCATTATCCGTAACAAATAAGTAGTAGGCCTACTTGTTCATTTCTGACACTATCAGGTTCATAATATTACTATCATCAACTTCTTTGAAAATCGACACTTCAAGTCTTGAATTATTGTCATTATCGTCCAATTGAAGATTATCACTAACGCCTGAATTTGATGGATCAAAATGAGCGGAAAGCATAGCAAGAAACCTGCCTACAGAACTCGACTTTCTTCCTTCGGTTTGAACAGCTGACAGCTTAACCTTCTTTGTGATAGCGGAGCTCTGCTCTTCCTTTAAATAATCACTATATTGTAAGCATTTATATATTATAAGCTCTGCACTTCGTCCTCAATTTTCATGTTGTCGTCTTTCGAGGAATACCCAATTTCCCTCTCATCGGACAGAATACTATCACTATCATAAATATCAATTTCATCGTCAGACTCCTCGTTAGTTAAAATATTACTTATATCTTCCGGAGCAAGCTCGCATCCTCGATTCGATCCCGCCATTACCATGTGTATTTGTTTACTATCAGAGAGTGTTTGTTTCTACGGAAACCAGAGATGATGGAAAAGACAAATAATGTGTGTTTTCAAGGAATATTCATGCAATGTACTCGCAGGAAACAATGATAGAAAACAGTTCCCGGGTGTTGTAATTTGTAGCACAATCGCGTAAGAAGTTAGGTTACGTACTACGGATGCTGCGACAGAACTTCGTCATAGAACATACAAGCTGTGATAAAACACGGAATAAAGTTCACTGAACATATCAAACAGTCCCAACTTTGTTCTAAAAACCTGCCAGTATGATGTCAGGAAATAATTTCAAACATTCAACATAAAACATGAATAGACGACGGTACTGTTCAGAAGCAAACTTCGAGAACATAAATAGACGGCAGTACTGCTCATTGGGTTAACATTTGATTCCCTAAGGGAACAAGCGTAGCGTATTAGTCTGGGTTCCAGCTTCCTTAGGTTCCTGGTTGTTACCAGCACCGATGAGCAAGATTTCAAGCTGGTCAAATCAATTATTTTCAGTTGACACATCGAAGTTGTATACGGTGAACGTGAGGATCTTAAGAAAATGCGCAATGGTGGTTTGCTTCTGAAGACGAGCACTGTGCTCCATGCAGATCAGTTGCTTAAGTGCGACCACTTTGGCAAAATTACCGTCAAAGTGGAAGAGCACAAAACCTTGAATCTGGTTTGTGTAGTTATTTTCCACCATGATCTCGTTTTGAACACTGACGATGAATTGATGGAAGACATGAAGCACCGTGGCGTGACACACGTCCGGCGCATCATGCACAAAGTCAACGGTGAAGACGTTGCCACGGTTGCGTCCATAGTCTCCTTCAAAATGTCAGTGTTGCCAGAGAAAGTCAAGGTAACAACCTATTGTCGCGATGTGAGGCCGTACATCCCACCTCCTATGTGATGCTATCATTGCCAGAGATTTTGACACATGGTATCTCATTGTTCGAATCCATCCATGTGTGGTACATGTGGAAGAGAAGCTCATGGCGCGGAAGAGTGCACAACTCCATATAGATGCATTAACTGTCCTGGTTTTCATTCTCCTCAAGATCGGAATTGTCCGGTATACCTGAGTGAGAAGAAGATCCAAGAGATTAAGACTTTGGATGGTCTTTCCTACCAGAAAGCAAGCCATAGGTTTAATTCTCTGAATGCACCGGCCAAGACACTAGACTTCTGCATGATAGCACAGTCTCTCCCAGGTTCCTCATTTACAACTGGAACACCTTCCCAGAATATCACTGCACCCAAGGCGGCAGTTGCTCCTGTGAGCAACGCCGCAAAGAGAAAGAGCTCGGAAGGTGGGTTCATCCCAGCCTTCAACCACAAACAAGCCTGTGCTGGCTAAGAATCCTACGGCGGTACAGCAGGGGAAGAAGACCATGTCTCCTTCCCTCACAAGGTTGGCGAAAAACGCGCCTAAGCCGGTGGAGGTAGCGTCGTTGACCAGGGCTGGGAAATCACCTCCCAGCCCGTCTAAACTAGAATCGACTGCGGGAAAGTAGAGCGCCCTCACAAGGCGTTCTTCCACTTCTCCTACGAATGGGGTCTCACGCCCTCCACTCGAAGGGTCTGAGTCTGCGCCAGCGGGTTTTCCTCCTGGAAAACTTGCACATTCCCCTCATAGGAGAAACCGTGCTCTGGACTAGGTCGAAGAAATTCTAGGCATGCATCACCTTGTCTGGTGACGAGATGATGCACATGGAGCATTTATCTCCATCTTCAGATGGGGATGTGAGTGTAGGTTAGGTAACATTTTACTGCTTCTAACCTAAACCTCAGAAGTCCACACCCACGCTTCTTGCTGAGACATCTTGCTGAGCTGCGCCAGCTCATTAGCGAGTATTTGGCGAATGCAGTCTGTATTCAGGAAACAAATTTCAGACCGGGTCATCATACGGTCTTGAGGAATTTTCGACTATCCTCGACAGAATGACATTATGCTGACCGGCTTTCCAGTGGCTTTAGCATTTTTGTCCGTTCTGATATCTACAGCAAAGAGATTCTACTAAGAACCCCACTGGAGGCTGTAGCAGTTTGCATTCCGCTGCCTGTCATAGCAACAGTGTGTAATGTTTATTTTCCACCAGGCCAGCCTCTTAACATAAATGATGTCACTGATCTTATAGATCAGCTTCCACCTCCCATCCTCTTATGGGGAGATTTTAACGCCCATCACCCCATATGGGGTTCTGAAGCACTTTGCCACAGGAGAAGGGAGTTGGAAACATTAGTAACAGAGCTGGATTTATATATTTTGAAAACAGCTGAATCAACTCATTTCAGTGTACGTTACGGCACATACTCTCGAACGTTGGTTCCATGGTTTCGGTGGAATACACACGATGGTCTCTGACAGTGATCATTTTTCCATTATTCTTAATTTGTTGAAACAAAAATCCGTCGACGCTCCTCCTCGATGGATTCGAAGTTCACAGCTGTCTTTAATGACGAGACCAGGCAGGCCGTAGACGGTGATATAACTTGCATAACACAAGTTATCCTTGCTGCTGCTGAGGAGTCCATTCCCTCCTTCTCCGGGACTCCTTGCCGAAAACACGTTCCTTGGTGAAACGAAGAAATTGCAGCAGCTACAGAGATGCCAACTTTCAAGAAAGACAATTCATAATGCAGCCGTTAGGGGGGTGTCTGTAGAATTATTATTATATTTTTTTTTTTCCTGAGATCTTACTAACTTACATATCATTCAAAAATCAGTGAACAACATACAATTCAACCAGATGTAACATATTCACAGACTGGCATATAAAGAGTGTATGATTCTTACCTGCTAAAATAACAGGTGATCTGCAATACATATCTGGGTGGAGGTTGAAGGATTATTTCTTTTGTTGAGTATTGTAGTTGCTCCCTTAGAAGCTTGTAGTCCCTGTTTGGTAAACGTACACTAGTGACATGCTTTTTCTTTTGATATCGTGTGCATCCTCTACACCAGGGCCTCTCAAACGCCCAAACTCTCACACGTGCAGAGCGAGGTGCATAGGCTCTGTGCACTGTGCATCAGTCCGACTCGCCACAACTCGGCTTGACTCGGATGGTGTAGTGTGCTGAGAGCGACGAAGCGTTCGGTGGTAGACGGCTTGTTTATCAGTGAAATAGATAAGCGCACGACAACATAATAATGGAGGAACCTGTTTCGATGAAAGCAAAGACTTCCGAAAGTCCATTTCAATCCAACTGGGAACTTTCGTATTTTTTTGTCTGTCGTGACCATAAAGCCAAATGCTTAATCTTTGGGACGATAATTGCGTACGTAAGAAAATCGTCTATTGAAAGACACTTCAACAGATTACATTTGGAAAATTATTGTGAAATCATAGAAGACGCCAGAGAGAAAGAATTAAGGAAGTTAAAACATCTTGAAGAAGAGCATTCTATATCCACTAATGAGGTTTGTTCTAGTACTGTAGCATTTTCATTTTGGTTACGGGTTCTGCAATTTTTAAAAAATGATGTTTACATTCCTCTCAAACATGTATGCGTATTTCTAATTCACTTTTTCTAAATATATCTAATTTAGGGCGAAGAAGATGAAGGGTGTAGTGACACTGTTGTTAGAGCTAGTTATAAATTTGCTTTACGGCTAGCAAGAGCTGGGAAGTCGTTTAAGGAAGGGCCACTAATAAAGAGTATTTTGTTGGATGTAGTAGAGACAGTGAATCCTACTTTAGCTCCAGCATACAGCAGAATACCACTGTCCAGTATGACAATAACTCGACAAATCAGCGACATTGCAGGGAATTTGCGTGAACAATTGGCAGCCGAAACACAAGACTTCTGCGTATTCCATTGCACTTGATGAGTCAAAGGTTATTAGCGACACATCCCAGTTAGCCATTTTTTTACGTGGCGTAGACGACGACCTGCATGTAACGGAAGAGCTCCTAGATGTGATTTCAATGAAGGACACTACTACAGGTGCGGATATTTTAGACACGGTCGAAATGGCAACTGAAGGAATAGGGCTCACTTGGGAAAAGCGAGTACATAGCCAAAACCAAAATCTGTTTTCAAGATGAAATTTTTCAAATCAAAAACAAAGACCCTCTAACAGCATCCAAAGAAATCTAAAAACATTACTAAAAAAACACCCATTTTCTTCTAAACGAACAAGAAACTGCAAAACTCATTACAATGAACCCAGGACTACCAACCGCTAGAGCATACCCGAAAATTCATAAGGACAACGTCCCAATGAGACCTATAATAAACTACAGACCGAGTCCAACTTACAAACTGTCGCAATTTATCCAAACATTCCTCAAAAAACACGACGTATTTTTAGCCAAAAAAACAATACGAAATTCAATAGAATTCTTCAACACTACAAAAGAAATAAAAATAGAACAACACCATAGACTAGCATCATATGACATAATAAACATGTACCCAAACATACCCACGCAAAAGAACCATAAAAGTAATAGAATCTAATCTCAAAAACCACAGCAAACTCAGTACCCTAGAAATAGAAGAGTTCATAAAATTACCCCATTTTGCTATCAATAACAACTATTTTAAATTTCATTACACCATATATCACCAGCAAGGTTTACCAATGGGATCCCCAATATCAGGTATATTAGCTGAAATCTATATTATATAGAACATCAAGAAATCCAAAAAATAGACAATATTATTTTCTGGTGTAGATTTGTTGATGATGTATTTGTCATAATAGATAATAGATACACTAATGAAACCAAAATTTTAGAACATTTAAATGAAATAGACTTGCATATAAAATTCACCATGGAAACAGAAAACAATCACACCATAAACTACCTAGACATATCTATAACCAGGCACGATAATCATTTAACATACAAAATATACAGAAAGCCCACACATACATCCAACACAATAAAAATAGACTCCACCCACCTTAACGCATACAAGAAAGCAGCATACTATAGTATGATATATAGAGCCTTTAATATACCACTAACAAAAGAAGAACTAAATAAAGAACTCAACTTGATCCATGAAATAGCCAGATAGAACGGATATAAAAAAGAAATGATCAACAAAATCATATACAAAATAAAATAAAAAATCAACCCAAATCCAAATTAATCAGAACTGAAAAAACCAAGAAAGATTACGTACTATTCACCTATAACAACACCCATATATACCCCATAACGAACATCTTCAAGAATCGAGGCCTAAAAATAGCTTATAAAACAGTAATGCCAGCATCATACATAATTCCAAATCCATTAACAATAAAAATCAATATAGCCACTGAGGAGTCTATCGCATGAAATGCAATGACTGTGAAGCCAGTTACATTGGACGTACTGGGAGGAACTTCCAGATACGGTACAATTAGCATATCAATGCAATAAAACATAGACATTTTTCAGCCATAGGGCAACATATCGAAGATTACAAACACAAATTTACAAATATTGAAAATGACATGCAAATTCTAAGTACTAACTCCAAGAGCCCCTTACTCAGTATAATGGAAGAATTTTATGTAAACCTAGATCAATATGTCAACCCAAATTTTAATTTGAATGAAATTACAGAAAAAACCAATGCCGTCATCCCCCTTCTAAAAAACAATTACCTAAAAAATGTTAAGAAGCAACACCCGATATACATAAAAGAACCGCCCAGAGACACCCCCCCCCCCACTCCAGTCTCACTCCCCCAGTAGCCACTCCCTCTACCCCTTCAAACTTCCCCTCCGCAGCCACAAGCAGCAGCTCTAGACAAATGCGCAACAGTACTCGACGTGCTGCCGTGTAATGCACAACATGGTCAACATCTAGAGTAAGTACACACACTCTTTTACCTCTAACAAAAAACGTAGTAGACGCAACTTCTCACACACTTCGTTTCTACTTACAGATAAATACGGCCTACAACATAAAAGGAAGAAGCCTTCACGCTCTTTCAAAATCAAGATATCAAGTATTGTAAAACAAATTTACACTTGATAAAATTATACAACACCAAATTAAGGAGCACGTCGCTAAAACAAATTTTTATTCTTACAAAATGCATTTTACTATCAACTAAGCATTAGTATATATTATGAGTCTTGTACATATATATTGAATATGCCTCTAATTGAACACTAGACAACTACCCAATTCTTCAGTGTCCTAGTCACTTCAAGACGCTCATACTACCAGCAGAGGAACATGGTGAAACAAACAATATAGTTATTACAAGAATAAACCCTCGAAATGTTTTAATCAATTAGCCATAAGTTCTAACGCAAAATAGTGGACACTTCAAGAATACTACTATCAGTGCATACATAGCATTGCAAGTTTCAATTTTTACGCTGATCAAAACAACAAAAACATTTGCAAATGACATGTCCTTTTATACTACATAACCCTTTTACAATCCAAGAAGAGAGAACTTATTTTACTGTTTTAATTGTATCATTTGTTTTAGACGGTCTGTTGAATTGGACAAATGTCACGACTGTACAATATTTTCCATTGTGATGTTTTAAGAACCAAATTTGGTAATTGTCAGCTGAGGATGACCCTTGAAGGGTCGAAACCGGTACTGTGGATGATAGTATGTAAATAAATGTATTGATAAGGTGGAGGCTTCATTATCAATCTTATGTTGTAGCTACAATCAATACAGAAATGAAACTTATAGATTATGATGAGGTAGGATGGAAATAATTATAAAACGACGACAGGAGAGAGAGAGGAAAAGAGTTCAGAGGTTGAAAAAGAAAAATCACCTGTGACACCTGCTGCTGATGGTTTGCACTTTGGTACTTTTAAGTGCAAACTGTCTCTTGGAAAGGCAACTCAGAGAGTGATACGTGTTCTTCCGAAGAGTCCAAGTAAAAAACTTGCAGTTGTACGAAAGCTTGTCTATAAAACAATGGCATCTGAATCATCACAAATGGTCAAAAAAGTGCCTAAAATTGCAGCTAAATTTCTAACCCAAGAAATTAAAGAAAAAGTATGGGCATTTTATGCACGAGATGATATCAGTCGTCAGGCACCAGGTAGGCGAGATTACAAAACAATCAAAGATCAGAGTACAGGTGAGAGACAGAAAGTTCAGAAAAGGCACATGATAATGACAGTAAGAGAAGCCTGTTCTTTTTTTGTAAGTGAAAATCCAGATATTCACATTAAAAGAAAGCAAATTCTATGATTTGAGGCTTTCCTCTGATATGCCGCACAATGTGCGTGCGTGCATGCTACCTGTACTTAGCACTATTGATGGCTCAGTCGAAGAGGCTGTTAAAGGTAGCACCAAGATTCAAGTTACACTGTTTTGTGAAAACCATTCAAGGAAATTATTTTGAACCGCGGAAGACAAACATTCACTCACAAGAAGCTGTAATTCAAATTGATTACGCAGAGAACTATTCCTGTGTAGCACAAGATGAAATCCAGAGTGCACATTGAAACAGTTTAAAAGTAACAATATTTACATGTGTAGCATGGTTGAAAGGTGGATCAAAGGAATGTTATGCAATTATAAGTGATGGTCTAAGCCATGATAAATGTTGTGTTTGGGTTTTTCTTAAAACCATAATTAATGACTTAAGTGAAACACATAATATAGCAAACATAAAATTTTTTTCTGATGGCGCTGTAAGCCAATTCAAGAATAAATATACATCAGGTAATCTCTGTTACCTAACTAATGACTTTGGTATTGATGGTGAGTGGCGCTTCCTTGCCACCTCTCATGGAAAAGGAGCTGTGGATGGCATAGGAGGGACCATTAAGAGGATGGTGTGGGAAAAAGTCAAAGCACGACAAGCAGTTGTTACATCAGCCGAAGACTTTTACAAGATAGGCAGTGATGCTGTCAAGGGGATTTGCTTAATTTTAGTAAACTGTGAAAAAGTAAAGGAATACAGAGGCTTCTTAGAAGAAAGATGGAAAACTGTCAATGCAATTCCGAACATCCAATCAAGCCATTACTTCCGGGCTTCTTGTTTGTACCAAGGCAATATTGTAACTGGAAGGACTATAACATCGGAACTTCATTTACACCAAATTTGGCAAGAAGGGGGTGATAGTGAATCAGAGAGTGATACAGAATCTTGGGCAATTCAACCAGGATCTAAAATAAGTTACAATGATACATATACAGACACTGACTCCACTGGAAACCAAGAACTTGACCTGCCCAAGGTATCAAAGAAGAATATTAAAGGAGGGCAATACTTACTTATGGAACATGTGAGTCAAAACAAAAAGCAGACAAAACACAGATTTGTGATTGTGAGTCAAGGAGGTGTTGAAGATGACAGTTTTGAAGTTTACTACATGAAACAAGTTTGCAGTGGCATTTCCAAAGACATTCTTTACAAAACAGACACAACAAAGAAATATGTAGTTAAGTTTTCAGAAGTGTTAGGATTATTACCAGAACATGACATAAAACCAATAGGAGATAGGATTTTCTATAAGTTTGCAATTAAAATTCCAGGACTATAAACTGTTGTTCACAATTTTGAACATTATGTCATATAAATACGTTGTACAATGATACTTGATAGAATTGATATTAACGAAGTACTTAATTTAATATAGGCTTGTGTATAATTGAATTCCCATGATATTGAGCCTTTTGTCCCATCTATAACGTCCCATCCGTAACATGCTACTCATACACTAATATTTAATTATATTGCTTACAATAATTAAACTTTAAAACTTCTTGTATCATCAGAAAAGGGATGTTTTGAAATTTACTTTGCTGCAAGAAAAGAATGTTTTTTCCTTCTGAGTTCACAGAAAATCTTCAAAGTTACACATACCAGGATTGTGGTGTCCAAACAGCTGTCCCATCCGTAACAACCATTAAAAGTTATATATTACATATAATAACTTTAAATTAGAGAAAATATTTTATAGGAATGTACTTGAATAAATAGTATGAACATGTAAAATCAGGTATATCCATTTCACTATGATTTTGTTCTTATAAACAAACTTTAAAGCTCTAAATTAATCTCTGAATGTCCCATCCGTAACGATGGAATGACTCGACTGTAGAAAATAAAGAAGAAAACTTTACAAAAATTAAAGGCATTGTGGTTTTTTGTAGATGCAGCAAAAGACTGAAAATTGTTCATGATGGTGATTAAGGAATACATTTGATAGTTACCAATCTATCCATTTCCACCTTGTAATGTTTAGTGCTATTAGCTGTCATCCTTGGAGGTCATTGTCGATTTTTGGTATTGTCAAATATTTAAAATTGGCAGGAGGGCGTGATTAAATAGGTTCGTGCAGCTGACTTCCCTTTGGATTTTGCCTGAAAAGAGCTGCACCACCTCAAATACAAGGATACAAGATTTTTTGAGTTACTAATCTGACAAACATAGTGTTTCATTTGTTGTTATTTGCTTTACGTTGCACTGACACAGATAGGTCTTATGGCGACGATGGGGCAGGAAGGGGCTAGGAGTGGGAAGGAAGCGGCTGTGGCCTTAATTAAGGTACAGGATTTATTTATTTATTTATTTATTTATTTATTTATTTATTTATTTATTTATTCATTCATTCATTCAACATAGGGCTACTTTAGTCAGGTTTATGGAGATTTGTCTTCTTTTTGTCAGCCCAACACTGTTTCATCCTTTCTGAACGTAATTTTCTTTCTGCTTCTGGAATCACTTCCTATTCTCTGCTTGTTGATTTTCATCTGTAGTCTAGTGTGTTTATCTTTCAATATCTTTAGTGTATTTGTTTTGTATTTTAAATCTTCTATTGTAATATGTAACTCTCTCATGTCTTCCTTAAGTTCTGTGATCCATTTGATATTATTCTTACTCTCTCTCTTTCATATTTTTTCTATTGTTTTCCTACTGATTCTATTTCCTGCTGACCATATTAGATGCCCTAAGAATGATATTCATTTCTTTTTCATTGTGCTAGTCACAGGATCTATTTCTTTATAAACTGTTTTATTGGAAGCTAGTCTCCAGACTCCGTTTACTTGATAATTTTTATTTAAACAGGTTCTCACTATTCTCACCTCTAACTTGTATACTCTATCTATTGCAGTTGTGTTTGTTGTTTTGAATAATGTTTCACATGCATATCTAATTTGTGGCTGGGTGACTTTTTGTAGTGTTTCAATTTGGTTGCTATTAAGAGAGACATTTTATTATATGTATTCTTGGTAACATGTTGTGCTGTAACCATTTTATCTATTCTATTTTGCCATGCTGGTTTCTCGTTCAGGTTATATGTGATTATTTCACCTAAATATTAAAATTTTTGTACAATTTTTATTTCTGGTCTCCCAGCTTAATTTTGTTTGCAATCGGAAGTTGAGTTAGCATAATTTCTGTTTTTCAAATGAAATTTTCAAACCAATATTTTGAGCTATTTTCTGTAAAGATTGTATTTGTTGTTTAGTTTCCTGAATATCATTGGCCAGAAGAGCTAGATCATCAGCAAATCCTAGACGGTTCAAATGTATGTTGTCCTTCTGGGTTCCAATTTTTATATTTCTTGAGTTATTCTTGTACCATTCCCTCATAATGTAGTCTAGTGCACAGTTAAAAAGAAGAGGTGACTATCCATCACCCTGTTTTAAACCAGTTGTTACCAAGAATGGTTTAGAAAGTACTCCTCTGAACTTAATTGTATTAGTTAGAGTAAGTTCAATTAATTTGTTTAGCTTTGGGTGAAGTCCGAAATTTCTTAAAATTTTTAATAATGATGTTCTGTGGATGGAGTCGTAAGCTTTCTTGAAACTATAAACCAGGGCCTCTCAAACGCCCAAAATCTCATACATGCAGGTAGCCGCTCAGAGTTCCTGTGCACAGTGCATCGGTCCGGCTCGGATTTGGAGCGCTACGGAGCAAGGGAGGAAGAGGGAGACAGGGGGAGCGAGAGAGACAGGCGTGGGGAAAGAGAGAGACAGTGCTATTGCTCCAACTCGACGAGTGGGGGTCTGCACTCTGATCAACCAAGCAAAGTCGTCTTTTGCACCGTGCACAGTGTGTGCACCAGGCGCATGCACCCTGAGAGGCCCTGCTATAAACGTTATTGAAAGGGGCTTGTTCCGTTTTCTGTAATATGCCATGACTAGCTTCAAAGTTATTATTTGTTCAGAGCAGCTTCTCCAAGGTCTGAAGCCTCCCTGGTATTCACCTCACTCTTGACCAAGTTGTTCTTTAATCTGATTATATAGTATCTTAGAGAAAATCTTATACGTGCAGTTAAGAATGGAAATAGCTCTGTAGTTGTCTGGATTACTTCTTTCACCTTTCTTATGAATTGGATTCATTGTAGCTGTTGTCCATTGTTCTGGGAATTTTTCTGATATCCAAATCTTTTGTAATATCATATGGAGGGATGTCTGAGTCTGTGCAAAAACCTGGTCTTCTGCACACACTTTGTAGTTCTTCATTTCCTTACGTACTGTTTTAACTTCTTTTGCTCTAAGTGGGTTTATATTTTCTGGTTTAGTTTTTATCGGAGTATGTGTACCGTATCAGTTAATAAGAGCTTTTCAGGTTCATCACTATTCAAGAGCTTGTTAAATGCTTCCGCCATAATTACTGCATTTTTGTTATTGTTATGCACTATTTTTCTGTCTTTATTTTTCAACAATAATGTGGGGGTTTGTATTGTTGCAGTTATTTACCAAAGGCTTTGTAATAATCTCTAGAATTGGTTTTGTAATAATTTTCCTCATTAGAGTTTATTAAATCTTTTTGATATTTTCTCTTAATTCTTCTAATAGTTTGGGTGAATTCTTTTCTGACATTCTTAAGGTTAGTGGCATTTTCTTCTGTTTTGAAATTTTAACCAAGCTTGATGTCTTTCTTATGCATTCTATCACAATCAGAGGTCTACCAGGCATGTCTTTTCCTTGGATTTAATGGAGCTAGATCTTCTGCATTCTGTTTAAGAATTGGTATTAGGTCATCTAAATTGTTTGTTAGTTTTGTAGTTCCTGTTCTTTGCCGAAACTGGGCATTCTGGATTAAATGATGAGGGTCTTGTGTCCTTTTCTCTTCTCCAACTCTATTTTGTCTTTTTCTTCTTAATGGAGTAAATTTAAGCTTGATTTTAATTTAATAATGATCTGAACCACTTTCCATTCCTCCTAGAACTTTGACATTGTGGATTTTCTTGTGAAAGAATTTGTCCATACATACGTGGTCTAGCTCCCATTCCCCTTTTGTCCAATCAGGATGTTTCCAAGTTTTAAGTTTTTGTGGTTTTCTTTTAAAATTTGTAGATTTGGAGATTAGTCCATGGGTTCTACAAATTTCTGTGAGTCAACCTTTTCTGTTAATATATTTATGAGGAGCCACTTTCCTACTACATCTCGATACTTCTGTTCCGTACCCAGTTGAGCGTTAAAGTCCCCTATAAGGATCTTGATGTTATTCAAATTTATTTTATTCATTGTCTGATCAAGGAGACCCCAGAAATTATCGACTTCTTGCAGAGTTTTTGTTAGGAATTTTTTGTCATTGGTAGGGCATGAGTATTTATGATAGTATAAAGTTTGTTTGTGGTTTGTAAAATTAGAATTGCAATTCTCGGTGAGATTGCTTTAAAATCAATTACGGAATCTATTATTTTCAAATTTACTATAAATCTTGTACCAAACTGGGGGCAATGTTTCATGACTCTTTGGCCTGGCTTCCCACTGTACACACTATGACCTTGAGATTCAAACGGATCTTCTGTTAAATTTCTCATTTCTTGGAGCCCTACCAGAAGAATATTTTGCCTATCTAATTCATCTGTGAAGTTCTTGAGCTTTCCGGTTTTCAGTAAGGAGTTTATATTGTGCATCGCATATGCTTATGTTTGATTCTATGTTTGTGTGTTTGGTTTTCTGTATGTATTTTTGAGTGTTCAAATTCATTCTTGTCTTTTAGGCGACTACCCACCAAATCCGATGTAGTCTTCTCCATCCTTAAGGTGTTGGACGGTGGTATTCTTTTACTAAAAGACTTTTCCATATCTGAATATCAAAGGTTATCAACCTTAAGTGGAGCCAGCTCCGATTTACAACTACGGTTGTTAGTTGCAGAGGATATTCATTCAGCCACCACTAACATATGAAATAGACGCTGTTGGGGTACCACCACTAACATGTGGAACCATCGTGCCCTTTATTGCATCAAGATGTTTATTTTCTGGCTGTAATTTTATGGCTTTAAGCCAACCCTCCTCTTTTTTCCGGGCTTGGGACCGGCAGCAGCAACTACTGAGCTACTCGTTCCACCCAGCAGATACTGCAGGCAAGCAATACACTTTTAATGATTGAAAATTATTTATTTATCATAGATGTTTCAGGAACAATATGCATTCCCTTCATCATTGAAGTCAAATCAAGGAATAGAAACAATATAACACTGTCTTTTGTTTAGCCCACAATTTAAAGGAGTAATATATCCTAATTCACCATATCATTGAATAAATAAACATTAGCGAAATATTATGAAAATTATAACAAAAAAATGTAATATTTTGATGTTAAATGAAAATACCTAAATCAATTTAAGATCTTCAAGGTTTTTATCTTTTTCTTCCTTAAATGATCAGATGCTAGTTTATACAGTGGGTTCTTATCTGTACTTCTTTCATTTAACCCTAGAAAACTAACGTGGTATACAAGGAACGTTAAAGCTAACGTGTAGTCATTTTGATGAACAAATATACTGCTATATAAAAATTACTTATTGGTACATATTTATGTATTTTACATGATACATTTCTTTGATAGAGTCTTGTTATCATACACAAACATTCCGATCACATTCATCGTCCATTGTTGCATTCCAAACAGCATCTTGATTGATGTTCCCCACATACAGCTCTGGAACAATGACAACAATACACTTTTGTCATCCTCTGTTTCTTGCTTGGGCAAAAGGCACATATCTTGCCTTTTCTTGATTCAGGACCTTCTGCTTCATCTGTAGGCATATTCACATGAAGTATTTCTGCCATAGATGAGCGCAGCATGTGGGGCAAGTTGCGCGTTCCAAGGCTATGTGTCACCCATGGCTTCATAAGTTCATACTGCAGCCCTTTTGCAAGTTGCCTCCTAGTCAAAGGCTTTTCTTTATTGTTGAACTTATTGTGAACATAAATCACATAAGAGTTCACTAGAATAATATTCAGCATACCAAAGAAAACACAAAGTGGTCATCTTGTTTTTCTACTATAATTTGTTTGATTGTTCATCTAATCTAGCGTGTCCACACCACCTTTCGTGTCGTAATAATCCTCTATTATAATTGACTTCTTCGATTTTGGATTGATCTCTCCTCTTTCATGAGTGGTCGAAAGAACTAAGACCACATTGTTCAGCTTGGTTTTGTACGACAGAAGTGTTTTCTCTTGGTCAAAATAAAATATAGATGTGCCTACTTTTCTTGCCGTATGATTCCGTAACGCAGGTGGAATTTCTCGTTTATTCTTACAAATAGTGCCTAGTATTGTCAAGTTATATGGTGGTTTCAATAGGTCGGTTGCCATGGGAACAGAAATGAACCAATTGTCCATTGCTATGTTGCGATTGCTTCCATGGACACTCTTTGTTAAGGTTTTCACAAAGAAATCCGCTAATGGTTGATTAGCAGGTGCAGTGTTTTTACCAAGATATGGCTTTGCATCAATCATGTACTTAGTTTTATTGTCACTTACCATAACAATTTTGATGCTATACTTTGCTGGCTTGTTAGGAATGTATATTTTGAAAGGGCACTGCCCTCTAAGAGCAAGAAGTTGCTCATCAATCATGAGGAATGATTTAGGCTTACAAGATTCCCTACAGGGAGATATAAACTGTTCCCGAATCTTTCTTATTGGAGCAGACTTGTCTGTTCCTCTCCTCTCAAGCCTTGTTGTCTGGTAATAAAAACGTAAACATTCATAAAGAAAGTCAAATCTGTCACAACTCATTGTGGCTTTGTACCTCATACCTGAAAATTCTGCGTCAAACATTTCCTTTGTAGGTATGTGGTTATTCTTCTGCCATATTTAACAGGAATTTCAGATGAAAACATCCAAAAGGTGTGTGATTCAATACCTAGACAGAGAGCAGAAAGGATTCTTGTTAACTAAGTTCAAATAAAACAGCAAACATAATCCAGCAACTTTAGTTGAATAGCGAATTATACTTACGGCAAAGCTAAGGCTTCATCATAAAGACTTCGCACAGCACATAACTTGCTAACGAGACAGGTCTCCGACGCGACCGATGTAACACCAACCACAGCTCAAGGACAAATGAAGGTACTGAAGGAACCAGGCTGAGTTGCGAGAAGGGGTGGGGGAGAGAAATTTTATCATGGCCGTCGTCCTTTTGATGAAGCGTTAGTTCCCTAGGGTTAAATTTGGTTCAAAGTTTTTTTTTTTTTTTTTTTTTTTGAGCAAGATAAATTTCTAAATTTTCTAGAACATTCATGAATTTTCCCTTTTTTGGCCGAATGTATTAACTCAATGTCATTAGAAACGTCTGTAAATTTATGATTCTTTTCAACCATATGCTCTCCCATTGCCAAATATCTTTTATGTTTGACTGCATTATGTTCTTTGTACCTTATAGCCAAACTTCTTCCAGACTGTCCTATGTATCGCTGCCTATATGTTTGGCATGTCAATTTGTAAATTCCTGACTTATTAAATATACATTTATTCTCAATTTTATCTGAATTGAAAATTATATTATTAGTATTATTATCAGTTTTGTATGTGACATTGATGTTCCTTTTTCTGAAAATTTTAGCCAGTTGATAAGAGTGCTTATTTCAAAAAGTTAGAACTGCAAATTTCTTTTTCTCCTTTCGATCTTTAACTAAAGTTGTTTTTGGTTCATGTTTAATTTTATTTATCATTCTATTAATAAATTTTCTGGAGTATAGGCACGTAGTCGGAGGTGCATATGGCCCTGAGGTTCACTCAGCCTACACCAAAAATGAGTACCAGGTTAATTCCTTGGGTCAAAGGCGGCTGGGCGTAGAGCTAACCACTCTACCCCATCATGTGCCGTAGTTAACAATGGTGGAAGCCTTTACCTTCCACTCCTCCAAGGGCCTTCATGGTCTGTACGGAGGTGACTTTGCTTTGCTTTATAGGTACGTAGTTCATTATAAATAAGGTCTTTGGTACATGTGATTTTACTAACAAGCTGAAGAAGAGAATTTGTTGTTTTCTCGAAACATGTACTTGTGTTTGTATATAAGTTTAAATAATAATACATTCTAAATTGTATTGACTAGGCAGAACCTGGACACAATTAACTGTTACCAGTTTCTTTATGTCACGACGATTAAGTGTCCAGGTTTCACATCCATTTAGTAATGTTGTCGTGACTACAGCTTGGTACACTGTAAACTACGTGATACTGTACTATACTAGAGAGATAAATATTAATATGAAAAACACTCATTACTGAAGAAAAATGTAGAAGATCGCAAACCGTACTGAATACCATACACGCCGAGCTAGATAGGTTAACCATGTGGTGAATGTAAATATTGGAATTGGCAACCAAGTTTCAAGATCGCACTCTGCCGATATAAGTCGATATGAATGGCAGCTTGGGATTGGTAGGATGTCCATTTAGAAGTAAAGCAGTGCAGAGTATAATCTGTTTTATAGTTATTGAAATGAAAACCCTTATTGAAGCATTGTACTATCTTTTAGAGCACTCATTTAGGTGAATAAACTTTGAGTCTTTGTGCTATATTTTGGATCAGTATTCTCTATGATAGTAAGTTTATGGCCTGCTGATTATTTGTGTATTTAGACTTCCCATCGAAGCTGCTCGAGGAGGGACTCTAGTGGCTGAAGCTTTGGTGAAAGGAAAGAAGAAAGAGTCTGTGGTCCAGTGTGCCCTAGAAGCCTGTCGCATTCTTGATCGTTACGGTTTACTCCGACAAGCTAATCATGGTATGGGCTAATCAAATTTTTTTTCTCTTCTAACAATTGTAAGCTATCACTATAACGATAAAGTGACTGTTTTTGTGACTTTGATTATCTATGTTTGGTCATTTAAGTATGAAAGACATTTATCTATTTATATTTCCAGCAAACGTCTGTTGATTGGCAGGTAAAGAGATAAAAGAGTTATTGTCCCTGTGTACAGTTTTACTGATTTGTTTAATGACAATGCTATTCTTTTAGAGTTCGACCATGAGGAGAAGACTTATTACCAGAATACAGTTATTATAGGTCTGTTTACAATTGGCCAGTCGAAAGTAACCCCAAAGAAATTGTTACTTTTCTAGTATTAGCTGTAAATAAAGTACAACAGTGTGTATCAGTACATATTGTTTACCTAAAATTTACTGTGCATAGGCCTTCTTATTTCAGTGAACTTGTGACTTTCCCCTTTGTTGCTCTATGTTAGATATATCTGGTTTAATAGACTTCAAAAATGTAATATTACACATTATAAAGTCTAATAAAAATAATATAAATAAATAAACTGGCAAATATTAAAAATAAATCATCCACACTTGTTGGGATTGGTGAAGGAAGAGCCCATCTATGAAATCATAGCTCTTTCATATGAGTGTTATTTTGTCTGTCAATAGCTTTGTACAGGACCTCCGTAGCTCAGGCGGCAGCGGGCTGGTCTGTCACCAGTGGGTTCTGCGGTACACATTCTAGTCACGCATGTGAGATTTGATATGTCTTCTGTGTTGATTCGCTAAAATCATGGTTGTAGGTTTGTAAAGAGTGTTATATCCAGCAGGTTGTGATTAAAACGAATTTCACTGCCCCAAAAGGTATTTTATGCGTGCTTATAGAGCGTTATCTCCCTCTGCATAGGAGTTCCTGTATGATTTCTTAATGATTCATGTCAAGGCAGAAGTCAAGCACGTAACAGTGTTTTCCGATACATGTGTTGGTCAAAATAAAAACAGTAATGTTGCAGCCATCTGCATAGCTGCCTTACAGGATTCAGCTACCCTTGAGACCACAAATTCCTGGTGCCCGGTCATATACACATGGAAAGTGATATGGATCATAGTATTATACAAAAATGCAAGAGAAAGTTTAAAGGTAATATTGAACACACGCATGACTGGGCACAGATGATGAGACAAGATGCAAAGAAGAAGCCATTCATAGTCAAAGAAATGCTGGGAAATGATTTCCTTGACTTTGCTTCACTATTGGAAGGCCGTCTGTAACATCGACAGGTTAATAACAATGGTGACCAGCTGAACTGGAAGGAAGTCAAGTGGCTACGTTACAAGAAGGAGGCATTGGGCATTCTCTTCTACAAGACTACCCTTGACGATGGGGCATTTCAAGAAGAAACTTTTTTAAGGAGCAAAAGAACCAATGCACTTATATCACTGAAGACATACATTGTAGCTTTACCAATCTCTTTCTCGAAGAATAAGGGCTTGCTTAATTAACTGAAGTTTGTGTTGTCTAATGTTGTACACCCCTTCTATCAGGCGCTCACTACAAGTGCAACTATCCAAGAAGTGTATCCAGACACAGTTGCGCATGCAAAAGAAAATGGGTAAACCACAGCTTTAGCGATGGGTGCAAACCACACGTTTACCTCAAATAATCATACACTGCTGTCCAGTTTCTTTTCAAGTAACTTGAAGTGTTTTTTTCTTCAAAAATTAAAAGAGTAAAGATGTGTAATTTTTTATAATAGAACCAAGATATATTGCTTTACACTGACTTGCGTGCACAGTAATTTGCCTCTTTTTTAAGTTACAGGTCTAATTTAATTTTACGTACATAGAGTTTGTTGCTGTTCTATTTACCGATCGTTAAACAAGTTTAAAGTGTTTATTTTTATAAATATAATATAATTGCTATTGTATTTTCATTGTTTTGCAATGTGTTCTAGAAAGAAAACACATAAAAATAAACATTTGCAATAATAATAATAATAATAATAATAATAATAATAATAATAATAATAATAATAATAATAACAACAACAACAACAATACTGCTTATAATGGTAAAACATATTTTAACATTTTAGATTAAGGCTGGCATCCAAATATTTTAATCTAAGCATAATATTGATGCAAAAATCACCACTAAACCACCAAAAGAGAAGTATTTATATATATTGATGATTTTAGGGAACTCTTCAAACTTTTAATTAATTTATTGTACATCTGGTGTTAACATATTTTACCCACCCACCAACCCACCAATTATTTTCTCGTTTCTTAGCATCTGTTGGCACCACTAACAAGATAGTGCTTGGGAAATTTCCATCAGAACAAGTGCGTGTGGAATTTCCATCAGAACAAATAAAGAACAGTTTTACCTTGAAGTCTTCCACCCCTATCACCTCCTAAGTCGATAGGTAAAAACTCTGTTGTACATACCCATAGCCCCTATCTTCCTCTCTCTGCGAATTGTTGGGACGTTTTATCTTGAGTTCTACTTTGAAGAAGTGGGTAGAGAAAAATCTTCGAAGTAATATTGGCTGAAGCAGTGGATCACTGGAGATCCCAACCTCACTACTGATGGAAGGGTAGGCTTCTGCTAAGTTTACAGTAAGGAGATAAGTTAATTTGTCCCTGTTATCTTTTTGTGATTGAGGACTACGATTGCATTTCATTGTAGCATTTGTAGGCCTATTCATTTTTGTGGCAAGTTATTTTGCTGAAACCCCATTCAAGCCGTGAACTTTCAGAAATTTATATCGCTAAAATTAAGTAAACATTAGTTTCTGGACGATGAGCTAGAATGTTACCTCGAGACAACCACGGCGGTCCCTTGTCACAGAATGGATGAAAATTAAAAATTGGTATTTGAACTGTGATTCATTTCCTGTGAGAGAGACTTACATAATGCAACTTTCTAAAACTCGTTTTTAAATAATTTGTAAGTAACTCTCATCAGTGCTGTGTTCAGGCTCTAGAGAACTCTGTATGCTACTGCCAAATTATAACTGAAAAATCCTTTAAAACTTATTTTCATGTAAATTATGAATTGATTCTCTTACTCCCACTTTATAGCTTAATTCTTTTGGAAACATTATCTTCTGTAATCGTTTTTCTTTTTTTTTTTCTGTATGAGACATTAATTAATGTTATTGTTTTTACATCCCACTAACTACTTTTACGGTTTTCGGAGATGCCGCAGTGCCAGAATTTTGTCCCGTGGGAATTCTTTTACGTGCTGGTAAATCTATAAACAAGGGGCTGACCTTCAAATGCCACCAGACTGAGCCAGGATCGAACCTGCCAACTTGTGCTCAGAAAGACAGTGCCTTAACTGTCTGAGCCACTCAGCCCATCGTATGAGATAGTTGCATGATGTATGCTAAGCATTAATGCCAATAAGCCCAACAACAGAAGTAGAAAGTTAAGATATAGGAGCATTGTCACTTTAGTCAACGATGTTATTTTTCATATCAAATGTCAAAAAAGAAAAAAATGCGTGATGTAGATCAGCGCAAAACTACAGCGATTGCTCTGAACTGAGTGCAGAAGCCTTTCTATCACACCCTCTGAACAGCGACCATCAATAATTTAATTAATCAGTTAAATTATTGATTTAGCAGTGGACTGGCTGAAAAGTCTGGACATTAAGTTTTGAATGCTGACCTGTAAATTACAAACTTATTTAAGAAATATGTGTTTATATGTATTTATAATGTATCCTTGTTTTGCCATATGAAATAAATAAATAAATAAATAAATAAATAAATCATTTAGTTCAGATCTGTGTACTGCAATGGTGGGAGGCAATATCCCACTGCAAACACTGGAGCACTGGGCGAGTTGGGCGGTTAGGGTCGTGCAGCTGTGAGCTTGCATCTGGGAGATAGTGGATTTGAACCCCACTGTCGGCAGCCCTGAAGGTGGTTTTCCGTGGTTTCCCATTTTCACACCAGGCAAATGCTGGGGCTGTACCTTAATTAAGGCCCTGGCCACTTCCTTCCCACTCCTAGGCCTTTCCTGTTGACACCTATCTGTGTCGGTGCAACATAAAGCAAATAGAAAAAACCAAAAAACACTGGAGCATCCAGCATTTAAAGTTTTTTAAAAGAAAATACACAAACAAAATCATACCACATGCAGCAAGCTGCTGGGAGAACTTCTGCAGGACAAAATTCACCTCACCATTTCCAAAAACTGTGAAAGTAGTTAGTGGGACAGAGTTGGAGAAGAGTGGCATGCCTCTTTTGTAGCCTATTACGATTGTAGAAGAAGTTAAGAGATGTCTTGAGCAAACATGTGGGAAGGTAGCTGCAGTCAGAGAAATAGGGTCCTTCAACAAAATTCAGGGTGGAAAGAGATAGCAAATGTAGCCAATGTGCTACAAGGTGATGTAGGTGGAGCAAGACGAAGCCATGTATTTCACGGTGTTTTTAAGCCTTTTTTTTTTTTTTTTTTTTGTGACATGGTTCATTGGAAACGATTTAAAAAATGTCAATTGTTATAAGATCCAAAGACATGAATTTATATATTGGCTACATGAATATTTTGAGAAAGAGCGTGATAATGGTGGGCCACTTCTTTGTGTTACAAAAGTGGTGGATCGAGTTGTGACGCTTTGAAAGTAGGTAAGACAACTGTGAAAAGTGTCCAATGGATCTTAATCTTGCTTAGTTAGCAGAGGAAAGACCAGTTTAAGTAAAGTACTGCGAACTTGGCTTTCGTTGGAAGAAATTTTCAGGGAGAAAAGCTTTAATGAAGAGAAGTGAAATTGTAGCATGATGAGGTAGATTTTTGAGGGAAATTCTGAAGATTAGTCTTGATTGGGTGATGTGATTAGATGAAACATGAGTAAATGCCAGACATTCTAAAACGGTGGCCTGGACAGGTGAATCTGAAGCAGGGATTTTCAAAGCATCTATTGGGACTATTGCAAAAGGAAGTAGACTTATTTTGCTTCATTCAGGTGGCGTTAATAAATTTGTTCTGGGAGCTGTGCTTCTTTTCAGATCAAAGAGCAGTTGTGATTATCATGAAAAAATGAATGGCATTACTTTCACAACATGGTTTAAAAATATTTTGCTACCAAACAAGTCCCAATTCCGTAATTGTTATGGACAATGCTCCCTATCACTCTGTGCAGCTAAACAAAGTACCAACAGTGAAAGACAGGAAAGATATGATTCTTCTTTGGTTGGTGGGAAATAATGTACCGGCGATATATGCAGATATGACAAAGTCGGAGCTGCTACTAAGTGTAAAACTCCCTAAGCCTAGATTTTGCACATACGAAGTTGACTCCACTATGTCTCAGGGCCGTAGGGCAATTAGGCTTCCTCCTTACCACTGCCACTTCAATGCAGTCGAGCTAATTTGGGCACAACTGAAAGGATGTTGCCAAAAATAACAAATCTTTCTGTCTCGATGATGTCGAAACTTAGTGCACCAGGCAGTCAAACATTTTATAAAGGATAAATGGAAAATTGTTGTCACACCTGGGAAGATCTACTAAAGCCAAAGGAAGCTGATGGAATTGTTGAATGTCGAGTGGAAGAACCTATCATATCCATGGGTAATAATGACAGCAGTGACTCAAGTCATGCTAGTGACAAGGACGAAGACACTAATATTTACAAGGAGTGTGGCGTATTCCCTTTGGATTAGTTAATATGAGTACATAATTTGTTTCATTTTATTGCAATACAAGCTGATGTATCCATGCTTCACAACAGGATTTTCAGAAAGACTGACTTTGTGATTTTCTTAACTGAAGTCAACATATGTCATTACAAAAACGTCAGTAGGAAAGTGGCGATTAAAAGCAATATTATCATATAAAATACTTGATTAAACGAAAACCTGCACATTTTCTCACTTTTAACGAATAGTACTACGGTGCCAATCTAACCGTCCAAAGTTCCAGAGCTGGAATGACCAGGCCGCAGACAGCCATAAACACTCCTCTGCCTTTATTCCGTTAAATATGCACTTTGTTCATTCCTCAGAGTAGGGATTGAATAGCTTGAATGCTTTGAAGAACCAGTGTGTTACGTACCAGTAGTATCAGAAAATTTATGAACCAAAGGAATGGCATGCTAAAGAAGAAAATTATCTAACTCTCCAGCTACTTCCCGCCAATATTCAGGCAGGCTGTTACACTCGGTACGATAGGGCGAGTTGGCCGTGTGGTTAGGGGGGTGCAGCTGAGAGCTTGCATCCAGGAAATGGTGGATTCAAACCCCACTGTCGGCAGCCCTGAAGATGGTATTCCTTGGTTTCCCATTTTCACATCAAACAAATGCTTTGACTGTACCTTAATTAAGGCCACGGCCGCTTCCTTCACACTCTTAGCCCTTTCCCATTCCATGTCGCCATAAGACCTATCTGTACCGGTGCAACATAAGGTAAATTTTTAAAAAAATACTCGGTACGCAGCAGTAATATCGATACGACCACTAATAACACGAATATTCGAGAATTAAATTTCAGGCCTTCCCCTACAATACCATTTCACTCAGCATGAAAAAAAACAAACATTTACAGCCTAGATTTTAGCGACTTATTCCCCGAATTTGTATACCGATTTTCATTAAGATTACACCA
Organism: Anabrus simplex; assembly: GCF_040414725.1. Classification (NCBI taxonomy): domain Eukaryota; kingdom Metazoa; phylum Arthropoda; class Insecta; order Orthoptera; family Tettigoniidae; genus Anabrus; species Anabrus simplex. The sequence goes on from NC_090265.1 coordinate 493,337,937, forward strand.
CTAATAACATCAATATTTCAGAACTAAATTTTAGGCCTTCCCCTAAACTACAATTTTTCTTAGCCTGAATTCAATTATTTATGGCCTAAATTGTAGCGAGTTATTCCCCGACTTCGCCTACCCCCGACTTTCGTTAAGATACGACCGCTAATAAGAATTAAATTTTAGGCCTTCCCCTAAACTATCATTTCACTCAGCGTGAATACAATTATTTATGTCCTAGATTATAGTGACGCATTTACCGACTTTGAATACAGATTTACATTAAGATATGACCACCAATAACATAAATATTTGGGAATTACATTTTAGGCCTTCTACTAAACTACCATTTCACTCAGCGTGAATACAGTTATTTATAGCATGGATTATAGCGACCTATTCACTGACTTTGCATACGGAGTTTCATTAAGATACGACCACTAATAACATAAATATTTGAGAATTAAATTTTAGGCCTTCCCCTAAACTACCATTTCAATCAGCGTCATTAAAATTATTTATAGCCTAGATTGTAGCAACTTATTCCCCGATTGTGCATACCGATTTTCATTAAATTTTCTTCAGCCGTTTTCTCGTGATGCGTGTACATACATACATACATACAGACAGACAGAAATTACGGAAAATTAAAAAGTGCATTTCCTTGTTACTGTGGACACGACTGATACAGAAATACCATCCTTTTTAAATTCTGAGCAATGTACAGACAAAACTCTTATTTTATACATATAGATTTTATTATTTGACACTACTATTCTATAAACATGTTGAAGTTTGTTGTACCAGCGACATTTTTATTACCATGGTGCCACTATTTACAGGGTTTAGGTTTTAATGTTGTTATTATTATATTATTATGTTTGCAGACTGAACGCTGAAAGGCATAACAGTCTATAATGATAATGTATGTATGTATGTTTATAATCTGCTGTTATTTAGTTATTATGGTTATTCTATACTCTGAGTGTGCTTAATATTGACTGGAATATTTTATTATTATATTAATACTATTCTTGGAGTGTGGTTAATTTTGACTGGAGTGTTTTGTTATTATATAATGTTATTCTTGGAGTGCAGTTAATTTTGACTGGAATGTTTTATTATTATATTTACACTATTCTTGAAGTGTGGTTAATTTTTACTGAAATGTTTCGTTATTATATTTATGCTATTCTTGGAGTGTGGTTAATTTTTATTGAAACATTTTATTAATATGGTTACACTATTCTTGGTTTTCAGTATATTATAGGTAATTTTTGCTTATTTCCATTTGCATTTAAGTTGCTTTAACACAGAATATGACCTACATCTGCATGAATTATTTTACAAGTTCATGTTTGTTTATATCGCATAATAATAGTGAAACCGAGCTCGATAGCTGCAGTCGCTTAAGTGCGGCCTGTATCCAGTATTCGGGAGATAGCACGTTCGAACCCCACTGTTGGCAGCTCTGAAGGTGGTTTACCGTGGTTTCCCATTTTCACAGCAGACAGCCGCTTCCTTCCCAGTCCTAGCCCTTTCCTGTCCAATCATCGCCACAAGACATATCTGTGTCGGTGCGACGTAAAGCCAATAGGAAAAAAGAAAATAATAATAATAGTGAAAGGACAAGGAAGAGAAGGGGGACTACTTATGCAAATCATTAATGGCTGGCAATCACATAGTACTTAATTGATAGCCAGTGTCCCTGTTGAAATTATTATGATTTTTACATATTTTCACAGCTTCCCATATAATCCTGAACCTGAAGTGTTTAATGTGGATAATAGCTTAAACATCTTGGAACATGACATCGTGACCTGACAATAGGGCATGCTCAGCTATTGCTGACTTGTCTGGCTGGTTGAGACGGATATTTCGTTGGTGTTCCTTGATATGAGTACTGATGGACCAGCATGTTTGGCCAATGTATACCTTGCTGCAAGTACAGGGAATTTTGTACACCCCAGGGTGTAATAATGGGGACAATTTGTCTTTGCTTTTACATAATCTGTGAGAAATATTTTGGACGATGCCAAACACAATTTTAATATTGTGCTTGTGGAGGACCTTGTCAATTCGGTCTGTGGTATTGTGGATAAAAGGAAGGTAGGCAGTTCCCTTCAATTCTTCATTGCATGAACTTGCTTAGTGTCCGTCTGGGATGCAGGGCTCTATAAATCTGTACATCATTGTAACCCTTACCCTTGAATGTGACTTTGAGTGTGTCCGTCTCCTCCTGGATAGTTGCTCATAAATTTGTTTTGCCTTCGTGGTGGATGTCATGAGAATGCCATGTTTTTGTACTGGATGGTGGTGAAAATCTGCATGGAGATAGTGATTTGTGTGGGTCGGCTTATGATAGGTGGGTGGTATGCCGTAAAGGGCTGTCTGGTTTCGTTTTTACAAGGACATCCAAGAAAGGAAGACGTCCATCTGATTTAGTCTCCATAGTGAATTTAGTTGCTGACCTATCTCCCGACCAACTGACCCCGAGCTGCCTTCCACCCGGCCTTATATAGGCAAGGGTGGTATCGCATGTAGCAAGGCAGCACGGGCATTAGCCGCGAGAGAGGCAGCGAGGGAGTCCCAGAAGGTAACAGGTAGGGACCCTCTTCGGAGGCAGCCCTACCCAGGGAGTGGCACCCTGCCTATGTAAGTCCCAGAGCACACTGACCTGGTGTGTAACATCTGGTATGGGTCCCAGCTCAGGGTTACGAGTGAAGACCTCAACGGCATCTACGGCGGAGAAGGTGGACTTTGGTACGGCGGAGATGGCGGAAGGGGCATAACCGTAGCGTCTGTACTCCAGAGGAGCGGCTACGAAAGGCGTCTGTCTCCATGTTAGGGGCGGCCTAATTTTGAACCTGGCAGTAGGTATAAAATGCCTTTGGGTGTGGCGAACCCATCATAACAATAGCCTATACGGACAAAGCAGATATGGCGCCTCGGAAAAGGTTAGGGCGTCCCCTGCTAAAAGCGACGCGCAGCTCTTCAGGTGCTGGGGAACTGTGAAAAATGGGCAACCAGCACCAAACTACATCAAAATTGCAACAGTAAATGTACTAACACTGACGGGAAAGACAGAAGAACTGGTTGACTTCATGCCATCCAACGCAGCATTATAGAAAGAAACCTGGACTGGGACACATTGTTGGAGGAGGAGTGGTGGAAAGACCGAAGAAAGTGGAGAGGAACCATATTTGCCCCTACCCGGCTACAGCTGGATAAAGGGAAATTATGATGATGATGATGATGAGTGAATTTAGTTGAAGGATGCTGCTGATCATACGTTTAGAAATTGATGCAGTTTCTGAGGACCTTCTGTGTAGACCACAAATGTATCAACAAGATCCCTCCACCAATTCATCAGTTTGACGGGCGCTGAAGACATAGCCTCCTCCCCGAAATGCTTCATAAAGAAATTAGCCATTGCCTGTGACAGTGGCCTTCCCATAGCCACACCATCCTTCCATTCATAAAATTGCCCATCCTACAAGAAATAGCTGAAAGTCAAGCAGTAATGAGGTAGCTTAGTAACATCCTCAGGGAACAATGCTCAATAAGAGACATGACCTAAATCAGTTGGCACTTTAACGAATAAGGACTCCACATCCAAATTCACCAGAAGTGTAACGAATGTGAAGGTTATGGTTAACAACTTTTCACGAAATATAGAAAGTCCCTATGTATGATTCAGTATGTCCTATATGGGGCTAGAGCAATTTGCGTGGATATTTACCAAAACATATGTAGAAGAACCTATTGTACTAACTATTGATTTGAGGGGAAATGTTTGGATAAAGTAACTAAGACCTAAACAGAAATCTTGTCCAGTAATAAAAAATAAAACAATAATCCATCACAAGTAGGTACTCATGAAATTCATATTCTTATAAAATTCCTAAAATATATATATATAAAGTTCAAAGTATATACTCATGTGTATTTTGAGCTACCTGTCCCTAAAAATTGCCTTAATTAGCATAGCACTGTTTTGAGGTGCTTATTTGCTTATTTTGGTGAAGCCCAGTCATGACCAATAACAAACTGTATGCCTGCTTCATTGATTTTATGAAAAGCTCTTGGCAACATTAAGCATGATATCCTTTTACGTTAGCTGAAACATATTGGGCTTTACAGTAAAGTTGTGAATGTTGTAAAGAAGCTATACCCATATATGTCCAGTTAGTGACACCCCCGAGGGGAACCTTTACAGTGCCAGTACCGATGTCGCTTAATTGCGCTCCTCTGCTGGCCTGTTTAAGAAAATAAATATAAGAATAATAAGTTTATAATTGCTGATAATAATAATAATGATAATAATAATGATAATAATAATAATAATAATAATAATAATAAGTAGTGAATTTAATTGTCTATATTGTGATTTGCGGTTAAGTGAGAGTAGGGTGAAGAACGAAACATTGCACGTTGTGTGGGCCATGGCTGTGTTAGGCGTAATATGAAGTATTTATAAATTGTTTCGGACCAGCGACAAGGGCCGAGCCTGGGTGGTGACCCATCCAGACTCTGACCACGCCCGATGTTGCTTAACTATATCAGGCCCTGTCGCTGGATTGTTTTACCGGAATACATGCGTTTTAATCGTGTATTTGGGTGTGTCAGTGTTGGTGACACTGTTTAATTTTAGAAATAACAGCATTTGTAATTGCAGCATTTGTGTGCATCCCGCCTAGGCGTCCTGTCGGTTTCCAGTGCTTCGGTTACGGCGGTGGTGATTTCTGTTCTGTGCAGTTGTAGTGGATGACTGATGGAATTTATTGCTTTGTTAGGGGTGGACTTTGAGATGACATGAGGATTGAAGACCAAGTTCTCACTTCCACAAGAAATGGCCTTCTAGCCTTCCCCCATCTTGAGGTCCCATTGATAGTCCTTTGGTAAAAAATGTGCAGAGCAAACTTGAGCATTGATGGTATCTGTTTGTTTGCATCTTAAAATCCACTGTCTTTGAACATTCTTATCTTTAGGAAAAGTGTGGTAAACAACTTCAGATTTTCTAAGGCCATTGATTTTGTAGTCAGAAACGGCACAGTTACTGTGGCTACCCATTTTTAAAACTGCATTATTTTACTTCAAAATAAATCAACCAGCTGTAGCACAAAGCACACACTTATGACAGGCGACAATGGCTTGTCCGCACAATGACGTCAGTTTCAAGGGATCCTCCTGGCGACTGCAGTGAGAACTGCAATATTGGTCTACCTGATAGTTTTTCTAGTTACCTTGGGTCAACTATAGTAGCGATACGAGAGACATTGACAGCACACTGATATGTGCTGGGCTTTCTTTGGCTGCATGTGATACTCTTTCTGCCAGGGCTTCCAAGAGGTATTTTCCATTACGATAATGTGTGACTGCACGTGGAAGTGTATCCTAGGAATGCCTCCACAACATTGCTAAACTTCTGTGGCCTGCCGAATCCCAAGATTTATTGCTCATCAGTCATGTCTGGGACCAGCTGGCTTGCCAACTTCTACAGTCTAGAAGTTTACACAATCTAGAGGACCAGTTGCAGTAAATATGGGCAGATAAACTGCAGGATACCAAAAAATATCTGTGTGCCTCCATGCCTGCTCATATCACATCTTGTATCCAAGCTAGAGGTGGACCCACAGGGTACTAGAGTCTACTTTCATTTATTCAGTCTTCTGCAATAAACTATTGTTTTGCTCTAATATTATAACAACTTACATCAACGTTACAATCAGCCATATTAAGTTTCATGCAATTCTGACAACTCTTTCTGGTGTGCGATTGTATTTTTAGATTGCATTTATTTTTGAGCAGTAAATTATTAAAGAAAGGAAGAAAGAAAGAAAGAAAGAAAGAAAGCTTTAGGTCAAAGGATTATAATAGTGTTTAAACTAAAACCTTACATAGTTGCACTACTTTTTACTTTGTTTGTTGTGGGCTGCTCTATGGCATAGCTATTGTTACTTCCTTTGTCTGTGATTTTAGGATCAAACGACAGAATATCCAATCAACACTCTTATAATTGCTTAAATGGAAAATGGCTGGTTATTTTCTTTTGAGGTGTATTTCTTAGTTGATCCTAATAAGACTGGAGTAGCATGTTTTCATCTCATTGAAAATTTCATCAACTGTGAACTGTATATACAGTTTGAGGACAATCGCTAAATCTATTATAAATGTACAAAATATTTTGGAGTCACACTTGACAGAACTCTGTTCTTCAAAGAACACCTAACAAGGACAGCAGCTGTACTGAATTCAAGAAATAACATCCTTGTCTACTGTACAGCAGAATACTGTTCTCGTGTTAGTCTAAATAGTTCCCATACAAAACTGATCATTGTTTACCTAAATCAAACTATGCACATCATATAACAGGCGCACCTAATCTATTTATCCATGAGTATATTGCAGGCACTGAAATGATCAGGTTCAGTTATAGGCATCCTCCAGTCAGTACAGCTAAAGACCTGGCAGAACTAACGCCCATATCAATCTGGCCTGTTAGCAAGGATTAAGTATACAGCTCTCCACCACATCTGTATAGTTTTCTCAGAGACTCTGTTAAACCTGATGCTTTCAGTTTGCTTCACAGAACATGGTTGACACCGAGCAAGATCAGAATAAATAATGTACATCTGCCGAACTGTTGCATGGAAAATGGAAAGTCCTGAGTCCAATATGCAGATGTGGAACCCCCTTACAAACTACCAAACATATTGTCGAGGAATGTCTCCTCTCTTCCTACTCTGGAAATTTTCTGGATTTTTTGGATGCTTCTCCAGAGGTGCTATAATTTTTGATAATTTACACATTAATTTGTAACATTCTTCTTTTAGATTTTTTCCTTCCTTAAGTTGCATGTTTGTAAGGTATTACCATATGCTAGATACAGTAAATAATATTAATTGATTAGTTTTCAGCATACTCTGGTTATGATCTGTAGTTTCTGGAAACAAATGAAGGAATATTTTGTGAGGTAACATGCTGGCTCTTCAGTGGGACTAAGAAATAGATTATTTGACATATTTGTAATGGTTTTATATTATTTATGCATCTCATTGCACATCTTAATTCATATGCTATTGTTGTTATAGAAAGTAAAAAGCGCAAAGCAAAGAACTGGGAGGAGGAAGACTTCTATGATAGTGATGAAGATACTTTCTTGGACAGAACAGGAGCTGTGGAGAAGAAAAGAATGCAAAGAATGCAGGCAGCTGGAAAGATTGAAACACAAACAGAAACCTATGATTCATTGGTGAGTAAACTCACCAACAGTCAAGCACGAGCAAGCACTTTATGTCATGGAGATGTGCATGCTTCGCTGGTCACTTGGACTGACCCGGCTAGATCATGTCACATCTGTTTCATTGGCTTTATTTTGACAACAGGTACATGAGTGTGAATGTTATTTCATATTGTTTAATTTATTTCATTTGATAATTAAATATATTCGTCCAGTACACAAACAATAGAAATTTGAAAACTTCGGTTCAAGAGATCTACTTAGGCTAATATGCCGTGTCGCATTTCTAAACTCTGGAGTTAAATCCTTGAGTTATACTTGTATTGAGTTTATATTTACATCAATCAATTAAGTAATCCTTTTATATCCTTGCTCTTTTGGCAAATACAAAAGTTCAAAAGTTATAATTTCAGCAAACTATTTTATCTCCAGTACATAATATAATGATGAATGATCCACATTGTCTTTTAACTAGTTTTGATCTTTTGCTCTTTCCATAGTTTGCTGGGTTGATTTCACTGGAAACGGGCGAGTTGGCCGTGCGGTTAGGGGGCCATTTTCACACCAGGCAAATGCTGGGGCTGTACTTTAATTAAGGCCACGACCGCTTCCTTCCCATTCCTAGGACTTTCCTGTCCCATTGTCGCCATAAGACCTATCTGTGTCGGTGCGACGTAAAGCGAATAGCAAAAAGATTTCACTGAAATGGATATGGTATATGAATAATACCGTATTTACGTGAATAATCTCTGCCGCCGAATAATTCCCGTGCCCTAATTTTAGGAAGGATCATTTTGAAAAAATGAAATGAACTAAATTTCCTTCCATTGAAAGAGTAACGTAGGCATAAACAAACATTTCATATCACTCCTTAAGTTTCACATGACTTTTACGCAAAAATGAACATGACGGATATAGCTACTTTGCCTGAACATATTTGAGATGATAAACATGCATTATCTCTGCTATAAAATATATTTGCTATGAAAATTAGCAAATAGGCCTTCTTACGTGACAGGTATTTCATTAATCGGAACTTGTAGTAGGCTCGATTCGCTGTAGATCGGAAGATTCTTTGTCTTTTTCTGCATCACTAGAATCCTCTCCTAAATTACAGTACTTGCAAATTTGTCACATTCCACGTCAAAAACACTTCTCATATGCAGTCTCCTTTTACTCGGATAGTAACACGACCCGTGGTGAAAAATTCTTTTCGTGCAGTGTAAACACCTGAAACAGACACACTTGGAAACTCGTTTGTTAGTTTTGCGATACAGTAAAACCTAATTAATTCAAAGTCGTAAGGACGCAAAAATGTGACTTCGAATTACGTGATTTTGAAACCACCAACTTGTAATTCAGTAATGCCAACCCTTGCCGCATCACAAAATATTCGAAGATGCATTGCTGCATGGATTCATAGTTTAAACCTTTCAAATGCCATGGAAAAAACTATTTCCAAAATTTATCCAACAAGGCACGTTTACAGTATTCAAATAATGCACTTAGATAACTCACTGGCAAACATAATCTCACACAATGAAAGAAAAAAAGAAAAAAATTTATTCAAAGACGAGGAGAAATCTATGCTGACTCCCCTGTGCGAGTGCTTTATTAACTGGATTACTGTACTGTATGCATTTTAGATGCCAAATACTTGCACATAAAGTACCCAATGCCCTTAAAACATCATGGCTTATCAAACATTCCTATGCCGAGGAGAGGAAGTAGGAAGCCTCTCGCTTGCGTCTGCATTACAACACAGGACAGTGACACTCTATTCTTGTACGACTTCTCGCCATGGCACTTCGTAATTTAGAAATGTTAACCCTTGCCGCATCACGAAGTATTCTAAGACCCATTAATGCATGTAATCACCTTGATTCGTAGTTTAAACCTTTCAAATGCCGTGGAAAAAAAAACCTATTTCCGATATGTATCCAACAAGGTGCATTTACATTATTCAAATAAAGCACGAGGATAAATCATTGGCATTCATAACCTCATGCAACAAAAAAAGATTAATAATAATAATGTTATTTGTTTTACGTCCCACTAACTACTTTTTAAGGTCTTCGGAGACGCCGAGGTGCCGGAATTTAGTCCCGCAGGAGTTCTTTTACGTGCCAGTAAATCTACCGACACGAGGCTGTCGTATTTGAGCACCTTCAAATACCACCGGACTGAGCCAGGATCGAACCTGCCAAGTTGGGGTTAGAAGGACAGCGCCTTAACCGTCTGAGCCACTCAGCCCGGCCAAAAAAAAAAAAAAAAAAAAAAAAAAAAAAGGATTGAAAGAGAAGGACAAATTATGCTGGCTCCCTGTGCAAATGCCTTATTTTTGGATTACCTTACAGTACTGTTTGCATTTTAGATGCATTGTTCTTGCACAAAAACATCGTGGCTTATTGAACTTTCCTATGACGAGGGGAGAAAATCCTTCCCTTCCGTCTGCATTGCAACACAGTATTGTGACCCCGTCTCCTTTAAAACCAAGTCCGTTTGATCCCAGCGTTAAAAAAAAAAAATGGCATTGACAATATTGTTTGGTGCGTACAAATAGATTATAATTATGAGCCACGCTTTTTCGCCAACTGTCGGCATCGCTAGTGTTTGCGGATTTTGTTTCTCCACACATTGCCTGCTACATGATATTGTGGTGTTCCTTAAAATGCTGAATACAAATGAATTACGATTTCATTCAAAGTTAGCAACTATGAAACACACTGTAGACACACCGAAGCGAGTGAAAGTGTGGTAGGCTACCCGTGCACGTTCTGGAAGATGTGTTCTACCATGACGCTGGGAAAATTTGAATTTCAATTACTTTGTAAAATACTATTTTATGAAATGTAAAGGCAGTTTTGAATTAACCCTTTCCCGCCCACATTTTCACTCCGCTTATCCCCAAGTTTGAACTTATTATTTAGGAAACATTGAAGCAGAGCACATTGTTCCAGAAAAAGTTAAATGTTATAAAAACTATTGATCCCAATGTATTCACATTTTCAACAATATTAGAAAACATCCCATCCCATCCACTTTTCTATTCATTGAGTCACAAGGTTATTGGTTTAAACCTCCACCCCCTGCTGGTAATAATCGACACAGAGCTTGGCTGGATTTGTCACATTATCATGTTGTCTGAATCCGTTTTAACCAATAATCACGTGATTCTGGAAGTGGAATGGTGCCCATGTATATCAGCTTTTATTTCCTCTGAGCAAGTGTCTTCCCATTGTGTATCTATATTTCTGGAATGCACCTGTTTGAATGGTGCATTGATATGCAGTAGAAGTCCGTTATAGCGAAAATTTACAACAGCGGAAAATTTACTCGCTATAGCGGATTGTCATTTTATCCGATTTTTGTTTAAAAGTCGGAAAATCCCCATACACATTAAAATTGATATGAAAAGGCAATCAGTTTGTTCAAAACTTATGTTTCCGCGGATGATATCCATACTATGGCTTGTTTGTTATTTTTCGAAATCTGATACTATGTGAAGATGTATGTTTAATTTCATTCTGAAAAAATTACAGTACCATATTTCTCAGAATCCAAGACGAACCCCACTTATTCCTTCAAAAAATTAAATCAGGCTAAAAAAGTGCTTTGTAAAATCATATGAATGCTTTTGTTGTACAGTAGGCATTTTTAGACTATTTTTAGATACCGAACATTGGCTTTCATTATGCTCACCCCCCTTTTTTTTTCTTTTTCGGCTGCACAATTATTCTTTATTCCTGTGGGTTTAATGACCATTAACTTAAAATTGGCATCATAATACCAAAGAAAACTCATTGAAAATTTGCCGACAGTACCTATTCCAGGCATCTACAATACGGCGATCCATCAAGAAAATATTCTTGCTGTCTATAAAACTGTTACAGTACTTTTACTTGGCGTCAGATATAACCGGCTACCGCTACATGCATGTCTCGCTTGCCGTGTTCGACCAACTTCAGCAGCTAGCGATGTATAGGCCTAATCGTGGACGTTGAAGGTCAACGAACAAGTTTATTGCACCACGGTATGGCCATTCCGCCCTTGCGTTTTTCATGCACATACCTCACAATTTCATCTTCAACTTCTTTAAAGCGTCCTTGTTGCGGACCACTGAATGCATTTTTTGTACAGTGCACATTTATTTAGCTATCTTTGTCTTCACGCTGATGCCAAATATTGGCTTTAGTTAGGCCTATGCCATACTTTTTTGCGGCTGCACAATTATTCTACATTTTCGAGTGTTTAATACCGGACAAGTTGGCCGTGCGGTTAGGGGTGTGCAGCTGTGAGCTCGCATTCGGGAGATAGTAGGTTCGAACCCCAATGTCGGCAGTCCTAAAGATGGTTTTTCATGATTTCCCATTTACACACCAGGCAAATGCTGGGACTGTACTGTACCGGGAACGGTGGTACGGAACTAAGTCCCTGCAATTAAAATTTAAAACTTCGCGCTACGTGCCGGCTCAGGAGCAGAAGACAGCCAGGGACAGCGAGCAACCTGTGTGTGTGACATAGAGCGGGTTGATGTTACAGCCTGCCTTCCCGTGACACAGAGAGAGCCTACATCGGTATGGAATGTTCAGAAGGTTCTTCGGCTAATAACCTTCTTCACAGTAATAATTGGATAAAATCTACTACATCATCATACATCCCCATATTTTATCTCCATTCCTACAAGGTTTGATAAAAATCTGGCAAGAGACAACGAAGTTGTTGAGCAAAATGTAAAGACATATTTTGGCTTGGATCATGTATAAATTGAAAGCTGCTTCCCTCAGCAGAACAGTGTATGTCATAGTGTGTGTGGAGTTCGTGCAGTGAGCAACGGGCGAGAACACGGATCCTCTATGCCACAGCCGGTCGGCTCATGGGGGCCGCGACGCTACGCGAGTGATAGTCTCATTTTGCCGAGTTCAAGACTTAAACTCCACATTCGAATTCATAAATATTTCAGCGAGTTACAAGGATAGTCTTATTTTGCCGAGTCTTCGACTTAAACTTTACGACACTGTGTGTGAACTTGAAAATTTCCCGTGATTCACGAGTGATAGAATCTAGCCTCAGTTAAGATTGATTTAAACTTTAGTGGTGATTTATTCGGACAGATGTTTCGGACAGATGTTCATAACTCATGATTGATGAAACAATCTGAACAGTGATAAATTGTGAACGATATTCGCATTGCCAACTAATTGAAATATTTTGCAAATTTTGTCAGAACTTTTCAGACTGTGACAAGTGATTAATTAATGAATTAATTTCAATCTATGACTGTGTCATCGGACTTATAAAAATCGTGGAATTTTCGAATATCTTGTGCATTCAGAGTAGACATTGGACTGTGATTAGTTTCAATCCGCGTACTACGCATTTAATTTGTGCAGACATTGAACTGTAAGTTAATGATAGACTGTGAAACGCTTATTTGGACTGTGCATTCGCTATAGACAATGAGCTGTGTGGTAATGACTGACTATTGATATTTATTTAGGCCGTGCATTCATGGTAGATATTGAACTGTGTTAAGAGGTGAAACACGCAATTGAACTGTGCACTCGTGGTAGACAAGAGGTGAAACACGCAGTTGAACTGTGCACTCGTGTTAGACATTGAACTGTATTAAGAAGTGAATTACGTATTCAAACTTTACATTCATGGTAGACATTAGACTGTGTTTAAGGTGCACATTTACCAAGAAATTAAACTGTTTATTCATGACTATCAATGAACTGAGCCAACGGCCATAGCCGTGTTGAAACACCGGATCCCGTGAGATCTCTGAAGTTAAGCAACATTGGGCGTGGTCAGGAGTTGGATGGGTTGCCACGCGCTGTTGGTGGGGGGTAAGGGAATGGAGGAGCGGAAAGGAACTGGCCACCCTACCGCACGTAAACTCCGGCTCAGGAACACCTCTGCGGAGGTTCGGACCTGCCTTCGGGGAGAATAACCCTTACCTACCTCAATGAACTGTTCGTTTAAACTTCGGGTTTTCAATAGACAGTTTTTTTTTTTGTGTGTGTGTGTCTGATCAAACCACGGGCTGTGGAAGAGTGAAACCTATTTCATTTAATTTCAAATTAATGAACCAAATCTGTTTACAAGTGAAACATTTTCTTTTTCAAGTGATTGAGTTAAAATTTCACGTAACCCTAAACAAATATTTAACTGTTTCAAGTACCACATTTTCTTTAGTCAATTTTATTGACAGTTGGTTACGTTACACTACGAGTGATTCTTGTGTTCAACATTCAAATCTGTTATTCGAGAAACTGTTTCCGTATACCAGGTGCTAATGTGTACAGTCATAAGTCATTCTCCGTGCAAACAAATCTCAATGCTCACATTACTACGTTATCCCGATCTTCTGGACGTCGTATGGATATTTCAGAACTTCTAGAATTTCCATCATGGGAGAAATCGTGGTTCCATGGTGTCAAGAGGAGACTGATGGCAGTAAGAGGAGAGCAGCAGGATTCCGAATACATCACCAGACTGGATGAAGAAAGAACCATTTCCTGCATATATGCTGTATGGAGGTGATATAATGTTGAACACTGTTAATAAATTCAGACTTGAAAATAAAAAAAACTTAAGAATCATTTCAAGAAACCCCTCTTCCTCTATAAGCACTTCAATCAGAACGGTACACGCCCTAAGTCTAATTCATGTCGTCAAAGTACCATAATTACTGTTACAGTACCTTAATTAAGGCCATGGCCACTTCCTTCCCATTCCTAGGCCTTTCCTGTCCCATCGTCGCCATAAGACCTATCCGAGTTGGTGCGACGTAAAGCAAAAAAACCCTAGTGTTTAATAACCATTAACTTGAAAATTGGCATCATAATATCGACGAGAACTCGTTGAAAATTTGCCGGCAATACCTGTTCCACATATCTTTACGACTGTCTGTCACGATAATATTCTTGCTCTCTATAAAACTTAATTTTACTAACAGTCAGGTACAGTAGACGCGTTATAACTCTGCTTTTGAGTAGCCGTGGCCTTTCTAAGAATTCTAAGGCTCGCATATTTGGTGCCACTCTGCAGATTTGAGAAACGTTTTTGTAGAGGCTAACAGAATGTCATTCTGTCTTCACTGTGATATTCATCACTGTTAGACCGCGAATGCAAGATGACACTTGATTTTTCGCGAGAGATTTTGAGGAAAAAACGTCGTCTTGCATTCGGAGAAATACGGTATCAGTCCAGAGGTTTCTTCTTCAAATGGCTTCACCTAACCTAACCGTATATATGTCATGAAAACATATTTGAAACGCATGTAGAGAAATTAGTTATCCTCGCTAAAAATTTACATGTGAATAGCCTTTCCGAAATTTAACTAGACGCGAGAAAATATGAACTATCCTCTGAAATCAGTGATGTACTCTGCCATATCTTGAGATGTATCACATTCTTACTTAATTTCAGTATATAACATTCAAATTAGGAGATCGTTTACTTCAGCTGTTATTTTTAACGAGTTATCAGCTGCTATTGGCTACTTGTTATCCTCTTTCATTTCAAATTTTCTTTCGAGAACAGTAGTCGTTGGGCATTACTAATTGACTCCAACACTGCCTTCTAATGCCGACGAGAGAGCTTGCAAATGCACGTAGTGAGAAAACTATGCCGTACCAAAGATGATCAATCGCATTTTGTGGCGAATGTTTCAGTTTTCTTATTTAAACTGCGTCACCTATCCTAACTTAACCATACTATACATATGATGAAAACATACTTCAAGCGCTAGTAGAGAAATTATAACCTTCCTGCTATAAATTTACATGATAATAACCTTGCTGTAATATAACTAGATGCGAGAAAATATAAGCTAACCTGTGAAATCAATTATGCACTCTGCCATATCTCGAGATTATCCCATTTTTACCTAATTGCAGTATTTAGCATTAAAATTAATTGATCGTTTAGTCAGCCTTTATTTTTAACGAGTTAAGAACTGTTATCAGACACGTTATTTATTTATTATGAAAATATGTTCTTTTTCATTTCAAATTTTCTTCACGGAATAGCAGTCGATGGGTATTACAATAGACTCTGACATCGCCTTCAAATGTCGACGAGAGAACTCGCTAGTGGTCATAGCGAGGAAACGGTAATGAAGATAATCGATTGCCTGTGACATAATCGCTGGGGTGCATAAATATCGGTAACGGAAAAAATCGCGAATGCGTCATTGATAGGGCTTCCGCTGTAACCAAAGGATAATACACAGTTTAATACAGGAATTTTGAAGGGACAGCACAACATTGTCGATATGACGAGGTTCTCGTTATATGCCATACTCGCTATATCGGACTTCTACTGTATACGCATTTGGTTGTGTCACTGAATAGTTTGTCACCTCCTAACATATGTAAAAAAAATTCTCATAATACTCTGTTAAAGTTATGGACTGGTTCAGCATCATCATTTGGAGTAACGAAAGGAAATGTTTGTGTTACTTGAACTGTCGCCGCATCACCATCAGGTCCAATTTCACGATATCCATTTTTACTTATATCACTGTTATCACTAAAATTATCTTCATTGATATGTTAGTTACTCACTAAAAGTTCTCCTCCACCCCTACTCAACGATTCTGTGTCATTTTTTCGCCTATATTCAGCTCATTTTCAATATCCCCAGTACTCAATCCCGCCATGTTTACGAACGAAACAGCTGGCCCGCACCTGCAGAAGTTCAAGACCGTTGCCTAGACAACTTCAAGACAGATTATCGCTCTTCTTTCACTTCCTAAGCCTTTTAGATAGCACTGCGTGTTCATGAATGCCTTATAAACACTTCACTGCCGAAAAAATACAAAACCATCGCATAGATCACAGACGTGTGCAAATAATAAAGCCGGGCGCTTTCGGGCGCTAAGGACCAGAAGGCAAAGTGAACAGTTGGGCACTAAGGGCGGGAAAGGGTTAAAAGTCTGAATTGTTTTCCATTTAAATATGACATATAGGGGCAGTTTTCTTCCATCTGCGGTTACGCAAAGCATAACTGTACACCCAACATTGAAAACTACGTGAACCAGGAGCGTGTTGCCAAACTTGACGCAAATAAAACCCGCACCCCAATTTCGTGCCCCAAATTTTTAAAAAAAAATTGCAGGGATTATTCGCGTAAATACGGTATGTAATTGTGCCAAGTTTGATATGTAATAAATTGATGCAGTCAAATCAGAATTGACAGAAAGAGATGTGATATCATATCTTTAAGTACTGAATAGTGAAAAATGATTTTGAGACATTTTTATAAGAGTCCCCAGTATGTTCATGAACCATCAATGAATATCATAACAGGAGTACTTTTTTGTTATTTTCAGCTGAAGAAACACAGTGATATTGTGTCAGAACTGCAGGAAGTAGAATCACAACTTCAAAACATCTCTTCTAAAATTAATTCATCGACTGCAGCAACAGAAGGTGATGAAGTGGATGCATTGGATGCTTTCATGACAAATTTATCATCAGAAGTTCCAGACAAAAAGTTGCTAGTTAAGCTGAAGGTAAAAGAAAATATTTATTTTGTTGCTTTCTGTACGGTTCTAGGAATCTGCAGAACGTAATTGTGTGTTATTATGGTATTGTTTCTCATATTAAGATTCTGTAATTATATGATTATAAGCTCTATGTTTTAAAAGGTATCTTATCAGCTAGGGCATTTTCACTCTAGTCTGACCTTTTTAAGTTTCTCAAATTGTTTTGTATGACCCTCATCACAGACCTATACTACGTCCGTGCATTTAGAATTTTTTCCTTATGTTTCAAAACACAGAGCAGGAAAGATGCAGTTTAGACAACACATAACAAATGATCACACAACAATTACAACAATTAACTGACATTGTTATTTCGTACATTACCGGGCGAGTTGGCCATGCGGTTAGAAGTGCGCAGCTGTGAGCTTGCATCTGGGAGATAGTGGGTTCGAACCCCACTGTTGGCAGCCCTGAAAGTGGTTTTCTGTGGTTTCCCATTTTCACACCAGGTAAATGCTGGGGCTGTACGTTAATTAGGGCCACGGCCGCTTCCTTCCCACTCCTAGGCCTTTCCTATTCCTTTGTCGCAATCAAACCTATCTGTGTCGGTGCGACGTAAAACAAATAGCAAAATAAATTTTTCCTTTATTTAACAACCACATGTGATAAATTGTGCTAGTCATAAGCTTTGTTCAACCATTGATTTCTCAGAATCATATTTTCTTGTCATGCTCATCTTGGAAACTTGTTGCTTATTTTGTCTGCCATCTAGTAGGCCTAGAGTAAAATGGAATTTTAAAATTGATGAGCAGACAGCCAGATGGCATCAAATTCAAATGTCTGCAGACAGTAGCTGATGCCATACGATTGTTGTTATTGTTGTTGTTGTTGTTGTTGTTGTTGTTGTTGTTGTTGTTGTTGTTGATTAGTACAATATGCAGAATGTTAATGTGCATCCTAATTTTGATGCTTTGCTGGGCTGAGTGGCTCAGACAATAGAAGCGTTGGCCTTCTGAGTCCAAGTTGGAGGTGGGGGTTCGATTCTGGCTCAATCTGGTCTTATTTCAAGGTGCTCAAATACACCAACCTCATGGTGGCAGATTTACATGAGAACTTTTGTGGGACAAAATTCCAGCACCTTGATGTCTCCAAAAACCATTAAAGTAGTTAGTGGTACATAAAATCAGTACATTATTATTCATTTTGATACTTTATTTAAGGAAATGATATTTGAAAAGAAATATTTATGCATTGTGCTAAGTAAACCATCCATGCTCTAGAGCAGTGGTGACTTATTTTGAATACTACGTGATTGGCACAGATTGAAGGCTAGAGGTAGTGTTCATTCGTCACAGTGAATAAGGACACAGATATAATCTGTCCATGAAATCTGATATCTATTAAGTGAGTTCTATGCCATGATTTAAGGATGACATTTTTGAAAAATAACTACTCAAGAATGTAGGTAGATCCGAACATAGCTTGACACAGACCATACGATATTAATTTCCTTCACTTTGCATATTCGTTAAAAGTCATATTTACTTGTTATGTATCTCAGATGGTATAGTGCTGGCCTTCTGAGCTCAAGTTGGCAGGTTTGATCCCTGCTCAGTCCAATGTTATTTGAAGGTGCTCAGATATGACAGTCTTGTGTCGGTAGATTTACTGAAACGATAAAAGAAATCATCGTCATCATTATTATTTTCTGAGTCCAGTTTCCCAGGTGTGGTGTACTAGTGCTTGCCATCTCGTCCTGTCTGCATACATTGTCTGTTCCAGGACATCTTTACATCCGAGACCTCTCTCCTCCACATCTGATTTCAGTGCTTCTATCCAGTGCTTCCTTGGCCTTCTGCTCAGTCCTTTTCCTTAGACAGTAAGGTTGAAGCATTTTCTGGCAGGTCTCTCGCTTTTTATTCTGATAATGTGCTCATACCATTGAAGTCTATGCTTATTTTTTTACACTGGTACTACCTAGAGGCCTCAGTGCCAGCTACCCTCCTACTTATTTCATTCCTGATTTCATCCTTTCAAGTAGTTTGGTTCATACTTCTAATAAATCTTATTTCCATTGCCTGAATTTTGCTGTAGTCATTGTTTAGTAGAGTACATGCCTCTAAATCTAAATCATATGCGAAAATTGGTACAAAGTGGGTGTGGTACAGGGTTGTTTATGGTTTTCATGGTATTTTGCAGTTTCAAAGTAGGTTTCTGACTTAATTGTAAAAGTTTGATGCTTTCTGTGTCCTGCTGAGTATTTCCTGCTTGACAGTGTTGTCTTTTGAGATTGTACTACCGAGGTACTTGAAGTGAGAAACTGATTCCTAATTTGGTTCCTTCCAAAAAGTGGTTTGAGTTTGATTCTTTCCTCTTGAAGGTCATTTCTATGGTCTTCTGCTCATCTTCAGCTCAAATTTATTGAACATATTGTTCCAATGAGTCTGTACTTCAGTTTCTCTTTCTCCTGTGGATCAAAATTCTGGTACATTGTCACCTGCAGAAACATTTAATGGAAAGTAAAACAAATAGTATTCTTTATTTATTATTTGCAATTAAGTTGTGACCTTTGTGACATGAGACATAATATAACAAACATATATGACAACATTAACCCTTTCGCACTCAGCGCGCCGATCTATCAGCGCGAGAGTTTATGGCGAGAAAGCTCACAGCGCCGATACATCGGCTCTGTCCTATTTATGGATTTTGGTCATTTGCGTGGCTGTTAAATCGTAACAGTTAATCGTGAAGGTACCTTAAAGCGTTGAAATATTTTTATTTTCGATAAAAGAAATCTGTTGACCGTGAATGTTTATGTTGTGGTTATTTGAAGTTGTTATTGCGTGGATCTTTTTTGGTTGGTTTATGAATACAGCAATTTGATCTTCATATGAGTTTAGGTTAGAGTATATTTCGTTTCTTTGATATATCGTGTGTTCGCTGCACTTCGCAAACTATAATTTTTCTCCTTTCCATAACTCCGTTGTTGCACGTGCTTGCGTCATCTTTTTATCGTAATGGCTAGGCCATATTCAAGGCCGAATGAGGCCGATATCCTTGAATTTTCAAATGATTTAGACAGTAATAATGACCTTTTTCCGAAAGTGATTCGCATTATGTGGGAAAAGACACAGTCACAGCTGCTCACCGTACATCGGACCGCGAGGACCTGACATCGATGACCGTTACATGTACACTGAATAACTTTTTTGCAATGCTTCATGAGTGAATTGCAGCATACACATAATACTGATATTAAATTATACAGAATTAAACGTTCTTTCTTTCATAGCTAAGAGTAAAGAAGGAAGACACAATAATGTCTGATTTTTCAGTCATTGAAAACCAAAAATTATTTTTTAAATTTATTTTCAAAATTTAATAATTTTTTTGGGCTTTACCAATAACAATACATCCTAGGTATATTCATTTCTGAAATGCTCATAGTTTCTTGTATTAGTGTGATTTATTTTATTTTAATGTGTGTTAAACTGTTTGCGTGTTGATTTTTTGTAATTTGGTTCGGAAAATGACAGAAATTAGTCTGTGTGTCTTCGAGCAAACCCCTGCATATAGGTTGAGTGCCAAAGGGTTAAAGTGAATAAAGAGGTGGAAACAGTGTATGCTGAGCTAGATGAGGCTATACAAGGAATTGATAGTGATGTGAACTTTTTTTTTGTCATGGGCGATTAGAATGCTGTTGTAGGAGAGGGAGCTTAGGGGAGTGCAGTAGGCTATTAGGCAGTAGGTTCATTTGCATGGACTCTTGAGACTGCTTTGCAATTACGGTTGTTTAATTTCCATTCAAGATTCAATTTTCTTTTGCATGTGTTTAATGTGAATTTAAATTTAAGTTTTTGATTGTGATTATGTGGCTTTTTTTCTGACGTATACATTTTGAATTGGGAAATCATGATTGAACTAGAGGTTATGTCTCGCTATATAACTCTTACTAGCTACCGTACATTTTCAAAATTTCCTCACCAATGACTTTCAAGTTATTTATCTGAAATATTTTACCAACATGTCCATCTTCTGGGAACCTAGAAGAATTCGTATCGTGAATACGGTGCATTAACATGTGTGCATTATTGTGAAAAAGGAATGACGAATGACAAAAGGAATGACGAATCATGCTCGATTCTCAAGAGCAGTGAACCTCAAACTTAAATTATGCTGCTGTTAACTATTAAAATGTGGCAGTAGATGACTATTAATGAAAAGGCTTTTCTCAATAACAATAAACCTATGTCCATTGTGCATATTACTGGGTGTAATTATTTATTAAAGAATTACGAATCTGTGATCAAAATATTGTAACTAATCCTGTTTCTTGTGATGAACTGTAGTTCTAAGGTACTGCTTACAAAGCACACATAAACTGTATTTAAATGAGTGTACCTCATTCGTTTATACTTTACACTTGTGACCAGTGTACAAATTATTACAACAACTCATTATAAATACCAATTTGAGAATGGGAGTAAGAAGATCAGTACTAGTGGTGTAACATGACATCTATTATCCAAAATTACCTTCATTATCATGATCAAAAGTACTATAGATTTACTAAAGCAAACAAACAAGTACACTCACAAGAGCTTAATATTCTTCAAAGGGGAGTTTTCATGGTTGAAATGTACAATTTACGAATATGCAGCAATAAGATTCCTTTCAGAATTCACAACTCAGGAAAACACTTAGTGACTCACTGTTGAGAAAAGACATTCGCTTGTTACGAATGCCTAATATATTTATTATTATTTATATTTGATGAGATATGGTAAAGAAAGTCATATATAAGGAAAACAAATGTAAAGAAACAGTGTCTACTGTTAAAATAGATCTGAACATTGAAATTTTGCAATCCTAAGTACAAATACCGTATTTCACGGCATAATCGTCGCCACCGCGTAATCGTCGCATCCTTTATTTTCAATACAAAAATCGGACTTTAAACCTTTAATTACATAATCGTCGCACGTCCAAATTTTGTTCACTAATCTGATTAAAAGGTAAATGGAACTGCAACGTAAGTTGCACATGAATGCGCAATTTAAATACGTGTATGGTTTATGGGCAATTTGGCAACACAGTCACGTTTGCGACATGTTGCACAAAGTATAAATAAATAATACCGGTATATGTACGACGCATGGCTTACCGGTAGACTATCGGCAGTTTGACAACGTGGTTGCGAGACAGTGTACTATTTATTCACCACCTACATATTATGAGTTCCCATTTGAAATACGTAAGGCTGTAAGCTATCGCTTATCGGCAACGTCGCCAGGAAATACCGGCTAGGTAGGTTGAATGGACCTCGGACCAGCCCTCAGATACAGGTAAAATTCCCTGACCCGGCCGTGAATTGAACCCGAGGCCTCCGTGTAAGAGGCAAGCACGCTACCCCTACACCATGGGGCCGGCTCCTGTGTTATTGCACACGAAGTGAAATCCAAGACGATAACGCAGATTTCCACGGAATTATTCAGCCGAATTATTTACGATGTCTCAGTTGTCATCGCTAGACTCTTATCTTACTACTACGTCATAAGTGTCCGGGCATGGGATGAAAACTTTTATCCAAGCAGTCAAGATAATTATTATCCAATGCTATTAAAGTTTTATTTTATAAACTCGTCAGTAATGTAATGTAAAATCATCAATAACTGGGAAGAAATATTAACCCAATTACCGTATGTTTAAAAGAAATTGAAAAAAATGAATGTTTGTTACTGACGTCTCGGAATACAGTCAACTATACAGTAGATTTACACCGCGCTAGCTAGAGCTCCGGTTTGCGAGCTTTGCGCAAGCGCAGTAGTGTGTCGCAAACAACGAGCTAAACTGATAAATTGTTGCATGCTTCCTTGCTGCCTAACAGTATTGGCTGCTCTGGAATGGACAGATCACAGATGCATTTATTTGTAGACATGTGTACGTGAGAATTTAAGTTTTTAATTTGTGGTTTGGGTGTTTGCAGAAATAATTTGTTTTAATAGTGAACAATTACGGAAAGTCATTTATATCGCAAAACATTAACGTGTGAAGCATTTATAAGCGATTATGGGTAAATAAAGAAACTATTCTGCGGGCTTCAAGCTAAGCGTAATTGCCTTCACTGAACAGCACGGGAACAGAGCTGCAGAAAGAAAATTTTCTGTGAGTGAAAAGTTGGTGCGTGACTGGCGGAAAGTAAAAAAAACAAGCTAAAAAGCACAAACCCTTCTAGACGCGCGTTTAGAGGTCCTAAAACAGGGAAGTTTCCTATAATTGACGAAGAAGTGTTTAGGTACGTCAGTGAAATACGTAACAATGGCTGCAGTGTATCATATGAAATGTTACAAATTAAGGGACAGGGGGTAGCGCGCAAACACAACATACCGGTAACTCAGTTTAAGGCGACTCGTGGGTGGATTAAGGGGTTCATGCGACGACACAATCTGTCAGTCCAAAGGAGAACAACACTAAGCCAAAAGTTGCCTGCTGATTACACGGACAAGATTGTAAATTTTCACCAATTTGTCATACGTTTGCGCAAGGAAACTTCGTACTTGCTTTCTCAAATCGGTAATGCCGATCGGACTCCAATCTTTTTTGATATGCCTCGCAACAGCACTATTGCGCTAAAAGGATCACGGAGTGTATTAATGAAAACCAGCGGTAGTGAGAAGTTGCGATGCACGGCAATGCTAGCCATTACAGCTGACGGGAGAAAGTTGCCGCCTTACATCATTTTCAAGAGGAAAACGATGCCTAAGAATATACAGTTTCCCCGTGGAATTCATGTACGAGTGCAACCAAAGGGTTGGATGGACGTAGAACTCGTGCTGGACTGGGTTAAAACTGTGTGGAATAGAAGACCTGGTGCACTACTAAAACAACCAGCTCTGCTTGTTTTAGATAGTTTCCGAGGTCACCTCGTGAACGAAGTGAAGCAAATTCTCACTACAAATAAGACACGACAGATAGTCATTCCTGGTGGCCTAACATCTGCTTTGCAGCCACTAGACGTATGTGTTAATAAACCCTTTAAAAACCACTTACGTCGATTTTACAACGAGTGAATGATGAGCGGCGATCAGCAATTGACGCCCGCTGGAAATATCAGGCGTCCACCCTTGGACTTGTTATGATCGTGGGTGAAGAAGAGTTGGGATCTTATACCACCTGAACTAGTCTCCAAGAGCTTCAAAAAGTCTGGGATTTCGAATGCACTAGACGGTTCTGAAGATGACGCAGTGTGGCAGGGAGACGAAGAATCTGATACTGGTATTAACAGAGGCGAGGACGGCGCATCAGATAGCGAAACCTGCGATAGCGACACCGAAGATTTGGAATAAATTGCGTACCGGTAAGTCCGCATTTCACAACAAAGCGATAATTTTTTGCAAGTGTAATATTTTAACTTTAATACTCAAATTAATGACAAATTAACTTAATACGTTCATTTTTATCTTCAGGTTGGAAAAACGTTCGCCGAATTGTTGCGAAAAATTATGAATTTTGTTTTAGACTATTTTAATTATTTTGATGTATAAACGCGAGTATTACGTGCATCTTAAATTTGTATCAAATACAATTTAGTTATAAATACATTTTTTGAGTAATACAAATACTGGTATTAAATATTCATCGTATAATGGTCGCACCCTACAATTTTTTCGAAAATTTTGGTATAAAAAGTGCGACGATTATGCCGTGAAATACGGTAAGTGCAGTAGAAGTCCGTTATATCCAATTTTTCATAAAAGTTCGGAAAACCCTGTACACATTAAAATTGGTATGAAATGACAATCAGTTTGTTCAAAACTTGCATTTTCGTGGTTGATATCCGCACTGCGGCGTGCTAGTTTTTTTTTTTTTTTTTCAAAATCCAATACTACACTAGTGTCCAAAAGTTAAGCATGATTACTAAACGAGGCCATACTGCCTGATAGGAATGTCAGACAGATTGCTGAACAAACGGAAGCTGAATCACACACCATATGTCACACAACTTGTCCAAAAAAAAAAAAAAAAACAGTGTCAGAAAGGTTCTGATAGCTAAGACACACATTTGACAACAACTAACGAAACTTGGCAATGTCTTTCACAACAAAATATGCTGTTAATAGCGTGTATGGTTACCCCTAACAGCCACACATGCTTCGCAGTGATGTGGCATGCTCTCTGTCAGATGGTCCAAGAGCTCTTGTGGCAGTCGATCCCATTCCTCCGAAAGGGGAATGCAAAGGTCTTAGAGGGTCCTTGGTGGAGGCTGACAGGGTGAAATTCGCTTCCCCAATGCATCCCAGGTATGTTCTATAGGATTCAGATCCGCAGACCTCGCTGGCCAGTCCATGCGATGAATGTCGCCCCAGCCAGAAATTCATCCACGAGAGCAGCAAGGTGCGGTCGGGTATTATCGTCCATTAAGAGGAAGTCTGGACCAACCATACCTCTGAAGAGTTGAACATGTGGTCTCAGTACCTCATCCCTGTATCTCCGAGCGTTAACAGTGTTCCTCAGACCACCCATGAAGATGTGCAGGTCCGTACAGCCATTCAACATGATGCCGCCCCACATCATGATGCCACCACCACCATACTGGTCCCGGTCCATGATGTTCCTGTGGTTGTATCGGCTATCCAGTTCTCTCCAGATGAATGTGCGATGGGAATCGTTCTGCAAATTGAAGTGGGATTCATCTGTGAAGAGCACATGTCTCCATTCATTCATGGTCCTGTTTCGATGTTGACGGCTCCACAGAAAACGGGCCCGTCTCTGTGCTGGAGTGATCAGGACGCACACTGCTGGACGTCGGGCAAACAGCCCTGCTGTTCTGAGCCTCCAGTACACAGTTTGCCGGGAAACGGCAACCGCTGAGACGGCTGCAAGCTCTGTCGACATTTATCTTGCAGGTGCACTCCGATTTTGTTGGGTGGTTAAGGCCAGATATCGGTCCTGCTGTGGAGTGGTTACCCTTGGGTGACCTGGTTCTGGCCTACGACTAGCATCTCCTGTGTCTCGGAATTGTCTCCAAAGCCTGGAAATGACACTTTGTGGCACATTCAAGGATACTGCGACTTTGGTCTGTGTCTGGCCTGCTTCCAGGCGGCCGAGTATTCTACCCTTCAAAACGGGGTCAAAATGGCGCCGTCGTGCCATTATGTTGTGATATAGATGTTGATTCCCATAGGGAACATTAAATATTTGTCCTGAATGAGTAAATTTATAATACCAATATAATGGTCCGTTATTGGACATTATAAATTTTTCCAGCTAACCCATTCTTGGTTACCTGCGTTTTGGTCTCGTGTGCTAAGTTGGGCTCATCAGTTGGTCCTTAGCACACCTACCAAGATGCAAGGCTATTGCATACCACTGAGGCCACTGCATAGGCTACTTGAAGCCACCAGCAGTGCCAATGCAGTATGAGTGACTATCTCTCATTTCCAAAACTTGATGCCTGCCTGGCCATCAGATGATATAGATGTTGATTCCAATAGGGAACATGAAATATTTGTCTGATGACCAGGCAGGCATCAATTTTTGGAAATGAGAGATGATCCCTCATAGTGCATTGGCACTGCTGGTGGCTTCACATAGCCTATACAGTGGCCTCCACGGTATGCACTAGCCTTGCGTCTTGGTAGGTGTGCTAAGTACCAACTGATGAGCCCAACTTGGCACACGAAGGCGAAACGCAGGCAACCAAGAATGAGTTAGCTGGAAAAATTTATAATGTCCAATAACGAACCATTATATTGGTATTATAAATTTACTCATTCAGGATAAATATTTCATGTTCCCTATGGGAATCAGCATCTATATCATGTGATGGCCAGGCAGGCATCAATTTTTGGAAATGAGAGATAGTCTCTCATAGTGCTTTGGCACTGCTGGTGGCTTCAAGTAGCCTATGCAGTGGCCTCAGTGGTATGCACTAGCCTTGCGTCTTGGTAGGTGTGTTAAGTACCAATTGATGAGCCCAACTTAGCACACAAGGACGAAACGCAGGCAACCAAGAACGACTTAGCTGGAGAAATTTATTGTCCAATAACAGACCATTATACTGGTATTACCATTATGTTGTCACGTTCACCACCAGGCTACACTCCGCACGCTATAACAGGGCAAACACGACTGATGGAATATGGGGCGCAGGCATTGGCTGTGTTTACCTTGTGGTTATGCCGCTAATCAAAGCAGGGAACACTCCTTTCCTACACAGAGCGGACACATACGATTGGTAATTGCATATGTCGTGTGATTTGTGGTCTGCTTCCTGTTGCCCTGCTTACTCGTAACTTATGCTTAACTTTTAGACACTAGTGTACGTGAAAGTTTATGTTTAATTTCAATCTGAAAAATTTATAGTATTATCCTGAGGCCTCTGTAGCAGACATTCCAGTTTTCTTCTTCAAACAGCATCACCTAACCTAACTGTATAGTATGAAAATGTATTTCAAGCGCATGTAGTCAAATGATAACCTCCTCGCTACAAAATTACATGGGAGCAACCTTTTCGAAATTTAACTAATCGCGAAAAAATATAACCTATCCCGTGAATCAGTGATGTACTCAGCCATATCTTGAGGTGTATCACAGTCTTACTTAATTTCAGTATATAACATTAAAAATTAAGTGATCATTTACTTCAGCCTTTATTTCTAACGAGTTAACAACTGCTATCGGCCATGTTATTTATGCATTTATTATGAAAATATCTTATCCTCTTTCATTTTGAATTTTCCTTTAGAGATCAGCAATCAACGTGTATTGCTAATCGACTCTGACATCGCCCTCGAATGTTGAGGAGCGGGCTCGCAAGTGTACATAGCGAGAAAACGATACGGTATCAAAGAGGACTGATCGCATTTTGTGGCAAATGTCTCAGTTTTCTTATTCAAACAGGGTCACCTAACTTAACCGTACTATATGTATCATGGAAACATACTCCATCGCCAGTAGAGAATTGATAACATTCCCGCTATAAGTTTATTTGGGAATAGCCTCTCCAAAATTTAACCAGATATGAGAAAATATAAACCAACCTTTGCAATCAGTGATATGCTGTGCCGTATCTTGGGGTGTATCGCATTCTAACTTAATTTCAGTGTTGAGTATTAAAATTGCGATCATTTACTTATCCTTTATTTCTAACGAGTTATGTATGGAAAAGTATTAAAAACCACAGAAATGGAGACGAAGATAGCAGAACTCCTAAAGACAATTTTGGAAGAAAGTATGGCCCAAATGAGAAGTAGCATGGAAAATGTGATCACAACAAAAATAAAAGAAACAATAAGCCAGGATATATATATATATATATTATTGTATGGTTTACAGTCACACCACAATAAAAGTATTTTAAAACTATTTACACGTCTGAACACATTAAGTCACAATGTCAGATTGTTATCTCTTATATAATTAACACCGTTTTGAGTAGCCATCAGGAACTCGGCTGAATCTCCTGAGAAGGCTGTTAGAGGGCATTCTTGGATAATATGCTGAACAGTTTGTCTTTCAGCACTACAACTACACATGGAAGATGGAATTTTCTTCCATTTATAAAGGGACTCTGCACAACTGCCACAATTAGTTCTGATCGGTTTAGAGTACACCAAATTTTTCTGGCGAGCTCAAAACCTGGGCTTAGATCTGATGCATGGCATAGTTTGCTGTTCTGGTGTTGCAGAGGTCTTCCATAATTGCTTCCAGCTGTCATTCATGTTGAAATTACTTTCAGCAAGCTTCCTTGCAGTATTCAATGGAGGGTGGCGAGAGCGAAGTATCTTCCTGTTAATAACAGGGAGGTCAAGATGTACGGGAAGAGAAGAATTGTTGCATATATTATTGTACACCCTGGTAAGTCCTTGTTCTCTTCTCATTGATGGTGGTGGTATGTGACTTAATGACGGCAGCCAGTATGTTGGAGTACGTCTGATTGTCCCTGATATTAAAGGCATGGTTTGGTCGAGCTAAGTATCAACAAGCTTAACATGAGCGCTGTTTGTCCAGATTGGTGCACAGTATTCAGCCATGGGATAAACTAGTACAAGGGCAGAAGTCCAAAATGTAGAAGTTATCGACCCCCACGTAGTGCCACACAGTTTCTGCAGGATATTATTTCTGATTCTGAGCTTGGCAGCAGTTCTGGTAAGATGTTCCTTGAACCTTAGAGTCCTATCTAGAATGACTCCTAGAAATTTTTGATACTTGGTATGTGAGAGTAATCTGCCATCAAAGTGAACTTTCAGTTCTCTGTTCGCTTATTTATTGTTGAGATGAAACGAAGCAACTACTGTCTTTGCTGTGCTTGGCTGTAACCTCCAGTCACGAAAGTATCGCTCCATAGTAGAGAGGTCTCTGGTTAGAATATCCTCGATAACTTCGAAGTCTATGTGGCTAACAGCAAGGGCCCAGTAATCTGCGTACCCAAACTTCCTAGATGTAGTCTCTGGCATATCTGCTATATATAAACAGAACAAAAGGGGAGCCAGCACAGAACCTTGTGGGAGACCGTTATTAAGATTCTTCAGTGAGCCAGGAAATGAAACAACACGTGATAAACATAACAGTCATAAAAACAAGTCACCTACAGTCCACACGAGAAAAACAGAAATATCAGTACCAGATTACAAGAAAGAAAACGAATAGAAACAAATCACAAAAGAACGCAACCAAGATGACATAATAGAGGTGACATCGCAGTATGAAAACACCAGAGAAAGAGAGGAAACCAAAGAACTTAAAGGGAATTGTAGGAAATGAACAGAATGAGGAGTACCGGAGAGAAGAATTAACTGAAACCCAAAAAATAATCAGAAGAAGAAAAAGGGAAACAGTCTTCATTGGAACAAGCCTGACTGAAGATGAATTACAAGCCAATGAAAGGACAGCCTGGCTATTCGTAGGCAGATTGAAACCTAGTACTGCAGTGGAGACAATCATGTGATTCTTACATGGGAACGGAATAAAAAATGATGTTAAATGTGAATAAATAAACACAAGTGGACTAACAAAAGCATTTAAAGTCAGAATTGCCTTCAATTACCTAAGTGACAAAGAAAACCCAGAATTCTAGCCAAATAGAGTCCTAGTAAAAATATACAGAAGAAAACATGACCATAATGAAGACAGACAGACTCTCTGTATTAGGCTTATACATAAATCCAACAAAAGAAACAGAAGATGAAATAGAGCACATAGCAAACACCATATCTGTGGTGAAAATGTAATAAGAGCAGGGTACTTAAATTGCAGGCTGGACAAACAAAATGATGAAACAACATTAATAATGGAACTCTTCCAGGAAGGAGGCTTCACCTTAATTAATAGGAAGGAAACAGTAACATACATAGCGCCAAACAGAGCCAGCACAATAGACGTAGTATTTTATAGAGAAACATAAAAGCCTGTAAGCAAGAAATCCTATACAGAGGAACCTCGATTATCCGTTCCCGGAAACTATGTTTTCCCGGATTATTCGTTCAGATTATGTGGTCCCGCGAGCATGCTAATTAAATCACGTTGTAAAAATCCTGCATTATCTGTTCCTCGAAGAAACTATTTCCTGGATCAACCGTCCAGAAATGTCAGTCCCATCAATGCTAAATCCTTGATAAAGCGTTTTTCAAGAAACTGTATCTTATGAAAGGACGGCTACAGTGTCCCTATGGATCTTGGCATTAACGTCCCGTCGTGATAATTAGAGCAAGTACTGTACCTTACTGGAAAAGCAATTGGCGGTGAACCTGCATAAGGGACCATCTTAGCATCACATTTGGCTGGTATTGTTTAGAGAATCCTCAAAAATCATAAAGCAGAGAGTGGCCACAACAATTGGAAGGAGTCAGAGCGCGTTTCGACAGCTCTTCTTGAAAACGGAACAAGTTTTGTCAAATGTTCGTAGTTGCAAAATGTCTACATTATGTCCAGGGTTAGATGTTTATTTTCTTATTTTTTTTCTATCGCCGAACAGGTTACGGCACTTTCCTCAGGGCATGAAAAGAAGAGATCAAGATCGTGAGACATCGGATGGTGGTCTTGGGAGTGAACTGTAGTCCATTCCTCCTGGAAGCAGTCATACAGTATCATCGAACAACATAAATCACCATTGAAACACGTGGCTCAAAAATATGAAGGATTCATTTTATGTGGATAACTGTGT
Source organism: Anabrus simplex (assembly GCF_040414725.1). Lineage (NCBI taxonomy): Eukaryota > Metazoa > Arthropoda > Insecta > Orthoptera > Tettigoniidae > Anabrus > Anabrus simplex. Next base: position 493,368,828 of record NC_090265.1, read on the forward strand.
TCCCTCAATTTATTCAGAAGAAGAACTCGAGAGGTTCTTAAACCAAGCTACAGAGATAATGGCCGAAGGAAAATTTGAACTGAGAGGATGGATGGTCTTCAGGAGTCAATATTCAAGTTCTGTTCTTGGACTGCTGTGGGATAAATTTGAAAATAAGTTATTTTGTGATGTCATTGGAATAAGTCAACCCCAGAGAGCAGTGACCAGAAGATACGTCCTGTCCGCTGCACAGAGATTGTTTGTTCCATAGGTTTCAGCTGCCCCTGGACACTTTGTTCAAAACCGATTGTACAAGAAAGTTGGAAATTAAAATTAAGCTCAGATGCTGAACTACCATAAGAACAGAGTCAGAGCCGCATCTAATGAACGTAAGAGTTCCGAGATGGATATCACAGGAGGAGAAAAATGTTTGTACATTGCATACCTTATGCGATACATCCACAATTTCATATGCAGCAGGAGTATTTCTCAGGTGTGAAAATGATAAAATGAAATCTAGAATTGCACCTTTAAGAAGAATAACTATTCCAAGACTGAAGCTAATGTCCTGTTTAATTGGAGTACGATTGGCTAAGCTTGTAAAAGGTGGACTTCATATGGGAGAGATAAGAGTATTTTACTGGACTGATTCTGCAACAGCTCTGCACTGGATTACTAGAGAAGGGCAATGGGGAACGTTTATAAAAAACAGAGTCGATGAAATTCATGACCTCTCCAGCACTGAAGACTAAAAACATGTTCCTTGTTAGGACAAGTCGGCTGAAATCCAGAGGCTGTAGCACAATTAAAGTACTTGAATCTCAATGGTGGGAAGGACTGATTTGGCTGAAACTTTCCAAAGATGACTGGCCGAAGTCTGACTTGGATGCCAATGAAGAACTATTCGTAGTTGACCAAGAGAAAGAAAACTTGTACATGATATGCATAGCTGTCACCAATCACCAAAAGAAGTGGTACTTGAATTATTTCTTGACTTACACTAAGATTCTGAGAATGGTAGCCTGGATTTTGCGTTTCGCAAACAATACAAGAAAGAAACATGAGTGACGTATTGGCGGGGAGCTAACTGTCTGTGAAGTGGATGTTGCTGAAAAATCAATAGTGATGATCATACAATGGGAGATATTTGATTCAGGAACAAAGATAATCCCGAAGACGTGTGTTTTGAAGGCTGTAATGTGATTATCAGACTTAAAACTGGATTAATAGGACATCGAGATGAAGAGAAGTGTTCATTCATTTCATTTTTTTGCTCCATGGGTTTTTATCTCTGTGGAAGTTTGTACTCAGTATGGGGCTGTAAGTATGTCATTGTTTATGTAAGTGTGTTTTGACAGTTTAGAAAATAAAAAGTATGCTTCAAGTTTGTAAATTAGAATGAAATATTGAGCGGAAAGAGTAAAATGGGTAATTTTACTTCAGTTCCTGACACCTTCCCTTGATTTGTAAAAATTAATTTATAATTATTTTATTGATTGTAGTACAAGTATAAATCTTTGTAACAATAAAAGTCTTCACATTACAGCCTACATCTTTTATATTGGGAGATAAGGTATCTTGCTCTAAAAATTCTGCCTGAATTTTTTACAATTATTTCACCTTTATTGTTCAACAGGTGATAAGCACATTTGCCAATGCTCTTGTTAATGATATAAGGTCTGTGATATAACTTATTTTAAAAAAAAAATCTTTATTAACTATTGAAGAAATATGTAGAACTTTGGGTAGCCCTTCCTTGCCTGTTGAAAAAACCTAAGATTGTTGCTAACCTCACATAAATATTCTCTTCCCACGCTTTTACACACGACTTACACAGACTGTCATTTGAAACACAGGCAAGTTTCACAGTCAGAACATTGCACGCATCTCACATCTCACAACAGTATTATTCAACACGTCATTCAAATCATTCACACTAATTTTAGCATGAGATATACATTAATCGCTCTGTTCAATTGATTTCCCGTCATCTCATGCATTTTGCCATTCTCACTTTCCTTAAACATTCCCCTCACACCAACATAACCTCCAACACAATTATTCCTCATAAAATCTTCAAACCCTGAATCTTCATTTCATTTACTAATCCTTCCTACAACCCCATCATGTATACAATGTGACTTTTGACAATTTTGGTCCACTCACTCTTATTACAAGATACATACCATCATAAATTGCCTCAAGCTCATTCACATAACTCTTTGCACATGTTCCATCACTTACACTCACCCTATTATCAACACTGAAATCACTATCATAATTACTGGGTGAGTTGTCCGTGCCGTTAGTGGCACGCAGCTGTGTGCTTGCATCTGGGAGATAGTTGGTTCGAACCCCACTGTTGGCAGCCCTGAAGATGGTTTTCCGTGGTTTCCATTTTCACACCAGACAAGTGCTGGGGCTGTACCTTGATTAAAACCACGGCTGCTTCCTTCCCACTCCTAGCCCTTTCCTATTACATCTATCCCCAACAGACCTATCTGTGTTGGTGCGATATAAAGCAAGTAGAAAAAGAAAAGGATAAAAACCTTTCATTTCATCTTTAGATTCCCAAAATTTCTACTAAATTCACGTACAATTACTCCATCTCAGTACCCATCTTGTTAGCTCCCACTCGCACATCATTTATGCCATTACAGTAGAACCTCGATAATTCGAAATCGGTTAATTCAAAATCCCGCCTAATTCGAAGAAGCTCTCGTTCCCGGAAACATGAGATATAGTTTTGCATGTTATTTTAATTGTTTAATTCGAAATATGGATAATTCGTAATTCGAAGTACAATGTCGGCCCCATTACCGAAATTCAGACTTTTAATTCGAAACTGCCTTTACATTTTAAAACAATAGTATGCTATAGAGTAATTTCAACTCGAAATTTATGCGCTCCGCGTCATAATAGAACGCGTGTTCCGGAACGTGGAGGGGTAGCTTTCCGCACTTACACTCACTTCGGTGGGTCTACAGTGTGCTTCATGATTGTTAAGTTGATTGAAATCGGAATTCTTTTGTATACAATATTTTAAAGAACGCCGTAATATCACGCAACAGGCAGTGTGTGGGGAAATAGAATGCGCGAACACTGGCGAAGCCGACAGTTGACGAAAAAACGTGGCTCATATAATAAATTCGTAGGCACCAAACAATATTGTCATTTCCGGTGAAACTGCATTGCTTCATTTTAATGCGAGCCCAAACGGTCTTATGGTTTTTACAGGATAAATTGCCAGTCGGGAAAACGTACACGGGTGAGGGATGGGGGTCATAGTAGTGCGTTGCAATGCACATGGACGCGAGATACTTTATCCTCTTGTCATAGGAAAGTTCGATAAGCTACAATGTATTAAGGGCTTTGGGTGCTTTCCATGCCAGTACAAAGCATCTAAAAATGCAAACAGTACAGAAATCCAAAAAATAATGCATTTGCACAGGGGAACCAGCATAATTTATCCTCGTCTTTGAATTGTGCGATTTTCTTTTTTCTTTCGTTGCGTGAGGTTATGTTTGTCAGTGATTTATCCAAGTGCATTATTTGAACATTGTAAATGCACCTGGTTGGATACATTTCGGAAATTGTTTTTTTCCATGGCATTTGAAAGGTTTAAACTGTGAATCGAGGTGATTGCATGTATTAATGGGTTTTAGAATACTTTGTGACACGGCAAGTGTTTACATTTCTGAAGTACGAGAGAAGTGCCATGGCGGGAAATCGTACACAGATAGAGACATAGGAAAGTTCTATTTTAAGAGCATCGGGTACTTTTTGTGTAAATACAAGGCATCTAAAATGCATACAGTATAGTAATCCAATTAATAAAGTACTTGCACATGGGAGCCAGCATAGATTTTTCCTCGTCTTTGAATCGTGCTTTTTTTTTTTTTCCTTCGTTGCGTGAGGTTATGTTTGCCAGTGAGATATCCGAGTGCATTATTTGAATACTGTTAAATGCACCTTCTTGGATACATTTTGGAAATAGTTCTTTTTTCATGGCTTTTGAAAGTTATAAACTGTGAATCAAGGTTAACTGCATGCAGTAACGGGCCTTAGAATATTTTGTAACACGGCAAGGGTTAGTACTTCTGAATTGCGAATTGGCGGTTAATTCGAAATTACGTAATTTGAAGTCCGATTTTTGAGTCCCAATGACTTTGAATTAACGAGGTTTTACTGTAATACTATTACTCTCAAACCTCTTAACAGAAGTTTCATTGATCTCAACATCACCAACCTAACATTAATCGTTGCAGATTGTAAATTTCATTTTTTTACCGTATTGAAGATCTACTTTTGATACAAATTCTTATAATTTTATTAAATTCCACCTATTCAATAAATAATAATAATAATAATAATAATTTTTTTTTTTTTGCGAGGGAGTGTGGAAAATCTTTCATAAGACGCTTGTGAGGGTCCGCACTCAACAAGTGTGTGGAGATTCTTACCCACTAAAAACCACACTCCCTTTTCCCACAACGTTTATCTCCGCCCCGGACACCGCTCTCGCATTACTTCAGGACGGATGTCATGCTTAATGCATCTCGTGCTTCATCTTCCCTCTTCTGCTTTACTGTCTGTCGTAATCATCCAGGTCTTTCTTCTGATGCAGAATATTTTCTACGTAGACTGCCACCTGGTCCCAAGACTCTTGACTTCGTAGCATTACTCACACAATCCCTTCTGGCGTCAATTCTCCCTGCATAAGTTCTAAGTATCTTCTTTGTGGCAGCCAATGAACACACACAAAGAAAGTATGTAATACGTCATCGATATCACCGCAGTACGTAGGTGGTTTGAAAAGTTCTCGGAATGTACTAGAATAAAGTATCTTACCTCGGTGGAACTGCTTTTATTTTTCAACAAGTCTCCCTGTAGACTAATGCATTTGGTCCTGCGATGTTCCAATGCCTTGATCCCATCTCGAAAATGAGATTCCTCCAGGCCTGCAAAATACCTCTCCAATTCGGCTGTCAGTTCTTCCCTTGTAGAAAATCTCCGTCCACCGAGGAAAATTTTCAGCTTGGGGAATAGATGAAAGTCTGATGGTACCAAATCAGGTGAATAAGGTGGATGTGGCAACAATTCATACCCCAGTGCATGAAGTTTTGCCATGGCAATAACACTTGTGTGCGGCGGACCGTTGTCCTGATGAAAGATGACATTTTTCCTTGCCAAACCAGGCCTTGTTTCGCATATCTTTTCCTGTAGTTGGTCTAGGAGGTTTGCATAGTATTGCCCCGTAATTGTTTGGCCAGTAGGAAGATAATCTATCAGCAGAATGCCTTTTGCATCCCAGAAAACTGAAGCCATGACCTTTCCGGCCGAACGCACTGCCTTTGCTTTCTTTGGTGGTGGTGGTGAATCAGCATGTTTCCACTGCTTTGACTGCTGTTTTGTCTCTGGGGTATAGTAGTGGACCCAAGTTTCATCTGTAGTCACAAACCGGTACAAAAAATCTTGTTGGTTGCACTGAAAACGGGCCAGACTTTGTTCGGACATTTCCAATCTGGTGCGTTTATTGTCTAATGTCAAGAGCCGCGGCACCCATCTTGCGGATAATTTTTTCATACCCAATTCTTTGGTTAAAATATAATATACCCGTTCAGAAGACATCCCTACAGCTTCAGCATTCTCCCACACTTTCAGTCGACAATCCTCCATGACCATTTTATGCACTTTTGTGATAAATTCTGGGGTCGTAACACTTTTTGGCCGTCCACTACGCGGATCATCATCCAAGCTCTCCCGACCAAATTTAAACTCGCTGGTCCACATGGCAACAGTTGAAAATGAAGGAGCAGAGTCCCTCAGTGTCTTCTGAAAGTCGGCATGAATTTCCTTTGCTTTCATACCTTTCTTTACAAAGTATTTAATCACTGCTCGAATCTCAGTTTTTCCATTGTCACAAATCACTACGCGGGAACAACAACAAAGAGTCGTCACCACACTCCTGCAGCTAGAGCACTGATGCGCCTCGTGTTCACTCACAAAGGATGTGTGATTATTGCGTGGGAACCTTGTTGCTCTAGCACTGACATCTAGCGGTGATTCCGAGAACTTTTCAAACCGTCCTCATATATGCACACCGGATTTGTTGCTAGCCCTAGTCTATGAAGAAATTTTTGGAAGTATCCATGACCTGTCAAGAACTGTGTGAGATAGTAGTTCACTTCACCATGATTTCGGCCAACCCATACGCCCAGAGAAGGTATCAGTCTTTTTGTCCATTTCCCTCTGGAATCATCTTCCCATCTTGTTTGCCATCCCTGCATTCTGCGACTAATAATGATGATAATGATAATTTGCATCACTAACATTAATCTCCTCACTTACACTAACATCTGCAACTTCAGATATTTTTGTCATTCACCAAACAATCTAGACCACCTTCACGGAAAAGCTCCTCTTTCAGTTTCTAAAACTTCCTTATGAGCATCAATCGCCACAGTGTTATCGTCATCAACACTAGGTCCTCCAACAAATCTTCCCTAATTTATTTACTACCCCACTCCCCACATCTCTCTGATTATCAATTCCTTCCCTTATTTATCATTTGCTTTTTTTAATAGTACTACCCCAGTTATGAATTGCCATTGAACATTTTACCACTCTCATCAAGTTTTTTCCTTAACTCTTCCCCTACTTTCTTGAATTCCTCCTTGATTTCCTCCTTTGATTACCAATTTCCTCCTTCAATTCCTTCATCTGTTCTAACAACAGTTTCATCAAATAATTATTACCCCCACCTGTTGTACTGCATTGATTTTTCCCATTCTTCTTCTTCTTCTTCTTCTTCTTCTTCTTCTTCTTCTTCTTCTTCTTCTTCTTCTTCTTCTTCTTCTTCTTCTTCTTCTTCTTCTTCCACTATAATTCAGTACACTTTTTTAGAGAACGTATTTTCCAACTGATCATTATTCTCATTAGATTTTTGTATGTTTGTGTTAATGTTACTACCTTAAGTTTCAGTGATCACTTTATCAAGAACCAACATATTTCTTTTATGCACTGTTCTATTCCTCAGTACAATCTCACTCCTTTTCCTACTCCATAATACAAGCAAATCAATTCTAACACCAACTCATGACTTTTGACAACATGTGCCCATTTAGAACACGCTTCACATCTGGATTTGATTTGTGCCTCACGTTTGTAGTGCCATAGGTTGTTACCTGCATTCCTACTTACTTTCATTAAATAAAATATTTACATTTCAGCATGACCTTGTAGACCCACTGGCTGACAACTTACAAGGGGCTGCCAACAACCTTCTTTTGACCTTGAATTCATACTCATCATCTACTGTACCTTCAGTGACACACAATAATATGAATTATGACAACAATTTCACTTCTACCATATTTTTGAAACATATTTTGTATCAGATAAAGGTGTCAGTCATCCAAAATGAAGATATTAATCAGCAAATGCATATTTAAAGTAATTTAAATATACTAGGCTTATGAAAAACACAAAGAAAATTGTAGAGAAAAATCTTTTACATTCAAGTTACGCCAATAAGCTTGCTCAAACAATAAAAATGAAACATTTAGTGTGGCTATTAAGCCACAAATGAACACACTTATAATTGAAATACAATATCTACCCATTTAGGAATAGTTTGTTTCGGTATGGTAGTCCTGAAAACATTGGGCTATACACAATCCAACCTTAAACTCCTTGCACCTCCAGCTACTTTCTTTTCTTACGTGCTTACTACTTTCCTTCTTACCTCTGGCTGAACACACCTTGTTATTTGTTGGAGGAAACTTTCCTGGAAAATGTGAGCAAAAGTCCTGTCAACTCTCAGAGAGGGAGCGGGCTTCAGCATAGAGATGTCCCCTCCTTTAGCTGCTAACCTCAAACTGATTGCTTTCATATAATCCAAAAGAGGCATCTCCTTCTAACCCCAACTTGGCAGGTTCGATCCTGGCTCAGTCCGGTTGTATTTGAAGGTGCTCAAATACGACAGCCTCATGTCGGTAGATTTACTGGCACGTAAAAGAACTCCTGCGGGACTAAATTCCAGCACCTCGACATCTCTGAAGACCATAAAAGTAGTTAGTGGGATGTAAAGCAAATAACATTATTATTATTATTATTATTATTATTATTATTATGAAGAGGCATCTTTGATTTTGATATATCTTTATATAGAATGAAACCATTCGCTGTCACTATCATTGAATCGGCATAAGGATATGTTTGGACAGTAACACAGTTGACAGTGCGATAGAGTTGGCGCATCGAGTGCTTTGTAGAGGTAATGGCAAGGAGAAACTACCCTTTTCATCGTTTCAGTCTGAACTGCCCGATAACTGCTGCATTCTAGTGGATACTAGATAAACTTCTATCCCCAAGCAGGGAATGGGAATCATATGGGATACATGCAGCTACATATAAATACACAAGAAAATCACGCCCCTATCATATACATGCGCCGTCTACAACGAGGAAAGCAGTGCGCCCGTATCGCGTACGGGCATAGTGTTGAAAGTGTTTTGAGTTTTGCTTTCCGTACCGCTACATTCTTCAATTATTTCTGTGTCTCTATATACCTCACTCTTCTCTATCTCTTTCCCACTCACTCTCTCCCCCATTGGAAGCTTGCTCTCAACCACCCTGTGAGTCCTAGACAGCCCTGCGCCAAGCACAAAATGATCTGGTGCACTGTACATCCTAGCCTTTCCCATCTGCTTCAAATGACACTCAATTACGATACATTACTGAATTACATTTCTGAATGCAAAGGAAATATGCAATGCTGTAAAAACATAAGTGAAGAAATCCTGTCTGTTCTATTATGTATTACTTCTTTTTAATATTTTTTTTCTATATAATTTATATTTTTGTTATGGTATTAGGTGAAATTACCATATTTATCATGTAAAAGGATCCACTTTTGCATGAGTTGCATAACTAACTATTTATAGTACCAATAAATTCTGTTGCCTTTATTTATTGAGTTCTATCATCCCTCCTACTGTAATTTGATCCTTTTATCGCTGAATACTGTATCCATAAATTTCAGTCACAACTTGCAAGCCTAAGGCAGGAAGAAGCCCGGTTAAGGAAGCTGGTAAATATAGCTCGGCCTGCAAGCTTACCAGAATTAGCTAAACCTAAAGAGTTGCCTCCAGTGTCCAGACCTGTTGTTGCTGCAAAAACAGGTCCTATGAAACGTAAAGCTACCAGTTTTAAGCCACAGGTATGTGGAACATTTTGTATTCTTTTTGAATGTAAAGGAAATATGCAATGCTGAGTGGAGATTTGATTTTCCCAGTCATAATATTGATCAAGGGTCAATGTTGCTGTCAAACTTTGATAAACACACACAGTAGAATATTTATTATTTATTTATGTTATTTGTGTGGAGTATGGGTTCATCTGCTGTGACTATCCTTTGACTAACTTTTCTACGTTGACGAATGAAGACATTAAATGAAACCAAAACATCATTGAAATACTAACAAAGTTAGAAGATTTTTACAGTAGGGAGTGGCAGGTGTAAAGTTATGTGGGTCTCCAAGTATCTAAGTAGTTGCCTGTTACTTTTATCCGTACTGGGTGTTATAAGCCAAATTGTTCCTTCCATCAATTATTTGATGTAATCTAAAACTATTCAGTTGTGTCCTTTTGTTCTACTCTGCAGTATATCTTTCACCTTGTTGTCTAGATAAATCACTCGCCCTTTCTAATTGTCTTTTCCCAGTTGTTCCTAACGAGGATCTGTTTTAAGATGTCATTTTCAAAGAATCTGTATGTTAATATGTACTTGTAGACTATTTTTGAAAAATATTTTACTTTTCCATAGTAGTAGTGGTGGTGGTGGTGGTGGTAGTACCTTCTAGTCATGAACAGTATAAAATGCTCTTCTCTCCCAAGTGTGGAGGACCAGCAACTAGGGAGGGAGCATTCATTCATTCATTCATTCATTCATTCATTCATTCATTTATTTATTTATTTATTTATTTTTATTTATTTATATTGTAATCTTTACTGATTTGTTATTTAATAACAGTATAGTAGCAGAAAAATATAACCATGCTAATGCTGCAAAATTATTCAGCCACAATAATGTACTATGGCATTAAAACTATATAGAGGCTGCCTGGTCAAGGCGGTAAAAGAGTACACGGTTCGCCCGGAAGGACATGGGTTAGAATCCCTGTCAGGAAGTCATAAATTTAAGAAACAAGATTTCCACTTCCAGAGGTGCACATGGCCCTGAGGTTCACTCAGCCTACACTAAAAATGAGTACCAGGTTAATTCCTGGGGGCAAAGGTGGCCGGGTGTAGGGTTAACCACTCCACCCCATCAAGTGCTGAGGTTACGGATAGTGGAAGAAACCTTTACCTTCCACCCCTCCAAGGGCTTTCCTGGCCTGTACGGAGATGACTTTGCTTTGCTTTATTAAAACTATACTAAAAAAAAAAACAAGGAAGAAGAATGTTTAAGTCTGGAACTATGGATTACTCATTTTGGAAATCTACATTATCAGCAAGTAATTGAAAACACTAGTTAATTTCATAACAATGTCAATACACTGAAGAATAAAAGATGTTTACAATTAAATTAATTTAAAACTAAATCATTAACTTGCAACCATCTGAATATTAATTTAGAACAGGGTTTTTATATTAATCGGTGTCCAACTGAATCTTAAACGAGTACTTGATGGTGAATTAAACAAACAGAAGAATTTACAAATTAAAAATCAAGAATAAATAAACCGAATTAATTTTTTTCATCACCCTTGTCTGGGGAGCTCCTGGATTGGGTTGGGTTGGGGCTCTTGGCCTTCATTTGCCCTCTTCTTGTTCTGATCCACTTCGATGCTTCACTATTATTACAGTGGGCTCGCCACAACCTAAGGCATTTTCAGTAGAATTATAGCCCTAGCCTGACAGTGCGATCCAATGGGCACAGAGCTCTTTTGTTCTTAATGGCTACATCACTTGCTCGGACAGTGTTATCACCTGTTCACATAAATTGGGGGGGGTGTGTGTGTGAACATATCAAGTGGATCATTCGAAAACCATTGGTCTCCTTTCATTAGGTCAGGCAAGATCATTGGTCTGGATAGACCACATTTGCATGGCAAGCAAAGGAAGGGGGTCTGGGGATGTAAGCCTCTAATATTCCCCAGGAGCACAACCCGTATCACCTTTCGCTTAGGAATTTTTATTCTGGTATAGTCGGCCTACCCTTCAAAATTTTGTGGTTTTATTATATTTTACTATTAAAGTAAAGTAACTATTCAGCACTTGGTGGTTGGTCCCCAGCAGTGGCAGTGAACACACATTAAAAAAATTCATTTTGTAAATTCTTGGAATTAAAGCAAATTATAAATTCAGCGAAACCACCTCAAACATTTCATTACTTCTTGCTACATTTCTTACTTATTATTCACTCCTGTATACCCCTGTCAACCACTAAATTATCCCCTCTTTTCCATGGTCTTTTTAATTATGTTAGTTTTAACTTACTATACTTATATATTCTACCTTCTGTCTTCTTACACAATCTCCAGTTTTACTTTACATTCCTATGCAGTGCACTATATTTTCCTCATTCTATCCATGCAGTAACCCTCATTTTAATGTTAAATTTGATGCTGATACAATTTCCGTTGTATTTCACCTCCCTTCCCCATTTTTAGTCACAACTAATACTTGACTATTTTATGGAGCAATATCTTCTAGTATACTCATCTCACTACCAAAATTTCTTTTCCCCATCAGACATGAATGATAAATATTTTAATTTAGGTATATTTTTTGTTATAGCCAAGTGAACTGGTGGGTCGAAGTTCACCAAAAAGTGAGGTATCTGCTGCTGACATTGAGGAAGAAGAAGAGGAGGAGGAGGAAGAGGAAGGGAACGAAGAGGATAAGAATAAAAATAATGATGGAAAAAGTATCTCTGTGAATGAAGTTTCTCTCTCTGGAAGTGTCTGTGATAGTGATTTTCAAGATGGGCCAGCTAAGAAAGAGGCATTAAGCTGCTCAGAAAATGAAAGAGAAGGTAATTAGAGTAGTTATAATTATTAAATAAGAAATATAAATGATTTGAATTTAAATTGAGGTTTTCCAAGTGGAAATTTTTTTTTTTTTTTTTAATTTGTTTAAATTGCGATGTTAACTCTACAAAACCTGTTGAATTTTAGAGAGGGTACCGTCACCAGACAAATCAAGCTTGGTTGTGAAAGAAAATCATAACATAGCACCAAAGATAATTGGACCATCTTTGCCTCCAACTGGGATTGATTCAAACAGTGAACCATCAGAGAAGCGAAGGAAAAGAAACAGGGGTAAAGCCTCTCGTATTAAGGTATATCTTTTACTTATAATATGTTAAGCTTTTAAGCATGCTAATTAGTTGTAGAGATACTAAATATTCTAAATGAAAATGTTCTGTTTGTACTATTGAAAGTAGTATACTGTTGTGCAGCTGTGTAGATGTACAGTGCGAGCCTCAGTCAAAGTTGTTGTTTGTTCCATGTGCCATATCTGAGTAAGCCTGCTGATCCATATGGCTCGCCCAGTGATGTAACAGTCTTGGCTACTCTGTGATAAGCTTCCGTACAGCGTAAGCATGATTGCTTCTTATACAGCAGAAATTGATTGGCTTATTGCATTTGATGGCATGGCAAGAATAAAGGTGGTGATAGGATTCTAAACTTTGCTGAAGCTCTTGAACTCGTCATCATTAATAATTTCTTCAAGAAGAAATCTTCTCACCTATAGATGTATTATAATGGCAATAAATTGTGCCAGATTGATTATATCTTCGTACAATGGTCTGACTTAAAGCTTGTCCAATGTGCGAAGGTTATACCTTATGAAATAGCGGCAGCCCAACACCATTCACTACTTGTCCAAATACACATCTAACCTCGTGGAATGGTTCTTAAAGCAGGAATGCATAAAGCTTCCCATGAACATCTAGGTGCGACTAAACCTGGGCGTAGAAAAATTTATCATCAGACATGGCTGTGAACTGAACGAGGTCAAAAACATGGTGCAGGCTAAAAGAACATCTATCAGAGGTTTCTTGCCTCAGAGACAGAAGAAAATTGGATTCTCAATTTGATGCTAGAAAGGCAGCAAAAAGAACAATTGCAGTGACAAAGTCAGCCTATTTCAATGAGGTATATGAGAATCTTGATACACCAGCTGGAGAGCAAGATATCTACAGACTTTCCAGCACTTTCACCCCTGTTTTTTTTCTTTTTTTTAAATCATAATTATGGACACTATCATGAAAGACCTGCAGAAATTGGCACCTTGGACCCTCCTGTATGCCAATGCTGTGTTATTGGCTTCTGTGAATAAGACTGAGCTACAGCAACAAGTGCAAGCATGGAAAACCCCTCTTGGGGTGTTGGGACTACGTCTTAATATTAACACATTGGGTGCCACGTGCTGCCAGATGGTGTCACGCTGGTCTTCAAATTTAAGATGACGTGACACCATATGGCTGCACACAGGTCTTGAAATCAGAGTTGGTGTGACATCATATAGTTGCATACCAGAGTTTTGGGCAGTGCGCCGTAGAAAATCAGCTGTGACATCTATGCATGTAAAATTGGTACTATCTGAAGAGCGAACTACGGGGTCTATTCCAGCTATGTATTGCTACTATGTGCCACCATATGGCACCACAGTATTCTTCCAAAGTCAGTGATTGGCCAGTGGTCATTCTCACAAGTGAAAGCGTCCCAGGCATTGTTTTTTCCTAGTTTATGTGCAAATTATCATTCAGTTTGTATAATTCTAAAAAAATATAAAGAAATGGAAGATGTTGGTAATATTCTTGGTGGAAATGGTAAGCGACCTACCAAGAGGAGAATTAGTGAGTTGAATATTTGTGAATTACTGATGGATTCTGATGGCGAGAAAGATGTAAGTGTTGATGACAGTGAATATAACGCTAGTGATGATGAGTGCACTGCCAGCGTGACAGATGTATTGAGTGATGCGGAAGATTGTGGCGATATTGATAGTGACATTATAGGTGCGGACGGTGCTGGTGCAAATGGTGTACACAATCATGTGAACAATGATGACTGGGGTCCTTGTGTAGGGACACAGAAAGACATTTCATTTACAAGCCAGGAGCATCTAAATCTTCAAATTGATACTTCTTCAGCCACAGGAGCATGCACATCAAGAATTTTGAATCGGTCTACAACTAACCCTAAAAAGAAAATAAAGAGCAGACCGATGGCCACATGACCCTTTTAGTTGCCTTCTACGACAGGCAGGGATTACCCGTGGATGTATTCAACACTTCCCATCCACAGGGGGTCCAACAGATGGTACCAAACCACAATCCGTGTCCGCGCCTAGGTCACCACTTTTAGTCGCCTCTTACGACATGTAGGGTACACTGGGGGGTGTGTTCTTCATCTGCATCCCCCACCGACAGTGGATAACAATATGTAATGTAATATGAGGACTTGTTTTGCATTTCACTAGGTTTTTGTAAATATTGTGTTTGTTTGAATTATCACATAAATTTGACGTATTTGAAATTTGTGTTGTTCATTCCACATAAAACATCAAAAAATTCTGTGACACCATATGGCACCATGCTATATTTTATGTTTAGTAAAAATTGATGTGACACCAAATTGCATCACACATGACCATGGTATAATGAGATAAAGTTTACTTAGTACATCACATTAATATATCCCAAGATTATATAAACAGCCTAAAAGACATATTATTGCTGTGGCACCAGCGGAATACTATTGAAATTCATGCTGGCACCAGTGGAATAGTGTACTACAATCGGCTCGGCACTCAATGTGTTAAAAAAATGGAGTACATGATGACAGATCTGAATTTATGGATGCCATCCAAATCAGTGGCATCGACCTGCAGAAAGTAAAGGCCTTCATCTTGGCTCAGCCATCACTGCTGATGGGACCCTCAGTACTGAAAGAGCCAGGTGCACGTCGGTAATGTGAGGCTGAAGTGGCGATCTATGGCTGGTGTGCTCTGTGACAAAAGAAAATAAGTAATTAAAGTCAAAAATGTATCCAACTATTATCTGTCGAGTTGTATTGTATGGTGTAGAGTGTTGGCCTGCAACAAAGCAAGTAGAACATCGACTTGATGTTATGGAAACCAAAATGCTTCACTGGATTTCGAGCCTGACACTCCACGATCATCTCACCAGTGATGACATCCATAGTAGATATGGAATTGCACCAATCACAGAGAAGACAAGACAGTGGTACAGACATATGCTTCAAGAGCAGACAGCACATGTATCTCAGGAAGTGGTTTGACCATGGAAGTTGTGGGAAGATGATCAGCAGGAAGACCAAAGCAGCGAAGGCCTGAGACCTTTATACCTATTGAAGATCGTAGGTCTACATCCCAATCAGGCATAAGATTGTGCCAAGTGGAGAAACAAAACCAAGAAAGTGGATCCGGTGCACTGTGTGACAAGCACTGAGGATTTCATGGCTTCTGAATTAAGCGTTTTTGTGAATGCTATAGATATTTTTAAGCATGAATCTGTTGAGAGAGTGAAAAGAAAATTCTGCCAACAGTTTTCTGGAGCATGAGTGCCACTATGTTACAGAATTAACAAAATTGTGAATAAATTCAGTATTGTGGGTTTAGTACTAAACAGAGAACTAATTAAATAACCAATTGTCTTAACTGACAAAAAGAAAAAATGCAGGATATTTGTGTAAGACTTGAGCGATCACCCACAAAAATCTAAACTGGCTCAGAATTGTGACGTCTCATATTCTTCTGCACAGCAGGCAGCAAGAAAAAAAATGTAAGCCTTGCAAAGTCACAGAAGTTCAAAGTTTAACCCCAAGAGATCCAGCTGCATGAAAGCATTATTGGAATTTGTTTCTTCAGTCTGTGAACAGTGGTAAGTTATATCCTGAATTAGTGCTGTTTTCTGTTGAGGCGTGGTTTTATTTACATAACCTGGATGTGAAAATTCACAAAATAACTGGTATTGATCATGTGACAATCAAAGAATATAATTAAATTTCACTTCACGACCTTAAAATAGGAGTTTGTTGCGCTGTTAGTCCTAAAAGAATTGTAGGCCCAATTTTTTTAAACTACATCCTGTAATTCTGACTGATATATAGAATTAATTCTGAACAATATTTTTCCTCAACTGACTGAACCAAAATGTCACATGCCACTTATAATTCAATTAATGCAAAGCTGAATCTTTGTGAGTGTGAATATCTGTGGAAATTCTGAATTCAGGCAGTGTGTATGTTTGTTTTGATTGCTGTAAATGCAGAGAAACACTGCTTGCACGAATAAGTAGAGGGGAGTGGCAGTGTCATTTCTTTGTGAGCATAACACCAGAAGTGAGAATGTCAAGATGTTTATTTCAGATTTTATTTGCAGTGAACCATCAGTGGACATTAAATTTTTTGGCAAGATCACAGGAATTGAGGGCATAATCAATTTTGTGTGTTATATTCTTTCCCAATTCCTAGAAAACTGTAACCTGAAACTTTCTAGGTGACATTTGATTATTTCCAAAAGTCCATCGGCAATATAAACTTCATTTTGTCCACTATGTTCAAACCAAGTTGAAAAATCAGCAATATTCCCTTTATTAACGCAGTCAGTCCAAAGAAAAACTTTCTTATAAGATCTTCCACATCCTCACGGGCTTTCAAATTACAGTAAAACCTCGTTAATTTGAAGTCGTTGGGACGTAAAAATCGGACTTCGAATTACATGCTTTTGAATTAACCGCAAACACTTACTTCGGAAATGCTAACCGTTGCGGCCTCACAATATATTCTAAGACCCGTTGCTGCATGCAGCTAACCTTGATTCACAGTTTAAAGTTCTCAAATGTCATGAAAAAAAAACTATTTCCAAATGTATCCAACAAGGTGCATTTACAGTATTCAGTATTGGATAACTCACCGGCAAACATAACTTCCCACAATGAAATCAAAAGAAAGAGAACATGATTTAAGACAAGGAGAAATCTATACTGGCTCCCCTGTGCAAGTGCTTTATTCATTGGATAACTGTACAGTATGCATTTTAGATGCCTTGTGCTTGCATGGAATGTACCCAATGCCCTTTAAACATCGCGGCTTATCGAACTTTCCTATGACGAGAGGAGAAAGTACCTGACTTCCATCCACATTACAACAACAGTACAGTGACTATACTTGTACGATTTCCTGCCATGGCACTTCTGAGACCCATTAATGGATGCAATCACCGTGATTCTCAGTTTAAACTTTTTAAATGCCATGAAAAACACTATTTCAGAAATGTATCCAACAAGGTGCATTTACATTATTCAAATAATGCTCTTGTATAAAACAATGACAAACATAACCTCACGCAATGAAAGGAAGAAAAACATGTGCACCATACGGGTACATCATTCATATAGTGCTTTTTCCCTAACTGCCTCATATGCTCCGTCTAATAATCTAATAAAAATATGTTGGATGGTCAAATAAATATAATCATCTCCTGAAAATTCCAGGACGTCACGCAGATAGGAATGAAAATAATTACATCAACTTAGGTCTGCGACCAAATAATATTACAATTATCTATGTTTGCAAAAATCGTTTGTATATTTCATCCCATCTGACATACGCATTCATTTGTCTGCATCGATACTGGCTTATTTCGGTGAATACCACATGAGAATCATATTTTGTTGTCAAACCATATATTCATTCGCTGCACAATACCTTTCAGGGATACACATTTCAATTAACTTTCCTTTTTAACGTGGACTCAACCGAGAAATGCACAGCCTCTTCCCCAAGTCTGTCCCCAAAACCACTTCCGATTAACTGTAGCCAATAAGAAAATAGATCTTAGAATTTATCCATTGATTATTTATAAGTACTCCATCTGATATCTCTTCAGATAATGAAATGAATAAATAGCAAGAATTCCGGTTAAAATCCTTATCTCCTATTTTATTGAAAGTCCATTGTACTTGGAATGAAGTATGATTACATTTACATGTTCAGTTACATTCTTAGGAATTCCAATTCCAAATTGAAATACAATTGATATTTTCTTAAAATATTATAAAAATATCATCGAAAATAACATTAAAATATTGTTTCAATATTTTGAAATATTATTAATTCATTGAAATATTATTGAAATCTTGTTAAAATATCCCCTAAACATTATCGAGATGTCGTTGAAATGGTTGACATATCTTTGAATATCATTGTAATAACGTTGAATTATTCCTTAAAATTCATTAAAACGTCATTGAAATGACTGAAATACCTTGGAATATCGTTGAAATAATGTTGAAATATTCCTTAAAGTTCATTGAAATGACTAAAATACCTTGGAATATCATTGAAATAATGTTGAAATATTCCTTAAAATTCATTGAAATGTCATTGAAATGACTAAAATACCTTGGAATATCGTTGAAATAATGTTGAAATATTCCTTAAAATTCATTGAAATGTCATTGAAATGACTAAAATACCTTGGAATATCGTTGAAATAATGTTGAAATATTCCTTAAAATTCATTGAAACATCATTGAAATGACTAAAATACCTTGGAATATCGTTGAAATAATGTTGAAATATTCCTTAAAATTTATTGAAATGTCATTGAAATGACTAAAATCCTTGGAATATCGTTGAAATAATGTTGTATATTCCTTAAAATTCATTGAAACATCATTGAAATGACTGAAATACCTTGGAATATCGTTGAAATAATGTTGAAATATTTCTTAAAATTCATTGAAATGACTAAAATACCTTGGAATATCGTTGAAATAATGTTGAAATATTCCTTAAAATTCATTGAAACATCATTGAAATGACTGAAATACCTTGGAATATCATTGAAATAATGTTGAAATATTCCTTACAATTCAATGAAACGTCATTGAAATGAGTAAAATACCTTGGAATATCGTTGAAATAATGTTGAAATATTCCTTAAAATTCATTGAAATGACTAAAATACCTTGGAATATCGTTGAAATAATGTTGAAATATTCCTTAAAATTCATTGAAACGTCATTGAAATGAATAAAATACCTTGGAATATCGTTGAAATAATGTTGAAATATTCCTTAAAATTTATTGAAATGTCATTGAAATGACTAAAATACCTTGGAATATCGTTGAAATAATGTTGAAATATTCCTTAAAATTCATTGAAACGTCATTGAAATGACTGAAATACCTTGGAATATCGTTGAAATATTCCTTAAAATTCATTGAAACGTCATTGAAATGACTGAAATACCTTGGAATATCGTTGAAATAATGTTGAAATATCAAGAACATTATTTAAGTATCACTCAAATATCAATTAAACATTATTGAAATATCATCTGAATTTCATTGTATATCCCTACGAAATTCATATGTATTATCTTTACTTTCTTTGTTTTCTCAAGTCTTCATCGTGCAATAACGATAACAATATAAGTAAGTTCCATAAATATGGTTCAAAAATTACCATTCAGCTATATACCGACTCAAATAAAACCGAAAATAAAATATGATTTATACTAGGTAAACTAATTTAGTCATATAACCTCCTGAAAAAAAAAATAAAAATAAAAATAAGTAGGAATAGCCTACCATAACACACATGTGCAAACAAGCTAGTCAAACATCTAGGAATGCCATACTTCCCTTCATAAACAATCATCTTTCCGTGAAATTAAGACAGAAAATGGTATCGGAAATTTATCTGTTTACGGGCAGTAGTCATTTAAGTCATGAAGACGTTTCCTCCCTCCAAACATGCGCTTGACAGGAAATCAACTTGAGCATAGCTTATTATGTGAGATTCTTCAAAAAAAAAAAAATGTTAATTTTCAATCGTAAATGCCTTGTTTTTTGATATAATCATCGATGACCGTACACCACAAGTAGCCTGTAAGTTCATTAACCTCTTACAATCGTATGCATGTGCCATACAACCCGACCTCATATACCGCTACTTAATTCACATGACGAAAACATCAACTATAACCTAACATTAGCGTTATGTTGCTTAAATATTACTAACTGCTCAAATGTAGTCGTATTTCACCAAATACACATTCTATCTATAACAATTCCTCATTACTTATACACTTCCGTATATCCATTATTTTAGCCTATAATCTCTTAAAATCATCGATCATAACAAGGATTCCATATAACAAAATCATTCGTTGCTTTACATATGGCGCAGTATACGTATATTCAATTCACATAATTTCATCACACATCATGGGTTTACAGTATTCCGTAACACAAGCAATCACTTATCCCCAGCAAAAGAACGCATGTATTAATATTTCAAGTTCTACTTACTTTTGGTGTCAAGTTATCGTAAAATTAAGTTCTGTTAATCTAGAAGACGGTCTTATACCATTCTGCATTGCACTGGAGTTGAATTACACAATGAAAGGCATAAATCTTCAGAATCACATTGATAACGTCAGTTTTCAAAGCTTCACATAAAATAAACAAGCATTCCTACTCATTGAGTATAGATTTGAGATGTCGAAGACTACCTAACTCCATATCCTAAAGAAGTTATACGGATTCCTTTTTAATGACACTATTCATGGAACTTTTATCTTGAAGAATTAAACATTAACCATACTACAATCATATATTAAAGTAGTCATTTACTATCGTTCATCCAAATATAAGTAGTTTAACTATGAAAAATAAATGTATGGAACTTGACTTATCTTGTTTTCGTTATTCGACTGGGATGGTCTTCATTCTGGATCTCCTTTGGCTCCCGACTCGAGTTGCAGTTCACGTCATCGTTGGTTACTGGTGACTGGCCTTGGGTGTGGATGATGGCTGGTAAGGGCTCCGACCGGACTGTGACCCCATTCTCTTGGTTTACTCAGCCATAATATCTCCGTCGATTACATGCAATGGAAACATAATGGAGGATAGCATTAGATGCGTTCTCCAGACAGGAAATAAATAATTTTGAATATATTTTATCTCTCTGGTAAATTACTCGTCAAGATGCAATATTTAGTGCAGTACTTTAAGTATTTCTTGCTTGTCGCTAGCTTGAACAGTAACCTACCGATCTCTAAATTTTTTTTTTTAAGATTTCAGCTATGAGTTCGTATTGGCAACTATTACGGGGCAATGTCTTCCTCTTTCCTTTCACTCCTTTCACTCCTTTCACGCCTGATGCTTTTAATTCGTATTTATGGTTTATATACCGCCGTAATTATACTACTAGCAGTTCTCTTCTCCGATTTCAACCTCTTCTTTTCTTGTATACCGATTCTTGCTTACAGTTTCGTTCCGATGATCAATACGATTTTTTTTTAAAAAGGTGTTTGTTTTTTTTTTACTCGGGACAACAATCTGATTTTTTTTTACTCACGGCCATTTGGTTTCCTTAGGTCTGATCGTCGCAATATTAACTCATGGCCTACTTGACTTGTTATATCTGCATTTTCTCTCTAGAATATACTCTTTCATTATATAACTTCCGTCATTTTTATCGCGATGCATGGCAAATATTAGGAATGTAACTCCCACTCATGACGCAAATCGGGCAATGAAATGGTACACATGATTCAAAGACGAGGAAAAATTATGCTGGCTCCCCTGTGCAAATGCTTTATCTTTTTGGATTTCTGTACTGTCTGCATTTTTAGATGCCTTGTACTGGCATGGAAAGTGCCCGACGCCCTTAAAAACATTGTGGCTTTTCGAACTTTCCTATGACAGGGGAAGGAAGTCTCTCGCTTCCATGTGCAGTGTGCACTGCATAGCAACACAGTACTTTTGCCGGCTGGCAATTCTCTCCTTTAAAACCATAAGTCCGTTCGGCCTCGGCATTTAAAGAAATAAAACAAACAAACGAACAATGCAGTTTCATCGGCTTTGACAATATTTTTTGGTGCGTACGAATTGATTATAGGCTCTAAGCCACGCTTTTTCGCCAACTGTCTGCATTGCCAGTGTTCACGCATTCTACCTCTCCGCACCCTGCCTGCTACGTGATATTGTGAATTGTGACTTTCCTAAAAACGCCGAATACAAAATAATTACGATTCTGCTCGAACATAGTAGATATGAAGCACACTGTAGATACGCCGAAGTAGGTGAAAGTGCGCAAAGTTACCCCTTCACGTTCTGGAAGATGCATTCTTTCATGATGCGGAGAAATTTTGAATTTAAATTACTCTGTAAAATACTATTTTTTTCAATATGTAAAGGCAGTTTCGAATTAAAAGTCTGAATTTTGGTAATGGGACCGACATTGTTCTTCGAATTACGAATTATCCTTATTTCAAATTAAACGATTTAAATAACATGTAAAACCGTACCTTATGTTTCCGGGAACGAGAGCTGCTCCGAATTAGGCAAAATTTTGAATTATCGAGGTTCTACTGTATTCTTATTTTGTTGAAGCCTTGGAGTTGAAGATTGACATAATTAAATTTTTTGAATAGTGTATATCTGTCAGGTAAGCGACTTGACAAATCCACCCACCATTTCCATACATCACCTGGTTGGATTTCAGTTTTGTAAGGAAACACTTTATCTTGCTGACTATTCAGTTCAAAAAGGCATATCAGTATGCACCCTCATGAAAATCACACACCTCATTGTTCTAGAACAGGTATGTATGTGTGATTTCCTTCTACTCACTTTTTGTTTTGAAAAGACGGGAGTTTGGTGCATGCGACTTGATCAAAATGACTACTTTTACTGGAATGTTCAGCATTTCAGGAGTAATTTTGCATGAACATATTTTCTCTGTTTATAAGGTATCATCATCGTCATTAAGAGTTTCTTGTTTTCAGGCAGGTCTGTTGGGAAGAAAAGCGTCTCCACTTCCTTCTGTCTGCTCACATTCTGTTGTCTTCTATCTTCTCCATTCAAGTTCTCTGGCCTCAACACCCTCCTTGGCTCCATGCAGCTATCTGTCTTGTGGCCTTTCTCTAAGTTCCCCCTTTTCATTCTCATATCAAACATCCATTCTTTGCATGTGTTCATACCACTGTAATCTTGTTCTCTTCTAGCTGGTATGGATTCCTCTTCCACTCTCACTCTTTCGTTCCTCCATCTGTCCAATCTTGTCATTCTAATCTTACTACTAAGAACTTCATCTCACAGGCCTGTATCCTACTTTTATCTCTTTCCTTTATTGCCCATGTCTCTGTTGCATAAATCAGAATGAGAATATAGTAAGTTTTATATGAAATATAAAAACTACAACTCTGAAGTACTTTTCTGCTCCATAAACCTCATATTTGTTTAAATAATTGGTCTGCCTTTCGTTCCTTTCTTTTATTTCCCTCCTGTTTCTCCCACTTTCTTCAATGATGCTTCACAAATATTTAAAACTGTCTACTTTCTGCAGTTCCGTGCTATTATTGGTTATGAAGTATCTGTGAAGTACGGATGGATTTATAGGATTACTAGCTGATGTACCTGTGCTTCGCTACGGAATTCTACATTGTATACAGAATTGTACGTTAGGTAGAGTACACGTTGTGAGCAAGACTGTGTTAAATTGCATAACTCTTCAACGTTACCCTAGAAACGCTACGAGAAATTCACCAAACGTCTTTTCTCATATGAAAACTGCGTTAGGGAATTTTCGTTGTAATGGTAGGCCCACTTGCCTACCATCAGTCACAATCAGGTTGGGGAATTGCATTATAATGGCAGACACTCACTCTCCACCTGCCTTTTTACATCCTCAGAAAGACTGTCTTAGTGGTTTTCCCAACTGAAATGAACATAGGTCATTGCAATGACGCCAGTAGGAATGGCACGAGTAAAAGCAATGATTTCACATGAAATACCCGATCAAATGCAAAACGATACATTGTTTTCACTTTTAATGAACAGTACTACGCTGCTGACCTAACAGTCCAAAGTTCCAGAGCTGGAATGACCAGGCTGCAGACAGCCGTGATCCGTGAACACTCTTAATCTATTTGTGTGTGGGGTTGAGTCAAATAGTGGAGAGTCCTAGGGCAAAAACTATGCCCTTTTACTAATCTGTTCCCTAGGAGTACCCGATGAGTCGGAAAATCTCAACTCCCTACACTGGCGGTGGAAAAATCTATCATTTTTTTCCTCCAAACCAGAGGAAAAACCCCCTCTTCACTGCTAATTTTGAATAAAATGAATGTAGAATTTAATAAAAGTGAAGAGAAAGAAACTCTTTTTAAGAAACGGCTCTTTTCAGGGTTGAATTTTGAGTTATTTAGTGAATTCTGGTGCTATAATTTGGAATATGCCTAAATTGTAATTCTAGACCATGTCATACTATTACTACTACTTAGTGAGCTTCTACCTTAAGAGTGCACACTGCTCATTCAAAACAGCGCGACAGAGTAGGGATCGAATAGATGGAATACTATGATGAACCAGTGAGTTACGTACCAGCAGTACGGTATCAGAAAATGTATGAACCAGAGGAATGACATACTAAAGAAGAAAGTTTTCTAACTCCCCAGCTATTTCCTGCCAATAATCAGTCAGGCTGTTATACTCGGTATGCAGCAGTAATCCCATCTATCGGAGTTGAGCGGCAGCATAAGAGACAAAGAACATCACCACAAACAATGGTCAATGTAATGTTATTGTTGATCAATGGTGTGCACTTTCAATATTGTAGGCCTGCACTTTTAGTTTTCTTTTGACTTCGAAATACCACTCTTATCATAGTCGATACGGTAAAATTGAGAAAAACATAAATGGTCGGATATTGTATTCTCTGTAACTTTTGTTATGTAATACTTTCCGATAGGACCAATAACATACGTATTTAAAAATTACATTTTGGGCGCCTTCCCCTAAACTACAATTTCATACAGGGCGAATAAAATTGTTTATAGCTTAGACTGTAGTTTCTTATTCCCCGACTCTATATACTGATTTTCATTAAATTCTGTTAACCCATTTTCTCGTGGCTCAGCATTGATATGGACTTGGCACAAAAATACAAATTCATGAATATCTGTGTTATCAAGGCCGGTACGGTAAGAATGTCATAAAAGATCGGAAATTTAATTCTATATAACTTTAGTTATGTAGCATTTATCAATAGGACCTGTAATAATATAAATATTTGAGAATTAAATTTTAAGCCTTCCCCTAAACTACTATTTCACTCAGTGTGAGTAAAATGATTTACAGCCTAGATTGTAGTGGCTCATCCCACGACTTCACATGTCGATTTTCATTAAATTCTCTTCAGCTGTTTCCTCGTGATGCTTGTACATACATACAAACAGACAGACAGAAATTACGGAAAAGTAAAAAGTGCATTTCCTTGTTAGAATGGACATGACCGATACAGAAATACCTTTCTTTTCAAATTCTGAGCAATGTACAAACAAAACTCTTATTTTACATATATATAGATTCAATAGAGTCTTTTCTTCTTCATTTGTCATGCCGAGTCTCCCAGACAGCGATAACCACAGCTAATGCTTTTCGGTCTTTTTTCAACATGGTAAATTGTTCGTACTCTGTATACCAGCCTAGTCTTTAATATTGCTTAGGCAAGATGTTCATCTTCTCCCTCTTCCCATTTGCCCTTCAATTTATCACTTCAAAATAAGATGCAGAAAATTGTATTTCTCACCACAAAATATATGGCCCAGGTAGGCTATCTTTCTGCTTTTGATTGTAACCAGTAGTTCTCTTCTATTGTGTGCCTGTTTTAAAATCTGTTCATTGTTTACATTTTGAACCCAGGAGACTTTTAACAATCTTCTGTGTAGCCACATTTTGATGGCTTCCAACTTCTTAACTGTGTGCTGTTTCAGGTTCCAGTCTTGACACTATAGAGCAGGGTGGTCCGCACATAGCATTTTACAATGTGCTCTCGGAGTTTTGAATTGAGAGCATAATTACATATTGTAACAAAGATATCCAAAGCGGGATCTAGGGCATCGGTAATCCAGCAACCAAGGCACTTAAAACATGCTTGTTGGATTGTATGCTGTTTATGTTTTAAGGCCTGTACTACGACTGTCAGATAAACAGTCAGATAGATACATAGGCTGCAGTTTTGCAAATTAGAAGTTAAATATTTTATTGTGTATTACCAACAGATTTTAATAACAGTATTGTTATGCGGAAGATGTAGTAACATTCTTATTGCGTTGGTAATAAGGTTACTGGAAATATAGTGAAATTTAGTGCGGTGGTATATACGTGTTCCCTGGTGTTTTAATTTGTTTAGCAATATTCCTTTTGAAATTGTATTGCTAGAGTCCAATATCAGACTCTTATTAAGCTATAATTTGGAAGTTTAGGTTACTGAAATCTACACATAGGAAGAAATGTTAAAATTAATTGACTTTGTAACGAAACTCAGAAATTGTTGTAGGAAGTAAAAAGACTGAAAATGTAACCTGGACACAGAAGTTAAGATTCAGGTTATGTATCTTATCAGATAATTCCTACCACACAGTATGATTTTGTTTTTTGGCCAATACTATCTTTGAGGATGTGCATTACGGCGAAAGTAAATATATTCGTAATTAATGCCACTGTATGTGGCGTAAGATCATTAATTTTATTGTTAATTCAATGTATTATTGCTAATTTAATAAGTAGTTAGTTTCTTTATTACAAGACATCGTTAGAATAGTAACTGGCAAGGCTAGGAAAACAACAGATAGGGAATCTGCCACCTGGGCGACTGCCCTAAGTGGAGATCAGTAATGATTGATGAAAGCAACAACGTCATATACCTTTACTCTACATGTGCGTCGCGGATAGATTTGGAATAGAACTTAAGCTTTTGATACGCACTTTAATGATTAGGAAGTGTGTACTATCACCTCTAGTACGCTGCCGATTATCATTTAGAATTTAAAGATAAAAATGTCATGATGTTCCGTATTGAAATGTATCACAATTAAATTGAAATAACAAATAACGTAGTTCAACCTATTCAGTACAAATAAATAAGAAATGTAGTTACATTTCTATTTAATTATAAGCGGAAGCATTACCGGTTTCGACCCCAATCTGGGTCATCGTCAGCCGTATAAAATGCAAAAACAATGCATAGGTAAATAAGAAATTAAAGAATGAGTCTTTCATGAAAACTGTTGAAGAGGCAAAATAAGATGATGGGGATTGAAACTGTGCGATTTTTAATCGTGAAAACTAGAAGAAGTAGAAGGTCAGTCACTTATATGAATTAAGGTGCGATCTTCTGAATAGTAGCACAATACACGCAAAGTTCGGCACTGTCTCCAAATGTTTACAAGAAGAGGTCAGGCACGAAGTCGCAACATAACTTAATGAATATGAAGTCCAAAATAGTGTAGAAATCGAAGACGAGTCGAAGCGAATTGCTAGCTCCTGAAGATCAGCGCAACACAATCAATGTCCGGCACTGTGCTTTCAAATGTCGACGGAACTCGGTGAATAGCTTGATGATCCAGTCCATAATTGTTTCAGTTGTGAAAATGTGCGTGTATATATATAAATAATACAATTTAATATAGTTAAAGTATGTAACTAGCATCTTGTAGATTCTTTAGAACAGTTGACGTAAAAAACAATTGTGAAGAGAAAAATAGTATAAAGCGCAATACCGGAAACAAATGAAAAACGTATATGCACAGTGCGCTACTTCTTGAAGATAAGAATTCAAGTCGTAATTGAGGTAGTCCAAGGCAGCGCAAGGCAAGAGCTTAAATTTGAATGTAAAGACCCAAAATGCAGGTGGCACTGTAGTATATACCTCGATTTCTTAGAAAACACAAAAATTAATAATAATTTCTCTAATATCCTTTTTTGGGCCAGATATGTTGATGACACATTAGTAATCTTAAATGAAGAATCAACCAACGCAGCCTTTCTCCTTAAAATATTTTCTATTTTACTCATTCTTTTCTCGTTTCAGACTCATTTCAATAATCTAACCACAACTCAACTTCAACTACGGTTATTTTATCAAGAGTTCCCCCGATAAATATACATTAAGAAAATCTTGTATTTCTCCAATTTATCTTCAAGATTAACAAAATGTACACGTCTCCAACACGAAGAAGAACCTTATCGCCGTTTTTAATTCCTCATTTGAACACTGACTTGTTGAATTTTTAACCAACATAAATGAACTTTATTTCATCATCATAATTATATGTTTTAATCTTCATGCCATTTTATCATATCTTTTAGCTTTTGTATCATCATAACATCAATGTATTTAATTGTCTTGCCATTTTGTCAAATTTTAGCTGAAGATGTTCCATAATCGGAACGAAACATGTACTAGAGATTATATGGTTTATATTATGTAATTAATAAACCTATTATATAGAAATTGATAAGTATTGGAAGGTGGGAACCTACTCATAACTTAACCTTAGCCTCTACACTTCTTCTTTTTAACAACGTTGACTCTAACATTAAATTCATCCTTGAATCAGAACACAACAAAACTCTTAATTTTCTAGACTTAACTATAACTAGACATCCTTCTTCTTTAACTTACAAAATTTTCAGAAAAAACCCAAACAGCAACCACAATACGTCAAGATTCTTCACACCCTCAAGCACATAAATGTGCTACTTATAACAGCCTAATTTTTCGTGCCTTCAACACCCCTATGTCTAAAAAAGATTTAAATAATGAATTGAACACCATCCGTACTATCGCTAAATTTAATGGCTTTAACAACTCTTTCATCAACAAATTCAAACACCGTCCTAAAACTACGTTATCAAAAGACAAAGCCAAACCCACAGCATTTTCACTTTTACTCACTCAAGATGCTTATAAAATAACTAATGTTCTTAAAAAACACAACATAAAATTTCTTTTAGAACCAATAACAGAAATCTTGATATATTACACAACTCTAAATCAGTAAATAAATCTAATGCTTTTTCTAATTCCGGAGTATACAGATTCAAATGTAACAGCTGCAGCTCCTCATACATCGGACAAACTGACCAGAACTTTAACATCAGATACTCCGAACATATCAACGCCATTAAATACAACAGATTCTCTGCTATAGGACAACACATACAAGACTCCAAGCATAATTACACCAATATTGAAAAAGACAGAAAAATACTTAAAATCATTAACAAAGGCACCCTCCTAAACACTACTGAAAATTGTTTTATTCACCTTGACCAATACTTCAACCCTAATTTCAATTTAAATGACATTTCTGAAAAACACAATATCCTATTTGACTTCCTAATTCTTCTTCTCAAAAATTCTAAATTTCAAAACCCAAATTCTGTTTTCCATGCCTTACAAAGTTCCTACCCACGTTTTCTACCTCCAATAACCCACCCTAAACTACCCCTCCTTTATTTCCCTATCTTATCCTTTCCCATCCTCTTTTAACTTCCAATCCTTTTAATTTTCTCTTATCTACTAATCCTCTTCCTTTATTAACTTATTTTATCTTTTGTTTTCACCTCTCCTCTTGAAAAAAAAAATCCTACTACTTTACAAATTGAACTGTATATACTACAGTGCCACCTGCATTTTGGGTCTTTACATTCAAATTTAAACTCTAGCCTTGCGCTGCCTTGGACTACCTCAATTACGACTTGAATTCTTATCTTCAAGAAGTAGCGCACTGTGCATATGCATTTTTCATTTGTTTCCGGTATTGCGCTTTATACCATTTTGCTCTTCACAATTGTTTTTTACGTCAACTGTTCTAAAGAATCTACAAGATGCTAGTTACATACTTTAACTATATTAAATTGTATTATTTATATATACACACACACATTTTCGCAACCGAAACAATTACGGACTGGATCATCAAGCTATTCACCAAGTTCCGTCGACATTTGAAAGCACAGTGCCGGACATTGATTGTGTTGCGCAGATCTTTAGGAGCCAGCAATTCGCTTCAATCAAGCGACTCATCTTCGATTTCTACACTATTTTGGACTTCATATTCATTAAGTTATGTTGTGACTTCGTGCCTGACCTCTTCTCGTAAACATTTGGAGATAGTGCCGAACTTTGCGTGTATTGTGCTACTATTCAGAAGATCGCACCTTAATTCATATAAGTGACTGACCTTCTACTTCTTCTAGTTTTCACAATTTAAAATTGCACAGTGCCATTCCCCATCATCTTATTTTGCCTCTTCAACAGTTTTCGTGAAAGACTCATTCTTTAATTTCTTATTTACCTATGCATTGTTTTTGCATTTTATTCGGCTTTGATGACCCAGATTGGGGTCGAAACCGGTACCACTTCCGCTTATAATTAAATAGAAATGTAACTCTACATTTCTTATTTATTTGTATTGAATAGTTTGAACTACGTTATTTGTTATTTCAATTTAATTATCACTTAGAAGGTAAAAAATTGTTGGACTATTGGGACTCGAACCCATAAATAACTACTGGCAGCATCAAACGACGTTGCCGTATCAACTGCGGCTACCGAGGAAGCTTGCTGTTAAATTGCTTGCGTGCAACTCATATAGTCAGCAGTAACAACTTGCTACCTTGGGAAATCTTTAAAAATTCTGTGATAGCTGTACAGGAAGTATGATACATTTTATAAATATATACATAGATTACATATAACAACTTATTTTTCGTATAGCATTATGCAGATGTAGATTCATCTTGATGTGTGCCCATCCTGATTCTTACAGTAGCGTTCCCCAATAGAAGCAAAGTCCCATATAAGAGCGTCAACTGCCTCTCCAACTTCGGCATAGCTAAACTTGAGAATGTTCTCCCAGATTGCACATAAACGAAAGTCGTAGTACGTGTTTTCAATTGAATGTCACAATAAATGTGCAAACTGCTACATAAATTTAAACTGCACTTTTATCTGACTCTCTTATTACGGGCCCTTAAGGTAGCAGTCTTGTTCTTTATCATGCTGAAAATTATTAGTTTTGTTTTGTCAACATTTATAATTAAGCCCATTTCTACACGGGTGCCATTCAACTTGTCTAGAATAGCTGTAAGCTGTCAATCTTCTCACTGAGGGTTATCATATCATCTACATATCATAGTGTGATTATTTCTCCATTGATCATAGTGTGATTATTTCTACCCTTGATGCATACTCCCACTTCCGTATCTGATAGTGTTTCTTGGAAATAGTATTGGAGTATAGGCTGGACAGTAAAGGGGAAAACACACGTCCTTTCCTGACTTCTCGACGAACATTCAGGTGATTTGTCACTCCTTCGTCTGTCGTGACCGGCTTTTTTTTTTCCAGTATAGGCTTTCGATGATTCTGATGTCTTTTTCATTTATTGCAGTTTCGTTTAACAGTTTCATGGCTCCCTCATGTCCACCTCTGACAAATGCTTTTTCGTAGTCTATGAAACAGGCATAGGCATCTTTCGTTCTTTGCATTTCTGTAGAATGTTCGTTAACTTGAAATGTTTCTAAATCCAAACTATGTTTCTTCAGTGTTTTCTTTGCTTTTTTTTTTTTCTACTCTAAGAACAGTTTTTAGCAGAAGGCTCATGAAACTGGTAAATCCATAGTCATTACATAATTTGGAATGTAACTTCTTAGGCAAGGTAATGAAAATTGATGTCAGTCAATCTTCAGGAAGTTCTCCGGTGTCATATATATATCATTGAAAAGTTTTACAATTTTATCAACACTATCTTTGTCGATGAGTTTCAGAATCTTGAACAGAATTTCATCTGGTCCCATAGCCTTTGTATCTTTTAGAATCGCCATAAGACCTATCTGTGTAGATGCGACGTAAAACAAATAGAAAAAAAAAGTCTTTTAGAATCACTTTCTTCTAATTTTAAGATTGTAGCTCCTTCAGAATACTCAGGTCTTCCATCAGCAGCAGGATGATTTTCATTGTATTCTTTCCATACTTCCTGTTTATCATAAATGTCTTCCAAAACAATAGGTCTTTTCTTTCAACTTCCAGCAAGTTACGTATTTCACAGTTTTATGCATATAGGATTGTCATGTTTCTAAGCACGGTTTTCCATTTCTTGACATTTTTCATTCATCTAGTTGTCTTTCGGTTATCCTTATCTTTTTGGCCAATTCCAGGCGTCGCGTGGTTACATAAGTACAAACAAATTGGGATTTATGCATAATAACGTTTAGATGATAACAACCCCCACAAATATCATTTCTTGTAAACCTGATGTATGCGATTTTATAAAATTAAATGTAACAGTCGGTGTTTACATGGA
Organism: Anabrus simplex; assembly: GCF_040414725.1. Taxonomy (NCBI): domain Eukaryota; kingdom Metazoa; phylum Arthropoda; class Insecta; order Orthoptera; family Tettigoniidae; genus Anabrus; species Anabrus simplex. The sequence goes on from NC_090265.1 coordinate 493,401,016, forward strand.
ACGGACTTTTAACTTTACATACCTTTACGCTTTTTCTAAATTGTGTGAATTGTGGTAACTTTTATTGGTAATGTTAAGATTTTGTTTACGAGAAGGACAAAATAAACCAAATGTGTAAGTTGCTTAATGCCTGGCGCAATATAGTTAAAGGCGATCGTCGCGTGTTTACTTGACAGCGTTGCGGTATTACACACGCAAATCAGTGCTATGATGACATGGCATCAGGGGCTAATAAATCTTAAACTCTGCATCAAATACAATCACTAAATGATAAAATGTATATTTAATATTGCACTAAATAATAAATAAGGGGTGTGATGGTGCAGCAGTGGAGCTGCTTGGAACCATCAAGATGGACTGGGTTCGAGTCCCGATTAATGCATGTGTGATTTTCAAGGTGAAAGCCACGTTCCGTGGTTTGGATTTTGCGTAAAAATGAGGTCCCGTGGCTCATGATAGCGAGATTATCGGTCACATGAAACTACAAGCTTCATTCCTCCTCCTAATAATAATAATAATAATAAGAAGAAGAAGAAGAAGAAGAAGAAGAAAAATTTAGGTATATAACTATAGATACTGCTACTGACATGTGGCCTACTTAATAAAGCAAAGTGCTTTTATGAATTGTCACACATTTATTTAACACTAACAGTGAATGTAAAATGAACTAAAATATTTTAAAATAACTGAACATTCAATGCTTAAGCAGCCTACAGTTTGAATGAAGGCTTGGTCAGAAAAAATATAATAAAATGAAAAAAAAATTTGTTCATTCTGCTTCGGGTGTAGACTCATCAAAATACCATTTCCCATGAGTAAAACGAATCACCGGTAATTTTCTTTCGATTTCACTTACATTTAAAAAGCACTCCTCTTTCGTCAGTGGTTCACAAAACAGTTTAGCTTCATCATTGCACCTGTGAAAACTGGTTACAAAATAAATATCACCATTACTTTAAATTATGGTACAAACATAATATTTTGAATGTTTCTTTCTGCTGTATTTTCCAAGTATGAAGTCGCCCACTTCAAAAGCCGTATCACGGGGTGGATTTTTGTCATCTGCTTCGATCTTGTAGTCTAGATGTAGAGAGTGTGTGGTAATAGTTTCAGAATATTATTATTTTCTTGCCTGAACTTTATATTTTTTTAATGGTTCCACATAATGAATATCATGTGTTCCTGGTAGTACACAGAAATGTACTTTGGTCGAAGTCCACAAAAAGAGGACCGACCAATTGCGTGATGAGTGTATTCTTGTTTAGAAACTTAGTATACGTCTTGCATTGTGACACACATGAATAGTTTCTTTGTTTTAAATTTTTTGTCCAGAACTGTCCTTTATGGAGATAAAAACTCTTGCTCGAGGAGATGGTCAACTCATATCATCCGAATTAAGAAATTAAAGTTCTTGATTTGGAAGTGAGACTTCCTGCGCTTGCCAGAGGTGGATGAACTTACACAAAATTTTACACTCAACACAGAAATAACTTCCCGTTTCTTCCGCGGACTCACTGGTAAAGCCTGCTCCGAACACTTTACACGTTTACAGCTTTCCCCGATGTTTGTATGTGCATTTATAAGCAGGCATTGGCGTACTCGGCTATGCAGTCGATGTTGATAGTTGCATTGTTGGACTTGTAGAACAGGAAGTAACTGTTAATAAGCCCTTAAGTTTTTTCTGAGCTCTGTTTTTCTTCACCGATTTTCATACCTGTTGTCGGCGTATGTGTAACCGGGCAGGTGTCATCGTCCTTCTCCTTGCATGCCTTTCCCTTTCCTTTCTTTTAAAATCCTCATCATTCTTTTTCTTCTCGCAATTCAGTTTACAGCGTTCCTTGTGAGTAAGCGGCATTATTAAATATCACTCAGTGTGAACACCGATTGCTATTCTAAAATACGTCCTTTACAAGTGAGTGTGACGCAGAAACTGAATCCTGTGTGCAGCGTGTTGCAGCAGCGGGGAACTTCCTGGTCGTCTGCTTGCAACGTATTTTACTATCAGCTTTGTATGAATCCATTTGAAATTTGAAATGAATGATATAACAGCTTGAAAGGGTGTACAGTATTGGCTTTGCATACTAAGTTTTATTCAAAATGAGCCACACACTTTTCGTCTACAGAAACTTTTATACCTTTTCCGTCGCATGTTTACACGGCCTGCAGCAATACATTTTTCGCTTTATTACACCTTATATAACCTGTTAATAGCCTAAATAAGTACTTTACTCTGAAGAGAAAGAGCATTAGAATTAACATTTACTATAATTATTTTCCTAACTTTTTATAATAAACAGGAATTCCTAAAAGTATTGAGAAATATCAAATTAATTTAGCCTCTACATAAAGGTTCAGTTAACCACAAAAACTGAAAGACATCAATAAATGAATACATATCATAAAATTGGTAACATTTCATGTTTTATCTATCATAAAAACAAATTGTTGGATTTTATTTTAAACTTTACTTTTTCCTACTTGAGTGGACTATTCTCTGGAATCAGCCTTTTCTTAATTTTATGTTTCATTTTAAGATACTGAGTTCTTTTGTTGTTGAATTTCCTATGTTCTTCCATGAGGTCCAAGATATAATTTGTCATCCATTTTTGTTTTTTAACTTACTATCTGATTAAATATATTTCTTTCCAGTGGTATCAATGGTAGCCTTTATTTGTTTCCAGCTTTCTTCAGCATATAGCTACTGTTGTAAACATTCTGAAATTTTGCCTTAAATTCTTGGACAGCCAGGTTTTTTCATCAGTTTCAGAAGAGAGCTTATTTCTTTAAGCAACCTTCAATCTCAAAACTGCGTTAGCCACCGATGGATTGTGGTCTGATCCAGTATCAGTGCCAGGATAAGTTGTTACTTTCCTCATGAAACTCCTGAATCTCTTATTAATGTGTGAAATCAATTTGGTTTCTTATTATTATATCATTTTCTTCACCATCTGCTGGAGATGTCCAGGTGTACAATCATCTTTCTGGAAGTTGGAACCAAGTATTGGTAATAACCCTTTCTGTTTCTTGGCAAAACTGGGATAGCCTGTTACCATGGTCATTGCTTTGTCCCAAGACCTCACTCTCCTACCAAGTCACTTCACCTTCCTTTTCCTACTTGAACATTTAGGTTTCCCATTATTATTGTAATGCTATTCTTTTCCACTGAATCAAGGATCTTAGTCACACATTCATAGAAGTTTTCTACTTCATTGTCATACTTCGTGTCTGCTGTAGGAGCATACACCCTATTAAATTTATTTGAAGAGGGCTGCCATTAAACTGCAAGAGCATAACTTTGTCTGATACTGGTACAGAGCTGGAGATATATTTATTATATTCTTCGCAAATGAATATGCCTACTCCATTGCAGTGGTTGTTTATCTTCTAAACTTTATCTCATGACAGACTGCATTTGCCACACCATCTCAGCTCGCTTATCCCAAGCTAGTCAATACTAAGCTTCTTCATCTCATTTAATGTGTTTTCCTGTTTGCCGGCCATGAACAAACTTCTCATGGTCCATGTAGTAGCAAATCTTAGATTGGACTGCACTACTTTGAGCCTGGAGATTCTTTGTACCCCCTCATCCACTCCAGGGCTGCCTGGGACTTCTGGCCGTGATTTGATAATTTATCTAACATTGCAGTCACTGTTAAATATATTAAAACTAGCTCGCATGATTCCAAAAAGATCAGTTCAGAGGTCAAGGTTAGCCTTATGTAATCACAAAGATAAGGTCTGCTCAGTAAGTCATTTTAATTTTCTTAATTTTAGCTTAAATTATTATTTAAGTTTTTCTTGATCCTGGATTATAAGACATGCTTTCTTCTTTTTATTTTATAATGTAAAGCAAACAGACCAAAAAAGGAGATTAGTCATTTAGAGGTGTTGTGCAACAGAAGGAGCTGTAATGAATTTATAATGGCAGATGCAAACTGTAATATTGTTAGTAATTAAGTAAGAGAGACGTGTATTTTATAAAAATTGGGTTGTATGTAATTTTACATGTTTTAATATTTGACAAGTCTGGTATTTTAATTGCAATGCGTCTATAAGATTGAGTGTTATGTGATTTTATAATATGATATTTTAATTTTAAATTACCTGGTATAAGAAAATTCATATATTTTACTGTATATGGAGGACTTAAGTACCTGTATGGCATATCTTAAATATGATAGATCAAGTCCAAGAAGTGTATGTTGATTTGTAAGCCACTGAGGAAGAGAACAAACAAGGTTCTTGAAACATTTAGCGATATAAATAAAACACCTTACATATTTAACTGCAATTTCAGTGGTGAATTTAAGTTAGTACAGACCATAAGCAAATAAAACCATAATGGTTAAAATAATAAATATTTTATAATTTCTCGTCATAGTGATGTCCTGGGGACGTAGTTACCAGAGTGCTTTCCTGTTGCTTGTCTGGTGTATAGTCAGCAACCGTCTAACCTGGAGTACAGTTGCTGTTGCCAACTACCCCTAACCTGGAGAACAGACATTACCTGTGTTTTTTGTAACTGCTCCATTGGAGAACAGATGCTATATGATAATATTCAGTGGCATTTCCTCCTGTGAAGGATGATCACCTTATTAAGGGAGCTCCTCTGCCCTAAGCTGTTGGCTCACTTAAGTGGTCAGGTTATTTCCTGCCGCCCAACACTCGATGTAGAGTAACTGGCTGTGTGGTCTACTCTTAGAGTTTGGTTGCAGATAATTCAAAAGTGAAGAGATTGGTCACATATTGGATGCAAATTCATTTTTAATGTAAGATTCACTGTAATATCTGTATTTCAACTTTGTCAGGTCATGAACATCCCGCTGCCATATGTGGCAGTAGATGGTACTACATGCGACTGTCTGGCTAGTACCAAACCTCACAAACTAAAGGAGAACTAATGGCTATGGGCGGAAGAGTTCTCCTTATGGAGGAAATGCCACATAAATTCATCTGAAAGCTGCCTTGCAGGTATTGCAGAGGGCTGAAGGCTATGGGAGGTAATCTCCACAGAAAAGGACCTTGATTTTAGGCCTTGCAAGTCAGTTAGAGAGTCTTTGTAAATTTTGGTTTCAATTCAGATAAGAGCCTCAGAAGGCAAGATATTCAATTAAGGCAGCAGCTTGAGTAGATCTATACTGGGTATGATGGTTCATGGCTGATTAGCAGGGCCATGTGACCTGCACAGAGAAGACAGGTAACACAAATTGGGACCTACTGAGAAAATTGGCCATGTTCTTAGGGCCACGCAGCTGTGAGCTTGCATCCGGGAGATAGTGGGTTCGAACCTCACTGTCGGCAGCCCTGAATATGGTTTTCCATGGTTTCCCATTTTCACACAAGGCAAATGCTGGGGCTGTACCTTAATTAAGGCCACAGCCGCTTCCTTCCCACTCCTAGACCTTTCCTATCCCATCGTCACCATAAGACCAATCTGTGTCGGTGCGACGTGAAGCAAATTTTAAAATACGAATTGGGACCATTAGTACAGTATACTCATCCTTATAGGAAAGTGCGAAGAACTATGTCTCTGCAGTCTTTGGTATATATATATATATATATATATAAGAGAGAGAAAGAGAGTGAGGCAGTGGGTTCAATTTCCAGCCAGGTCAGGGTGTTTTTACCTGGATTGGAGGGCTGGTTCGACGTCCACCCAGTTTACGTGTTTACAATTGAGGAGCCATCTGCCGATGAGGTGACGGACAACGGCTGAGAGGATTCGTCACACTGACCGTGCTGCACCTCAGAATCTGCAGGCCTTTGGGCTGAGCAGTCAAGGCCTATCCGGGCGATGGGGTTGCTTTGTTTTTGTGAGGAACTCGCAGATCTCATAGAAAGAAAAAAGCCATTCTGGCGTGGAGGTAAAGCCAAGTGGAGAGGTAATGGGATGAAGAAGTTGAGGAAAAAGTATATCCCACACTGGTAAGGTATCAACAAAGAGATGAGGAATGGATTTGGATTCAAATGTCGTGGAAGGGATCAGTGACATCCAGTATGTCAGTGAAAGAATAATAAATACCGAGCTCAATAGCTGCAGTCGCTTAAGTGCGGCCAGTATCCAGTAATCGGGAGATAGTGGGTTCGAACCCCACTGTCGGCAGCCCTGAAGATGGTTTTCCGTGGTTTCCCATTTTCACACCAGGCAAATGCCAGGGCTGTACCTTAATTAAGGCCACGGCCACTTCCTTCCACTTCCTAGCCCTTTCCTATCCCATCCTCACCATAAGACATATCTGTGTCGGTGCGACGTTAAGCAAAATGAAATAAGGAACGATATTCTGGAAACGATCGAGTCAAAAGTTAAGCAAAATTCTACTCATTTAAGTCCGTTTACCTGCACAAGTTTCACGAGCTGCTCCATTTACAATAAATGTTCAAAATGGTGTCCCCTTTCATCAATGCAGGCATAGCATCATGGCACAAAATTCTGTTGTACTCGTTCAAATGTCCCTGGTGTCGTTTGAACAGCATCACAGGCAGCGAGAATGTTTGCCAAGAGATCCTCTTCAGTCTCGACAGGTGTCGTGTACACGAGGCTTTTCACATGACCCCACAAGATGAAATCAGTTGGGGTGAGATCAGGTGAAGGAGCGAACGTCTGTTAAGAATGGACGGATGTTAAACAACTTGGATTATTAATAATTTTTGACTCAAACGTTTCCGGACTAAGTTTCCTTATCTCAAATTGATCCATTTACCGTCCTCCATCAGCCCTGAAAGTTTGTAACATCATCACAGATACACCCTATATAAAGGAAAAGCTGGCACTGACACTGGTACAGGTTTATGCACAACAGACCAGGTGCAACCAGGATGATAAAATCCAATTTCTGGATGGTCTAGAAATGGCCATCCGTGAAGATAGGGCCATCATTATAGGAGACCTGGATGACCTGGATGCACAGATTGGGACTGACTGAGAAAGTGATGAGGCCCCATGGTTATGGTAAAAGAAACACGGAAGAAAAACTTCTCTTTGACTTCTCCATGGGGAATGGTTTGGTGGTCAAACGCAGCTCGTCAAAAAATGAGTCAGTTCACAAGATACAGTTGGGATGGAAAAGACATTTATTATGGCTACTGAATAGGTAATAAATGAAGCCGCTTGATTTTGTTCAAGTTGCCTCACAACATAACATACTCTTCCTTCCATTTCTGGATAAACAATAAGACTTGAATCAGTACAAGCTTTTAAATATAAACTTAAACCATCAGGTTTTGTAAATATGGTCTTGGTTATGCCACAGAATCTGCTAGGATAAATACTGCAATAGTATCAACACAGATGAAGAAAGGAGTAGGCTTGTGGCTGATATCAAAGTAATACCTTGTGAGACCCTCGACAGTGACCACCAGTTATTAGTAACTGATTTGAAAAATTGTCGGATACCAACCAGAAAGATTCCAAAGATCAAGATTTGTGAACTTAAGGAAAAAGACTAGAGAGCTGACTAACAGCACCGGATAAGAGATCATTTTCCAACGGATGAAGTGAAAACCAGAGGTGACAAACGGACCAAACTGGAAAAACATCTTGCTAAAGGAACCAATTGAAGTCTATGGGAAGACAAACGTGAAACTTAGGGAGAAGGAAACATTATGGTGGAGTGAGAGCAGCTGTAAGAGCAAAGAATTCATCGCTGGAAAAAAAAGGCCGAGAGATTATAATATCAGAACTCATAAGGGATGAGGCAAGGTCAAAGACCTTGAATAGGTGTACCGAGATATTAAGCTGAAGTTCAAAAGGGTAGTTCAAGAGGAGAAGACAAAGAGTTCAGAGATTTTCGCACAGAAACTGGTTGAAGATAGCAGAGATAGAATAAAGTTATGATATAGTGTGGTCAAAAGCAAAAGAAAACTGATGGACACCATCAAGGCACTTGAAGATGGAAATGGGAATATAGTCAAGAAGGAATACTACTTTTTTTTTACCAACACAGGTAGGTCTTATGGTGACGATGGGATAGGAAAGGCTTAGGAGTGGGAAGGAAGTAGCTGTGGCCTTAATTAAGGTACAGCCCCAGCATTTACCTGGTGTGAAAATGGGAAACCACAGAAAACCATCTCCAGGGCTGCCGACAGTGGAGCTTGAAGCCACTATCTGCCGGATGGAAGCTCACAGCTGTGCGCCCCTAACCGCACGGCCAACTCATCTGGTGAATGTGTTTTTTTTTGCTAGGGGCTTTACGTCGCACCGACACAGATAGGTCTTATGGCGAGAATGTTAAATTAGAGAGGTTGTGAAGAACTTTTACATCGCGATTGCTTCCACACCATTTGACGGCATTGCAGAAATGGCAATGATTCATTGCTGTGCAAACTCACTTGGAACACTATGAGTGTGAAAAGGAAGTATTCCTACATCCTATTGTAGCAATTGATGAAACGTGGGCCCCATTGTACGATCCCAAACTGATACACCCTTCGGAGGTAATGGCATCATTATGAGTTCCGATGAAACTCAAAAGTGTGTGATTCTGATGTACATCTTTCGCATACCATACTCCAAGGACAGAGTGTGAATGCGCAGTATTACTGTTCATTTTTGCAAAATAACCTGCAATTATCATTGTGCAAGATGCGATAACACTTTCTTCAGACACCTCCTATCATTTTTCAGGACAACGCTTAGGCACTTATCATGCAATCAGTGGCTGATTTATATGCTCGGTAGGGCAGGGAAGTGCTCTATCATCTGCCCATACTCCCTGGACTTAAGCCCCCTGCGATTAATTTGATAGTAAAGATGCTTCATGGCATCAACTTCCAAACTTACCCATAATTCTGCAGGCCATAGACCACTCTATTAGCACTATCCAGAGACCAAGCGCTGCTACATAAATGCTGTAGCTTCCTCATCCCTGGCAATAGGTTTTACTCAATGCTGCAGGGATTGTAGACTTTGAGATGTATCGTTTGTGAAAATGAAAATCCACAGCCTGTTTCCAGTCATTCGACCGGGTCAGGAATGGAATTTATGAAGCCCCCATCTAGCAGCAAGGATAGGAAATGTGCCAGCTGCTGAAGCCTGTTGCACTCCTCTGGGGGAATGATTAATTACTGACAAATGAAATGATATTGGAGAGTGTTGTTGGAATGAGAGATGACAGGCAAAACTGGAGTACCCAGAGAAAAACCTGTCCCGCTTCCTTTTTCTCCAGCACAAATCTCATGTGGAGTAACCGAGATTTGAACCACAGAACCCAGTGGTGGGAGGCCAGCGCGCTGCCACCTTAGCCACGGAGGCTACTGTCTCGATTGTAATTAATAGTTGCCACTAATATTATTATTACTAATTTTTTAAAATAATTTGATTATGCAACAGTGGGGTAGGAAAGGGCAAGGAGTGGGAAGGAAGAGGCTGTGGCCTTTGCATTGTGACCCCAGCATTAGCCTGGAGTGAAAATGGGAAACCATGGAAAACCATCTTCAAGGTGGGGCTCGAACCCACTATCTCCCAAATGCAAGCTCACAGCTATGTGACCCAAACTACGCGGCCACTTGCTCGGTGCCACTAATAAAGAAACAGCCCTTATATATGATTATTTTAATTTTTGCATACCCCCAAGGAGTATTCACGTACCTCTAGGGGTATGTGCACCTCAAGTTGAATACCACTGGTCTCTAGCACAGGTAATATTATTCTCTCATCACCTATACCAGAGGCTACAGGGTAATTTTAGCACTTAAAATTAATTTTGACTTCCATTGGCAAGTATAATTTTAATGATTTCAGGGTCATAATACTATTATTTTCAGATAGAGTCTGAGTTTAGCACTTAGAAATTAATTATGATTTCCATTGGAAATGAAAATTTAATGATTTTTGGGGCATAACTGTATTATTTTCAGGCCGAGTCTGAGAAGAATTTTGTGGATGACTACGATGCTTCAGATCCTGCTTACTCAATGTGGGTACCTCCAGAAGATCAAAGTGGTGATGGAAGAACAAAACTCAATGATAAATATGGCTATTAATTGTAAAATATAGTGTTTGTTTGTATCATATGTTGTAATAGAACAAAATAATATTATTTAATCAAAGTCTCCTGTTTACTTTTTTTTTAATATTTTGAATTAGAATTTGGAAATATTTGTTATTTTGTGCAGATGAGGTGCATTCAGCCTTCTGAGTACAAATAAGAAGAAATTGGTTAAAATCTCACTGCTGGGGCCTGTTCCACAAAAGTATGGTCTTGTACATTACAAGTAAATTCTCTAGTAACTTGTACAAATACCAGAGTTTCTGTTCCACAAAAGAATTTTCTACAGTTGTACTTTACTACTCCATACTTACAAATTACTAGTAAATTTTTATAGGCGTGTTCCACAAAAGTACTAGTACTTGTAACTTACTAGCGAAATGAGAAGAATTCTCTACCAGTGAAAGGACAATAATATATAAATGTACTAGTCCTATTTAAATACGCTTATTTTGGATACATTTTGATAAATATGTGGTCTAGCAGTAGTGATAGTGATGGTGATGAAAATGAAAACTATCGTCTGTACAGGGAAAGAATAAACTTCCAGTTTAACACTGTATTTGAATACAATGAACGTTTTAGGTTAAGCACAATACAAGTGGAAGAACTTTTGATAGATATTGGCCATAGCTTAAAATATCCTACGAACAGAAATAAATCTCTCTCTGCTAAACATTTACTAACAACATTACATTGGCTAGGAAATGGTGGTCAGTACCATGGTACTGCAGATATGCTTGGGATGGCAAAATCTTCGGTCTGTGGTAGCTGCAATAAATGATATAAAATTTCCTCAAATTGTTTGTTGGCCTGAAAATGCTGAAAAAAACATATTCCAAGAAGGACATTCCTGGAATCATTAATGAGCAGAATATCTCTTACGTACGTCCAACTTTTCCCCTCAAAACCTCCATGAGCTTTTCCCAAGTCAAATATTTCCATCCAACCATTTATTTTGTCTTGTTTTTTTCAGACTCGCTGTATCCACCGAAACGAATATCTTTCCTACCTTCTATTTCCTTCAAAATGAATAACTTTGTTTCTCTTGACATCATTTTAACAATTCATGCAGAGTTTGCAATTTCGTAACAATTAAGTTTGGCGGCCGAATATCGTTATTAGCGGCATCTGATTCCTAATGACAGACCAAGGTAGGTATAGTATGTTAGACTCTCGTAGAACATACGCGAGGATCGCGGAAGAACAGAATGGGTGATAATAACGGAGTAATTTCCTATCATCAAAGAAATAAACTGAAAAATAACATCGTAGCATTAAAAAATTCACAGGAATATTAGTTCTTTCAATCTTTGCTGCATAAGTTACAGTAAAATACGATATTACGATAAATGAGGCAAGCATAACCTAATTCAACGAATGGAATACTAGGATAAACAGCTGATTCATGCTATGACGTAGTATGTTTATTGATATGTCGTCACTTGTAAAACTTGTAACAATTCACTGGTAATATACAAGAGACTATCAATCTTTTGTGGAACAGAAATGTACAACTCCATACATTACAAGAACCCACACTAGTAACTTGTAATGTACAAGACCATACTTTTGTGGAATAGGCCCCTGGTGATTCTAGATTTGATTTTCCTTGGTTTCCCACTTCAACTCCAGGAAAATGTTGTGATGTTACTTAGCATTAGAAAGACCGTACCAGTCATCTTGACTGTTAAGGAGAGCCATTCACCTAGATGTTAGGCCCTTTAAACAACAAGCAAACAAAAAAGACTGTTAAGAATGTTTTATTTCTAAATAATTCATACAAATTTATTTTAACTCTCCTACATTTAACAAATTATAATGAATTACAGCAGTAAGACTTCCCTCAAAATATCAAAGTTATATAATAAATGTGGAGAATTTTTATGCTGGTGATTGTGATCTGTGCATATTTTGGGAGTTTAACGTCTTAAAACTTCGCCCCTTGCAACCCAGAAAAACGCGGCCATTATGTGTGTTATTTTCATTCCGCTTGTCCCTAGCTTGCAACATAGAGCATCTGTTTATTAGTTCCTTATCGCAACTGCCTTCTTTCATTTTAATTTGGTTGTACACAATGGAATATATATCAGTAGTGCATCATCATACACTAAGGGCTAAACCTTGTCGCTGCAACCATTCTCCTCTCAATCCTGTTGTTCTCTTTACCTTCCTTTTAGTTTTACATCCCTTCAAGTTTCTCACATCCTTAAAGTATGTCTTCTTTGGTCTTCCTCTTCCTTTCTTTCCCAGTAATTTTCCTTCAAAGACATTAACTAGGAAGTCATTATATCTCAGGATATGACCTACAGATTATATCTTCCTTCTTTCCATATCCTTTTTCAGTCCAGCATGTCTTCATCATTCTTCTCCAAATCCACATGTCAGTTGCTTCCAGTGAATCTCTTTCCTTTCTTCCAATAGTCCAGCACTCACAACTGTAAAGTAGTACACTCCAGACAAAGGATTTTACCAATGCCTTTCTTGTTTCTAAACTTATGTGGATATACCGGGTGAGTTGGCCATGCGATTAGGAGCGCACGGCTGTGAGCTTGCATCCGGGAGATAGTGGGTCCGAATCCCACTATCGGCAGCCCTGAAGATGGTTTTCCATGGTTTCCCATTTTCACACCAGTTCTTTTATTTTGAAAGGCATGTTTAGCAAGACCTGTTCTTATTTTTATTTCCTTGATGCATCTATTGTCTTCAGTTGTAATGCTTCCTAAGTAACAGAAATGCTGCATTTGTTCTATTTTGGAATTTCCTATTCTTATGTTTGTATTGACTTCCCCGCCATCTTTGCTCACAACTAAAATTTTGGTTTTCTCACTATTGATTTTAATTTTGTAATGTTTTGATGTATCACAACAGAACAGTCAACATTCTATTTAATTCCTTCTCAGAGTCTGCTATTATGGAAAGGTCATCAGCAAGTCGAATGCTGTGTTAAATATAAAGTTACAATCAGTTGTTTTGCACAGTTTAGCTCTTATCATTATTTTGCTATGTCAGCATTTTCAATCAGATAAGGAATTATTGCATTATTTATCAAGTCTGAAGGAGAAAATCCTTACTGTGATGAGTTGACTGATGTACACTAGCATCAAAAAGTTTAAACTCAGCTTAAGAAAACTCCAGTTCTTCGTATTTATTAAGCAGCAGATTAGGATATTTCAAATGACACAAATTTTAAATCAAAATACAAACATAGGTATCCAATGTACACAAATTGGCACACTATAAAACAATTTATGCTTCAAATAATGGAAAACAATGTCTCTTAGAGCTGCATTGTTCAAACTCTTATGCTATCTATGTGTCCCCCTTTCGGTCTGATTACTGCTTAACAAATGTGTGATATACTTTTGGTTAGTTTTTCCAACGTGTGTGCTTAGGTAGTTCCGCATGTCTGCAGAAGTCATTGCCAAATATCTTTACAACTGTTGACAGAAGATTGTTTTGCTTTAGTATCGAGTTCGTCCCTCAACAACTCGATGGGTGATAAATTGGGTGTCTGAGAGAGTCAGGTCGTTACTTGTGGAACTCCTGATGTATCTTTGTTTCTCTCATACTGTACTTCTTGCACAGCTTTGATGTGTGTTTCAGGTTGTTGTCCTGCTGCAGAACAAACCCTTTTCCAATAGGTTAAGTTCCAGATGGTACTGCATTGCTCGAGAGAATGCAATGGTACTGATCTTTCCTCAAGATACCTTCCTTTCTCGCCAAGTCTCCCACCTTTTTGTTACCGAAACAACCCCTAACTGTAACGCTACCAACCCCTTCCTGTACTTCACAGCTGGTGTTAGGCAGACTTGTAGCATTCTTTCTCCTGGACAACAGCGGATGTACTGTTTAAGATTTGACCCAAACTTTTCATTTGACTCATCAGCCCATAGGACATTTTTCCACTGGTCAGTGGTCCAATGCTGCTGTTGTCTGGCCCTCTGGAGTTTCTGATATTTATGTCTGCATGTTAAAAGATACCTTTTTGGCTGATACGCATCAATACAACCCAACATCACATAAACAATAATTCTCAGTCAACACCAACACTGGTTTTTTTCTATTTCTGTTCATTTCATCACAGATGTATACAGCAGATAAGACCAACAAACACCAAAGAAACTTTGAAACCATGATTTTTTATAATTCCACTAACAGTAAGTGCAAAATTGATACTCTAGATCAAATTTTTTGTCTGTACATGCTGAAATATGGTTGCCTAAGTAATTTTTGCATGTTTTCTTCACTGTATTGGATATAGCTGGTATCAGTGCTTGGATTGTATACTGGGAAATTACAGAAGAAAATGTGGCCCAACGTGAGTTTCTTTTCAAGCTAGCACAAGAACTCTGCTCTGCACGTGTTTTATCAAAAAAAGGAAGCTGTTAGTGCACCCACCAAAGCACTTGAATGAAGTGAAGTGCCAGACCTTCCAGATTGCAGGTAGCAAGGGTCCCAAGAAGAAAAAAGAAAAAGTGTCTGCAGTGCAAGAAATTTGTATGTAGCCTGTATTCAGGAAGTCTTCATCTAATCTGTATTAGATGTTTTGATAAGATAGTGGGTTTGACTGCAGTTAAAGATAAAAAATGTTCAATGTAGTTATTTTGTGTTCTGGATTTCTTGGGTAACTTAACTAGTAGCAATGCAAATTGGATGTGTACTTCCTAATTTTTACATACAAATATTAGATAATGTAGATATTACATCATAAAACTCTGACTAAAGGAAAACCCACCTAAAATTCAAAATTGGAGTAAAACCCTCAATAAGAACAAACTGCTTGGGATTTGTGTATGATCTAGCTTTTCTAGCCCTCGACTTGAAAGAAGTTTGTGTCCAGATCACCAGTCTGCAAAAAATCACCCTAAAAATAGGATTACCGGGCGAGTTGGCCGTGCGCGTAGAGGCGCGCGGCTGTGAGCTTGCATCCGGGAGATAGTAGGTTCGAATCCCACTATCGGCAGCCCTGAAGATGGTTTTCCGTGGTTTCCCATTTTCACACCAGGCAAATGCTGGGGCTGTACCTTAATTAAGGCCACGGCCGCTTCCTTCCAACTCCTAGGCCTTTCCTATCCCATCGTCGCCATAAGACCTATCTGTGTCGGTGCGACGTAAAGCCCCTAGAAAAAAAAAAAAAATAGGATTAAAAATATCCTTTGAAAAAACTGACATCGTGACCATGAAACCCCAGAGCATAATTACCAAAAAATTAACATAGTTCTACAATTTAAATATCTCAGAGAAATTATCATACACAATTTAAATGAGCAAGAAACATGGACAAATAGAACTAACAAAATGAAAAAAGCCCGATTTCTAACTTGGTTGCCGGGCTGACTGGCTCAGACAATTTAAGCGCTGGTCTTTTGACCCCAACTTGGCAGGCTCGATCCTGGCTCAGTCCAGGGGTATTTGGGGGTATTTGAAGGCGCTCAAATACGTCAGCCTTGTGTTGGTAGATTTACTGGCACATAAAAACTCTTGCAGGACAAAATATTGGCAACTCGGTATCTCTGAAAACTGATAAGTAGTTAGTGGCATGTAAAGCCAATAACATTATTATTATCTAACCTGGTCAGCATACAATCAGAAATGCATTTCAGTAGGGATGTAGGCAGAGAAAGTTCGCGCCAGATAGCGCTCGTGTACTAATGGGTAAGCGCAAGGCGATTGTCTTATGTTTCTCCCTGTCAGCTGCGAATAATGTATAGAATGTGACCGAGTTTTCTGTGCTAAAGCCGATTGTATCTTCTCTAATTTTACTCCAAGACTATATTAATTAATTGTATAGGTATATCCCCTAGTATATTACGGACGATTTTCAGCGTTTAAGCTTTAAACAGCTGCAATATGAGCTACGGAACAGAATTAGAAAATTCTAACGCGCTTTATTATCCAAATAATGAATAGGAGTCAGCATGCCTTTGAGTACTGCGCATTGATAAATATATGTACATCCACAAGACTTAAATCATAAATAGATATTTAAACACGCACTCACTCCCCTTACTTATAAACTTCGATTCATGTATTTCTTTTAAGGTTGATGGCTTACATGAAACTGCAGATATAGCCTTTGTCCACCACCAAAAGCATGTGAATATTCTTGAGTCTCAGTGCCGGTTCCTTTGAATATTTGACCATCAGCCATAAGGTGAAGATCACTATCACAAATTTCCATCTGATGGATTATTTCGTATTTAGAAAATCGGAAATAGATGGAGCACCTGTTTCCAACTACAAATCATTGTGTTATGCTGAATACAGACTTCAGTGAAAAGTTTGTTTTGTTTATAAAAGGTTAATTTCAGTCGGATGAAATTCTAAAATGCAGTGCTGTGAAATCCGAGTACACAAAACATAAGACGTATAATGTGAAGTTTATTTTAGGAGTACCTGGTGACATTATAGGAGGGAATGTGAACATTTTGTTGGAGCAGGCCCCAAGGCATGTTACAAGCACATTGCTGCTGTAAGCTACGCATTAGAGCACTTCCCCAAGACTGGTATTATTCAGTGTTCAAAAACATGCAGTCAAAATTTATAAACTTTTCAGCATCCCCCTACCAAACGGTTGAGGCCATTTAGCCCTATGAAAGTGGAATGTTTGCCCTTGGAACAAGTTTTGCACCAGTTATAACTCTAGTCGAGGGGTACATCTGTCTGAAAACAAGGGGGCTGTTTTCAAGGGCATTTTCTCTATCAGGCCAAATGTTCAATTCTTTAAATTGGCAGTACATGAAATTGATCCAAACATTAACTATTCTCCCAACAGTACTTTTATGGATTCCGAAGTTAAGGCCTAGTTTTTTGTCAGATTTGTTGGTCCTTAGCTTCATAACTGTCAAGAAGAAACACAGTCTGGGTTCAAGAGGGAATATCTGTAAATTGTATCTGTTTTCTCCCAGAACAGCAAACACCAAATTACAATGTTGGACGTCTACAAATCCTGTATAAAGCAATATGGCATCAGGATTATGCATTTTTTGCTCAACAACCAAATTACCTGTAGTATTTTTTGAGTGCTCATGTCTTTGAAAATGAGAGCCACAAAAATGTAACATTCACTTCTTCCGGTATATTCACGATTTCTTCCCGTACTTCAAAGGAGGTTATTTCTGCGTATTCCGATATTGTAGGCTCATCGTGGTGATCCAGCAATTTTCTGGTGTATGGCCTCTTCCTTGATTTTCTTCAGTTCGTGGTCCACGGAAAAAGCGATGGAACAGCGCCCGGTTTTAATCTTGATCTCTCACCTTGAAATACAAATGCATAAATTCGGTGGTTGTTATCAAAATGCCTAATCAGTTTGTAGGTAGAAAATAGGAATTATTTCCCTTTGTAAATCGCACTTGCCCAACAAAGTTTTCGTGAAGTCACCGGGTTGAAAATAATGGGAACACACTTTAATATTTTCAGTCAGATTCTTCTCACCGAAATTTTTCCTTCTAATAGCATGTAACCATTTCTTCCTCATTTCTTTATTTTGTAGAAACTGGTGAAACGAAAATGAGCTTCCCTGATTTTTTCAAAAAGGAACACTGGAATAGCTCGGCATAGTCACGAAAATAACAATTTAAGCAACTTAAATTCGTGGATATTTAGCGGCATGAGTACACAGGAGACAAATGAAGAGAGCATTGCGCTTACCCAGTACAACAGCAGTGCACTCTATCGGTGCTAGTTCTATACATCCCTATTGATACTTTTATACTATCACTATAAAACCATAACTCTCCCGGAAGCCACTTACGCACCTGTTCCAAATTAAAAATTAAGGAATAACAGATCACTAGAGTTGTTTTTTGTTTTTAATTTTTAAAAGATTTGTTGATTTAAAAATCAAAAGGTGGTGTTTTGTGTTTTCATTATTTTCTTGGAAATTGCATAAAGATAAAACACTTTCTTTTTTGCCTAATCACAGATGAGTGCTTACTTAGGGCAGTCTGGTCTTTATTTCAGAAACATTGTGGTGAGTGTAGAAATTACTGCTGCAATTTTTTGCAGCTGCAGCTTTTATTTATTAATATTGGTAAGGCAAACAAATTATCATAACAGCTGATCATGTTATTTATTAGTAATATTGAGGTTACTTAGTTGCAGATAAGCAAACGTTGGAGGAAAGATCAATTGCATTTCAGCTCCTTAGTAGAGTAGAATATATCAGGTAAAAATCAAGTGTTTCGGAGGACCGAGATGATACTAGGGGGAGTAATGAAATAATAAATTTTGACTGTGTATTTCAGTGTGAAATGGTACGGTACCTTATTTGGAAGATGTTGAACTGGTGAAATGAGTTAATGGTACGATGGTGATTCTTGAGGGCGATTTTTGCCAAGATACTGATGATTTGCCAAGTGGAAGGGGAAACACTGGCCTTCAAAACAACCATTCCCATTCCCCTTTGGAGGACAATATACGGCAAGATTCCTTCATATCTTGTGTTGCTTTAAATGATGAACATCCAGCTGTGGATCTGAAACTAACTGATGTTAGTGACCAAGATTTGAATGGAGACTCACACTCCACCGGAAAGGCATGAGTTTTTAATTGTAGGGCCGATTGTACAAATGTTTAAGACTAAAAAAAAAAGAGTTACCGAGCTCGATAGCTGCAGCCGCTTAAGTGCGGCCAGTATTCAGTAATCGGGAGACAGTGGGTTCGGACCCTACTGTCGGCAGCCCTGAAGATGGTTTTACATGGTTTCCCATTTTCACACCAGGCAAATGCTGGGGCTGTACCTTAATTAAGGCCACGGCCGCTTCCTTCCCATTCCTAGGCCTTTCCCATCCCATCATCGCCATAAGACCTATCTGTGTCGGTGCAACGTAAAGCAAAAAAAAAAGGCAGTTAGTTAAAGCAGTAAAAATGGAAAGAAATTCAGGTACAGCCATAAGAGTGAATGTAGGGGGCGAATAAGACGAGCAAAGGCACGGTTCATGAACAAAAGGGAGAACACACCAAAGGTTCAATTGCACATAACTCTTACTATAAATTTAAAAGGAAATTAGGCTTTACAAATGTGTTCAGCAATTTAATACTACCTTATTGAGATCAGTAAAAATAATTTTTTTGTTGATACTGAAAATTTATGTAAATGGCCCATTTGCCATCCTGGTAAAATACGGTTGATATGTTCTTAAAAATCTGACTTTATACGTTAAAAGAAACAGAAACCTCTTTACATTTTTTTCAGACATTTCTCAAAGCCAACTAACGTCACGCCATATATGGCAAAACACCAAGTGATTTAAACAGGAAGGAATGCAAGATGTAACTTGACGTGACAATGGGAAAAGTTCTTTTTTAACCACATATTATGCAGTTACTCATCGTTAGGGATTGGAAGTTCTTGCATTTCCGCATATTTTTCCCACCATTGTATGAATATGCTGGTAAATTATTTATGTAAATCACTAATATCTGAACAGAGTATGACCACTTATTGTGCATAAAAAAGCATATTTTTTCTTTTTTATTAGATGCATCATATTTTAGGTTTAATCCCCTAAAATGGCATATTAAAAAGATATTGTCATTTTTATTATGCTTATAAATGTATGTCCTCGCATTTTCTACTAATATGTAATATGTTTCACAAGTGCAAGGAATGTGATTGATGACAAAGATAACTCGTAGATAAGAGGGATCATTCAGATAATAAATGAAGATTTAGCTGCGCAGTATGAAGAAGAGGGAAACAGAATTCAGCAAGGAAGAGCAGGATAGCGAGTAGGCAGCATGACTCACTGATATTTGATATATGAAGCTGGGTGTTGAGTCTATGATGCAAACCCGGTCCCCCCCCCACACACACACACACACTTGGGAATCAGTGTTACCAATCTTGCTATTTTACACTAAACCAATCGGGTTTGAATTATTGTTTAGCTACAAGAAACTAAAAATTCAGTACTGTCTGTATAGGACATTAGCTACTTTTTGAAGACTTTTGTTGGTATAGGGATTTAGCTATTTTGCTATGGCTGAGAAGTGACTTCCTCTTTATGGAAGTTGACAAAACTGTTAGCAATCACAGTGTGAGAGCTTCACTTGACAAATCAGTCTTTCACAATTGCAGTGGCCCAGCTTCGGGAGCGGCTAATTGAATATTTTGTTTAGGCCAGTCTTAACAGTGCTGAGTGCGTTATGTCTGAGTTTTGGAATGGGATTTAGCAGAAGTCACAGGTGGGCGGCCCTAACCGCACGGCCAACTAGCAGCAGTAACTGAGTTCCTTCCTTCCCATTCCTAAGCCTTTCCTACCCCATCGTCGCCATAAGACCTATCTGTGTCGGTGCGACGTAAAGCAAATAGCAAAAAAAAATAAAAAAAATTATCAACTCAGAAATTCCCTTCACAAATACACCAATGATATATTCCAGATAAAAGCACTTTACACACAACTTATGTCAGTTAAGAACTAATATTAGGTTTAATGATCCGCTTAATCCATATAATCAGTATGGACCTATATAACGAAAATTGTAAATTGCAACAAACTTATGTCAGCCGGTGTTACAAGAAAGTAATGCCCATGCTGCCTTTCTAGCAGCAGATATTTTTCTGTTTAAGCTCAACAGTAAAAAACTCAGAAAACCAGGCGAGTTGGCCATGCGGTTAGGGCCGCGCACCTGTGAGCTTGCATCCGGAGATAGTGGGTTGCAACAAACTTATGTCAGCCGGTGTTACGAGAAAGTAATGTCCACTATTCAGAAGTCTAAGAAATCAATACATGTGGGTTTGTGTTGACAAAACAACGGACTTTGAAGGTAATTTTGTAACAAATTAAATTAAGTAGTGCAGGTAGGCGTAAAGGCTACCAAGATGAGTTTTTCTTCTGAATTTATTTCTACAGATTCTAAAATACTGTATTGTAAGGCATGAGAGAAGAAAGTAGGTAGTGAAACACAGTATCAAGTATTGCAGCATATAAACACATCCAAATATAAGGATTCATTTGCTAGGAAACATAATACAAATTCTGCTATGCAAAAGCAGTTTGTGGAGTGTTTAAGGAGTGGGTTAACTCAGTTTTACTCAGGCCTCTGTCAGGCCTTTTTAGCAGCAGATATTCTTCTGTTTAACCTCAACTGTAAAAAACTCAGAAAACCAGGCGAGTTGGCCATGCGGTTAGGACCGCGCACCTGTGAGCTTGCATCCGGAGATAGTGGGTTCGAATCACACTGTCGTCAGCCCTGAAGATGGTTTTCTGTGGTTTCCCATTTTCACACCAGGCAAATGCTGGGGCTGTACCTTAATTAAGGCCAAGCCGCTTCCTTCCCTTCCTAAGCCTTTCCTACACCATCGTCGCCATAAGACCTATCTGTGTCGGTGTGATGTAAAGCAAATAGCAAAAAAATAATAATAATAAACTCAGAAATTCCCTTCACAAATACACCAGTGATATATTCCAGACGAAAGCACTTTACGCAAAACTTATGTCAGTTAAGAACTAATATTAGGTTTAATGATCCACTTAATCCATATAGTCAGTACGGACCTATATAATGAAAATTGTAAATTGCAACAAACTTATGTCAGCCAGTGTTGTTGTTGTTGTTTGAGTCATCAGTCCATAGACTGGTTTGATGCAGCTGTCCATGCCACCCTATCCTGTGCTAACCTTTTCATTTCTACGTAACTATTGCATCCTACATCTGCTCTAATCTGCTTGTCATATTCATACCTTGGTCTACCCTTACCGTTCTTACCACCTACACTTCCTTCAAAAACCAACTGAGCAAATACTGGGTGTCTTAAGATGTGTCTTATCATTCTATCTCTTCTTCTCGTCAAATTTAGCCAAATCGATCTTCTCTCGCCAATTCGATTCATTATCTCTTCATTCGTGATTCGATCTATCCATCTCACCTTCAGCATTCTTCTGTACAACCACATTTCAAAAGCTTCTATTCTCTTTCTTTCCAAGCTAGTTACCGTCCATGTTTCACTTTGATACAATGCCACGCTCCACACGAAAGTCTTCAAAAACATCTTTCTAATTCCGATATCAGTGTTTGAAGTGAGCAAATTTCTTTTCTTAAGAAAGCTCTTCCTTGATTGTGCTAGTCTGCATTTTATGTCCTCTTTACTTCTGCCATCGTTAGTTATTATACTACCCAATTAACAATCTTCATCTACTTCCTTTAAGACTTCATTTCCTAATCTAATATTTCCTATATCACCTGCCTTCGTTCGACTGCACTCCATTACTTTTATTTTGGACTTATTTATTTTCATCTTGTACTCCTTACCCAAGACTTCATCCATACCATTCAGCAACTTCGAGATCTTCTGCAGTAATACCAATATAAATGGTCCGTTATTGGACATCATAAATTTTCCAGCTAACTCATTCTTGGTTGCCAGCGTTTCGCCCCCATGTGCTAGGTTGGGCTCGTCAGTTGGTACCTAGCACACCTACCAAGACGCATGGCTAGTGCATACCGAGGAGGCCACTGCGTAGGCCCCTTGAAGCCACCGGCAGTGCCAATGCACTGTGAGAGGCTTTGTCTCACTACCAAAAATTCATGCCTGCTTGGTCATCAGATGATGTAGATGTTGATTCCCATAGGGAATCTGAAATATTTGTCAGATAAAATAACAATATCATTGGCAAATCTCAAGGTTTTGATTTCCTCTCCTTGGACTGTGATTCCCTTTCCAAATTCCTCTTTGATTTTCTTTACTGCCTATTCTATGTAAACATTGAAAAGGAGAGGGGACAAACTGCAGCGTTGCCTCACTCTTTTCTGGATTGCTGCTTCTTTTTCAAAGCCCTCGATTCTTATCACTGCAGACTGATTTTTATACAGATTGTAGATAATTCTTCGTTCTCGGTATCTGATCCCTATCATCTTCAGAATCATAAATAGCTTGGTCCAATCAACATTATTGAATGCCTTTTCTAGATCTACGAATGCCATGTACGTGGGCTTGTCCTTCTTGATTCGATCCTCTAAGATCAGACATCAAGTCAGGATTGCTTCACGTGTTCCTACATTTCTTCTGAAGCCAAATTGATCTTCTCCCAACTCAGCTTCAACTTGTTTTTCCATTCTTCTGTAAATAATACGTGTTAAAATTTTGCAGGCATGAGATACTAAACTAATGGTGCGGTAGTTTTGACACCTGTCAGCACCGGCTTGTCATGCTGGTTTCTCCTAAGGCAGTCAGTAATTTAGAGGGAATGTCATCAATTCCAGGTGCCTTGTTCCTATTTAGGTCACTCACAGCTCTGTCAAACTCTGACCTCAATATTGGGTCTCCCATTTCATCAGCATCAACAGCCTCTTCATGTTCCAGAATCAAATTATCTACATCTTTACCTTGATACAACTGTTGGATATGCTACTGTCATCTTTCTGCTTTGCCTTCTTTCCCTAGAAGTGGCTTTCCATCTGAGCTCTTAATATTCATACACCTAGATTTCCTTTCTCCAAAGGTTTCCTTGATTTTCCTGTATGCAGCATCTACCTTTCCCAGGACCATACAGCCTTCAACATCCTTGCACTTCTCCTTCAGCCATTCTTCCTTAGCTATCCACTTGATTCTTTAATCGCCTGTATTCTTTTCTGCCCTCTTCATTTCTAGCATTCTTGTATTTTCGTCGTTTAGTCCTTGTGCAACATGTTCCTTGAAACAATCCCTTACACTCTTTTCTTTCAACTTGTCTAGATCCCATCTTTTTGCATTCTTTCCTTTCTTCAATTTCTTCAACTTCAGATGGCATTTCATGACCAACAAGTTGTGGTCAGAGTCCACGTCTGCTCCTGGGAAAGTTTTGCAATCCAACTCCTGGTTTCTGAATCTCTGCCTAATCATAATGAAGTCTATTTGATACCTTCCAGTGTCTCCAGGTCTCGTCCACGTATACAGCCGTCGTTTGTGGTGTTTGAACCAAGTATTGGCAAGGACTAAATTATGATCAGTGTAGAATTCAACCAGCCGACTTCCTCTTTCGTCCTTTGTCCCAATCCAAATTCTCCTACTGTACTACCTTCTCTTCCTTGGCCTACCACTGCATTCCAGTCTCCCATCACAATTAGATTCTCGTCACCTTTTACATATTGTATTAAATCTTCTATCTCCTCATATATTCTTTCGATTTCTTTATCATCCGCTGAACTAGTAGGCATATAGACCTGCACTATTGTGGTGGGCATTGGTTTGGTGTCTATCTTGACGACAATAATTCTTTCACTATGCTGGTTGTAGTAGCTTACCCGCTGCCCTATTTTCTTATTCATTATTAAACCAACTCCTGCAT